>NC_042516.1:305844-611688 GCF_900963305.1 Echeneis naucrates
CAAGATTTTGACAAACAAATACATATTTTGTGTTCATTCGGACTTCGATTTACCTAAAAAATGTCCAAGTGCAGAAAATTGTTTTCCTTACATTTCTTGCACTTTAGCATCTGTGGCTTTACTGACTGAAGATTAGTACGCTTCTTTTATATCTATATTTTATTTATAGACAATATAAATATATCAAAATGTTTACACCACTTTTTTGCACATTTTTGCAGGATTTCTTTACTTTTTTCCAGTGAATGTTTACAAGGCTGCAAGATAAATATTATGTTAGTTTACAGCTGTAATTGAAGTAACTAAATAAACAGTCCCCATTTTCTATCAATTTATGCTTTATTTACCTTTATCTTAACAATGGCCTATAAGAAAGGAAAAAACATGGATGTGATATTGTTTATTTTATTACAATATGAATTACTGCTTGTGTTAGAGGAGAAATACATGAAAAGAGGACCTTGAAAAAGTAATTGCATATTAAATCACAATTGCATTATTGAGGGGGAAAAAAAAAATAAAAAATAAAATCGCAATTAGATTATTTTCCAAAATTGTTCAGCCCTACTAAACACACTCCTAAAGCTTGTGGAAAGCCTTCCAAAAAAAGCTGAAGCTCTTATAGCTGCAAAGGGTGGACCGATGTCATATCAAACCCTTCAGATTAAGAATGGGATGTCACTTAATTTCATATGCGAGTCAAGGCAGGTGAGTGAATAGTTTTGGTAATAGTAGTAGTATGTGTTTGCCAAACTAGTGTGGGTCATGATGGACTCCATCATGATGGACTCAGTTAACAAGTGGCCAGAGCTCAAAAACAGCCTCCAATTCACCCAACACGAACTGGACAACATAAGGAAAAAGACTGAGAGGCTCTGAGAGGAAAACGAACTACAGGAGTAAAAAATGAAAGTTGTTTGTGACAGTCTCAATATCTACCTGGAAAACCAGTCAAGAAGGAACAACCTAATCTACGACAGCATCGAGGAGTCGAACCATGAGACCTGGGCAACCACAGAACAGATAATTTACTTTATAAATCAGTAACATACTGAATCTGGCTGGCAAATCCATAGACATTGAAAGAGCACGTAGCACAGGCAGGCCAGACCACAACAGCACAAGACGTCAGCCAGTTGTTGTTAAATTCCTTAACTACAAGAACAGAGTCTCCATACTGAAAAAAGCGAAAACAGAAAAATACAAGCATCTACATCAACAAGGATTTCTCACTCAGGTGAGTGACAGAAGGAAAGTGTTATTGCCACAGTCGTATGAAGCTGACCTGAAGTTTGACCAGCTGATCACCCACCCCCTACGGAGAAAGAAACCTCATCCCAGCCTCAGCGCAGACGGATCTGAAGAACTTATTGACTTATTGACAAATATTACCAAGATAAATCATGGACGTGTGATGATTGTTTATCTCTTTCTATTTTGGGAATGTTAATGACAGCGATTCTGTTAACTTCTCACCTGAGGAAGATAAACTCAGAAATTCATATGAAAACATGATTTTCAATCCTTTTGAACTTAACCAGGAGACAGCAGACCTATTTTCATGTATTTCGCTCCCACTCCTAACATACTGGTGGCTAGAACATAAGCATGTGTGCTTACATTTAAGCTGGTTGCATCACCTACTCTATGTGCGGGTCAAGCCTGACGTAGCTGTAACTCTGTTCCAGCTGCCTGATTGGCTTGGCACGTCGCTATTCTCTTTATCATTGGCTGTTCATGTTGTCAAAACATGGATGGAATGAGCTCTATCGACCATGTCTTATATTTCTATTAAGCAAAAGTTATTTTGCGATAATTATCGTTATTGTTTTATCGCCCAGCCCGAAATGCATGCAAATTTAACATTTTTTTTTTCTAAACGTGGGTCTTTCACTTGCAAATATAAATAAATAAATTTAACAAACCCAGGTGGAAGTCCCCTCAAGCATACTGATGGATGTTATCCTTCATTTAACATTTATCTTTATCATTGTTTTCATCATCAAATCTTTCCTCCATAGAGGCAGAGCACATTTAAGCCCCGCCCACACCGGTGGGGAAAACAATCAAGAGTTCTCCATTGACTTTGTATTGTGTGAAGGTGTCTCTTGTCAGTCTCCGTGTGCCAGCAAACACAAACAAATGCCCAAAGGCTGCTGTGTGGCAGGGTGCACTACTAACAGGGTAACGAACCCTGATCTAAGTTTTAATAAGCTGCCGAGTAGAAAACAATTAGCCTTTCAGATGAGAGAAATGGGTACAGTAAGACGAGAGGCGCATCATGCAGTCAGAGTTGGACACAACTTGGATCCATTCACTCACAAAAAGAGTTATCAGCATCCAAAGATCCATAATTTCTCATTGTTGTGAGTGTATATTCCTAGCAAAAAGGAAGATAAAGCAATTAGCCCTCATTAGATACTTTTCTCATGCTAAGCTTTTATTAGAATATTTTGTAACATAAGGGATGTGATGTCAAATTTTATAAAGCTAATGTAAGATAATAAAGCTATGCGTATTATTTTTAACTCTAAGGTTGCTGAATTGGCAGGGCTAACTATAGGAGCTGAAGCTAAGCAGGCTAATGTACATCCACCCAACTACGTTTTAACCGCATGTTTGAAACGTTTGAGTAATAAAAATCTATTTTAAAATGATGATGTAGTAGTGTTGATGTAGCCTAACTTATGCAGCACAGAAAAGTGTCAAAATACATGGGAATCATTAAAAAAAAAAAAAAATCAGCCCTGTACTTAATAGATCCAGCCTGTTAACTCTGTATTACAGTCTCGTATACCCACACCTCTTATATTGTGATGTTGTCAGGGTCAACACCTGTCGCACGCATCTCCACAAACTTCATTTACTGCAAAAAAAATTAATGAGAACAGTTACAAGGTTGAATTTCCAGGCCCCATCTGCTCCTTTTTCTAAACTCAAGATTCTAAATATTTTTTACATCAATCAAATGCAGATCCCTAATTTCATTTACAAGGGACTTGACTTCACCCATTCACTACCTCTCCACTTCCAACATTATTTTTGTCTCCACAGAACACAGTTATTTAACTAGACAAGCATCTCACCTCCATCCACCCCGATGTCATCCCATTAGAGGGCAATATAACATTAACTACAGAGGGGTCACCCTTTGGAACAACAATTCAAATCTAGTATCCACTTCATCCCTTGCTATTATCAAATGAAGATAAAAAAAAAATTATAAAATAAACTCATAGCAGAGGTGTAAACAGCTGCTGACTCAGCACCAATTAACTTCTGCTTTGCTTATCTGGCATGCATTTTCATGTCATTTTTGTTTGTTATATTGTTGCTCCTTTTTATCTTTTATTTTTTTTTTACTGTTTATTTATGATGTGTAGTTTAATTTCTGTTTCAATTTGTTCTTTTCACTTGTCTTGCATTCCTGATAAAGTAGGGAGGCGGACTACAACAGTAACTCAACTGTACCATTATGAGCAGTCGACTCAATAGGCCTTCCCGAATTTCTGACCTCGCCCATCGCCCAGCTCACACTGGGCGAGGGGCAGGGTACACCCTGGACAGTTTGCCAGTCCATCACAGGGCCACACAAGGACAAACAGAGACAAACAACAACTCATGCTCGCATGCACACCTACAGTCAATTTAATGTCGCCAGTTAACCTATACATGCATGTCTTTGGACGCTGGAAGTAAACCGGAGTACCGGGAGGAAACCCACACAACCTTCTTACTGTGGGGCGACAGCGCTAACCACTACGCCGACGTGCTGCCCGTGACCACACCACTCAAATGTAATTTGAGGCCCTTTTTGCCTTGAGTGGGCAGACTTCACAACAAACAATGCACCCAGTAATCTGTACACTTCACACCCACTCCGGTCAATAAAAGACTGCAGATTCTCTTGTACATATCTGTTAATATTGTAAATATCTGTTGGCCTTGTACCAAGCAAGTTTTTGTTTTATATATATATATATATTTTTTTTTTTTTCTTATCTCTGTGTGTTTTATTCTTTTCTCATATGTTTGATAATGCTTTGTCCTCACTGAGGGACAAATCAAGGTTTATCTTATTTTATTATTAGATATTAGCCATGGCTCGCGGCCTTTAACTAAAAACTAAAGAATAACATTAGCAACAAAACAAAACTATTGGTTATGTGCATCTAGAATGATAATAGAACATTTCAATTTAATACATTTACATTAATGTTTGTGTCCGATAAGTGTTATTTGTTCTTTTAAAGTCAGAGTGAAGCAAAGAAAAATTTGCAGCCCCTCCAGATGGATTTTTTTTTTTTTTTTAGAGAAACTGCTTTATTCAGTATTTTCATCAGCTGTTCTGTTTCCATTGAAGAGATGTCCGTGTATAATACAGTTCTAGGTAAAAATCTCCTGAAAACTCAACTTCAGAATATTGATCAGTAAGCCTCCCCTCAGAGAACATACAAGCATAAAAATCTGCATCAACATATTTCAAACATCTTCCCTTTTGTAACATCTTATTTAAACATTAAAAAATTTCAACATTATTTTAAAACAATTTTAGCATCATTGCTATTTATTTATTGAAAACTATTCAAACAGACACCCTTATTATTCACTTGAAAGCCTTTCTGTGCATCTTGACTGAAGTTGACTGAAGTCAAATAATTAGCAGAGATAAGCTAAGGAGATGTTCCTAGTTAATTTTCTTGTGTGGCATTGCCACTGAAGTTACCTGGAACTACATAAGGAGGTGCTCCTCACACTTTGCAGTAGCCAACATCAGGTGTACCAGTTGAGCAACTGTTAAAGGCAGCTCACAGCCTATTTAAAAATATCTTTTGAAAGTAAAACTATCTCACCCTGTATTTCTTCCAGTTTTAATCACATGGCGAATTATTTTCTGAACGTTTGACTCAGATGTCCCCTGACTGGAGGTCAGCTTTCTCCACCCTATTACTGACCCTCTCATAACTCATACACTGCATGAATAAGGTGAAATGTGCTATACTATAATAAACATTATTCAAATAATATTGTAGTAATTTACCATTTAAATATGAACATACAAAATATATATTCTCGTTGAACATGCAGTAAAGTAAATGACTTTCGGCGTCAGTGCTGACACTGTAGTAGGATCATAATGTTGACCCCCCCCCCCTCATGTCTCTGTTCGCTATATTTACACACATGTAGAAAAACATCCGGCACTGTGAAGCAGGCTTTTCTATTGGGGGCAAGCCGCCAGACACGCTCCGGTCCCTGCTACAGCAACATCTGCAGAGGCAGAGCCCGGGGAATGCCAGATCGGGAGAACCAGGACAGACAGCAGCTGTGCGGACACTTACCCCAGTCCTCAGTCAAAGTGCAGCTTTTGTCTTTGCAGACAGCCGAGCCGTTAGCTCATCTCGGCAGCATCAGCGCTTCAATGTGTTGCAGAGACGATTCTGAACCGGAGCCGGGAGTGGACAGGGGGACACCGGCGGACGCGGGAGCTGTTGGTAGAGAAACACCGGCGGGTTCAGTCATCAGATTGCCCCACAAACAGCCGCGGCTTGCCGGCGCCGGTCACAGGCTTGACTGGTTCTAAAGAAACTAGCTGGCTTGTAACCGACTCCAGTCTGCTCTGTTCAGTCTCCACCTCCAGCCGACAGAAGATCTCGCGCTCAGATCTCGCGATGACACTCGACCTCTCTAATTAGAACACGATAATCCTTGAATTCTGAGCTCTGTTTTTAGCACTAGTATGTAGATCGTTTACATCATAAAAGGTTAGACCGAAGTGTGAACCACTTCTCTACATTTCTAATTAACAGCAGAATATAGCTACAGCCTGATGTTCATAACAATCCAGCAATATCTAACACACTGTGCCATAATAAGAGACAATTACTGATTGTAATGTTCAAAATTTTAGCTGCATACGGTTGGATACCCTAGCTTAATTTATATCAAAACAACTGCGGCTTACTCTCACTACAGCTGGAAAACACATATATCTGAGATGCATTGAATTTAAGAAGGAGAGTGGTGCACTAGTGAAATGCTGATGTACAGTATAGCAGTTTCATTTGACCCCTTGCATTTATGACTTCACCTTATTTATAAGACAGACTGTCTTATTGAAAAAGATAGATAGACAGGTTGTTTTAGTATTTAAATTTTAAATGTAAGTAACTATGGCCTCACACAGTAAAGTAAAATGTTGCAGTTTTATCAGGTTATTTCACAATTATGGGAAGGAGCAGAACAATTGTAAATAAAAGGGAAACAAGTCCTTCAACTAAAAAAGAAAAAAATCAATAAAACAGTAGGACAGAAATAAACTAAAGTCTGCTCTGTGTTTCTAAATGAAGATGCGAAAGTGTAAAAATCAAAGAATTTAAAAGAGTTTAGCTGTTGAAAAGCCATTGTGACACCAGAAGAACTGTGGTAATGTTAAAATGTAGAAAACTAATAAATAAATATAATAGTCAGTAAATTGCAGTAAAATTTCACAGCTGAACAGATGATGCAGGAGCAGGAGGCAATGACCTCCATTAATGCCTCTGGTGTAAGGAACTTAAATGTGCTGAGTCAGCTCGAATGTGACCTTGAAATGGGAGAGTCCAGTTGCTATTTTAAGAACATAGGATGAAGGGAAAAAATACAAAGCAAAACAAACAAAAATAACAAAAGAAAAAGAAATGGAACATGAAATGGATGATTTGAGTCCTCTGACAGATGAGATAATGAGTTGATCTGTCAGATGGAGAACATTTGTGTCATCAAACTAATTCCAATAAATCCTGAGAAAAGAACACATGAAACATCAAAAACAAAGCAGTACCCCCATCTTGAGACAGCAACTGGCACTGCCAGTTTTGTTTTCAACGTTGGTATGTTGAGAATGAGCTAACATACAAATCACACAAGTTATTTGCAGTCTCATTAAGCACAGATACTAAACTCTTGGGGAATTAAAGCAGTGGGCAATTGTGGGTTTCCTTTTAGGTTGATCGGTGACTCCAAATTGTCTGTTAAATTAAATAAAAAAAATGTAAAAAATTAAAAAATTTAATTGTATAAATTGACCTGGCGCTGTTCAAAAAAAGGCAATGCCTTTTTCATTCCACATCCTTTCATTATATTCACAACAGTAAATAAAATACAAAGCATTAAAGCAAAGTTCAATCAAAAAATATCAAGTTGGCACTTGATGCCATGTAAAAAGTCAAAGTATACAAAGTTTTCTGAAGTACACAATTAAAATATTCGTTTTTTTAAAAAACACAGAAAATATATCAAAATGGCAACTCAGACATGCCTGCAGGGTCACCCACAACCCAAGATGCCGACGCATATCACATATTCACAGAAAGCCACCTGAATCTAAGAACGAATCCTAACACAGTCGAGCTTGTCTGCCAGTAGGTGTCGTTGCATGCCCTTTATTCTGAAGACTGACACATAAACCGAGCATATGGAAATATTTCATCATACAGGACGATTTGACCGGTTATCACGTGAGTGTTTTCAGATGTTTACGTATTTGTTTTACATTTTAGATCATGGGGCAGCACATTGGAGGTCCGGAAGCTCATATCTCACAGCAAATAATAACTCTCCCGTTCATTGAGACCAAAATGTCCTTTTTAATTTCTACTGTTCGCATAGTTTTTTTTAATTATCTCCTTTTATTTTTACTTACATTGTTCTGCAGCCTTTCTTACTCAAAAGACTTTGACGTCAGAGTAGACAGTAATTGGCGATGCTGTTATGCTGCCTTCAAGTCGTCTTTGTAAAGACCTGATTCCAGGTATCCTATCTGATATAAAACTAACGCAATTCTTCTTGCAATTCGTTTTATACTACGTGCGATATCTCATATTTATAACTTCCCATCTAGATATTCGAAGCGGTTTTAAGCCTAACCTTAATTCTAACCGTCAATTTATCATTTTTTTTATCGCAAATGTTGCTTGTGAAATCTAACTACCTTGTGTAAAATATATATCGCAAGGTATCATTATATCTATAAAAAAAATGTTGTTTAAAATGTTTTCATGCGGAAACACGGTGGAAAATGATCTCTCTCTCTCTCTCTGTGGATGTAACGTCCAATGGGAATTCTAGCGTAGTGTGGTGTTTATGGAAATGTTGACATTTTTCTTCAGCACGTGAAGGCAGCATGACTGCCCCTCAGTCTCGACTGGGAGGATACAACCATTCCGATTTAGGCGACCGTTGCCAACGATGCGATTCCTCGTCTTACGAGCGCAACCTGGGCACAGGCACCTCCTGAGTGCCGCGGTTACCCTGCGGAGCTTGCACCACCCTCGCCTGCTCTGATACTGTTCAGTTGGCAGTACTCGAAGCAGACAAGGCACCCGGCGAAGACCGGACTCAGGGCTTTATGTTTACCGAAGACAGGCTGGAGAGGTGAGCTGAGCTATCCGTAGTAACTTTAGCCTGCTACATGCTACATGCTAACCACGGCTAGCTGTGAGATATTTAAAGCAGCCCATGGTGTACCTGTGGGGTCAGCGCTCTGTTACATGGATGGAATGTGTTTGTGTACAGATTACCATCAGCCGGGTTTGTAAGTAAACTGCTAGCGCTGTAAAGTGAAAGAAATTAAGCTGCTAGCGTAAATCAGGTTGCTAATGTTGATCAATCAATGTACAACGAGCTAGCCCCTGGTAACGTTAGGCTAGCGTCAATTGGCCGTACAACCGTCGGGCCCGTTATGCAGCTGACTTCTGGGTTAGTTTGTCAAACTCGGCCGGCAGCGGACTATACGTGCGATTATTGGAAGGCTTGTGTGTAGTCACCAAAAAGTTGAATATGGTTCATTATAACAGGAAGAGGGAACACATGATGATAGGTGAGCTACCGACGCTAGAGCAGATATTCTGTCAAAACTGTCTATCCTCTGAATAATCGCCGGATTACGCATACAGCTTCATCCCCTTAGCTACAATTTATATTGAACGTTTCTCCTAATGGGAAATTTTTAATTCTGTGATACAGCCAAGTGTATCTTTTCATGATGTGCGAGGGAGTGGATAGCTGTATCCGTGTTGGTAGATGAATATCAGGAAGTGTTAAATTTATATTGACTCAATCCCATCACTATCTATTGTTATTCAATAACTTCTTTTTTTTTTTTTTTTTTTACTTCTTGTCCTTCAGGAAGCCTCAGCCATGGGTTTCTCCTACAGCCTTTCATGAACTGAGTTAAGCTGGACCCACACAACTCAGCCAACCAGTCCCTACTTACAGTGGGGGCTCCTCTATCCCCATCACAATCTCCAGCTATGGCAGGTTTCAAGCGGGGCTATGATGGAAAGATTGCTGGCCTGTATGACCTTGACAAGACGCTGGGCCGTGGCCACTTTGCCGTGGTCAAGTTGGCCCGCCACGTTTTCACCGGGGAGAAAGTGGCAGTGAAGGTGATTGACAAAACAAAGCTGGACACAGTGGCTACAGGTCACCTCTTCCAGGAAGTTCGCTGCATGAAGCTGGTCCAGCATCCCAACATTGTTCGTCTGTATGAAGTTATAGACACTCAGACCAAACTTTACCTCATCTTGGAGCTAGGTGATGGAGGGGATATGTTTGACTACATTATGAAACATGAGGAGGGTCTCAATGAAGAATTGGCCAAGAAATATTTTGCCCAGATTGTCCATGCTATCTCCTACTGCCATCGGCTGCATGTGGTGCACAGGGATCTCAAGCCGGAGAACGTGGTCTTCTTTGAGAAACAAGGACTGGTCAAGCTAACCGACTTTGGCTTCAGTAACAAGTTTCAGCCAGGGAAAAAGCTGACAACCAGTTGTGGATCTCTGGCGTACTCGGCACCTGAAATACTGTTGGGCGATGAGTATGATGCTCCAGCCGTAGGTATGCAAAATATGTAGGCTGAAGAATGATGCTAAAGTAATGAGTTCAGTTGCATTGTTAATTAGAACATAGAAAAGTTACAATACGTTGCTGCCACACAGGATGTGAGTTTAAGATCATTTGGGAAATTTAATTATTTCGGGCAAATATTTTATAAATATTTTTTTTTCCCCATCTTGTGTGATATGTTCGAGGCTTTGAGTTGGGTGGATGAGGATTGTTGTCTGCCATGTAGACTCAGTATCCAATCTACTTATTTCCTTTGTGCTTTTGGGGGAACACAGGATTTTGGCATCCAACTATATAGGAGGGCTTGATCAAAGTCCCATTAAAACCCTACTTCTCAAAAATAGTGTCCAGATCGTCCTCAGTCTTGTGATATGCTGAATATTCACACCTCGACTGTGCTTTAGCTGAATGTTTGCAGCACTTGACAATCATCACTTTCCAGGTTGCCACCGGCTAAGTGTTACAAGGTCAGTTCTGCACTAACACTGATGTCCATGGGTGTCCCATTGCACTAAATTAACAGCCGTATTGATTTTCTATGAGGGCTGACAGAGTGCAGACAGACAGATTATGTGTCTATCCATGACTGATATGATATCTTTCACATCAGGTAACTTAATGGCATTAGGTCCAGCTCTGGCATTGGATACTGATAGCCCAGTTAAGCTTGTTTTGCAGCTGTTGAGGTTTTCGATGTGGTCTCAATCCCGAGGGAGCCTGAAAGTGGCCTCATGATTGTTTATGCCTGTTGATAGGGCTTTCAGAAGCTGTCACCCAAGCATTATTTAGTTCTGCCTATTTCGTTAACAGTTCTTGTGTGGCAAAGAAAATGAGGAAACTGTGGTTAATTTCTCGTTGATCTTTGTATAGAAACCCACACATCTTCACTGATTTTTAAGAACCTCTATATGGTTTCTTTAACCTTGCATACTTAACGCAGTATTTTATTCCTTTCCAGTAGTGCCCTGTGCTGATTGAGAAGTTGTTCACGGTAAAATCAACAACTTGCTGGTGAAACAAATGCTTAACTCCATGTAGGAGCTAGCTGATTGATAGGCATACTATGCTCAGGGTACAGGTGCCAGGGCCAGAGAGGCCTACTGAGAGATGAGCAGTATCATGAAAACATTGGGTAGTGTATCCAGAGCATAAAGTCAAAAGTGAACCCTTTGTATTTACATTGTATTCTTATAAAGTTGTATAAAAACCTCTTCCACGAATTGGTAGTATAGTGCCATCTGCATGTGTGTGTCTGTCTCTGTATGTTGGCCCTCTGATAGATGGGCGACCTGTCCAGGGAGTACCTCGCCCAATGCGAGCTGGGATTGGACCCCCTGGAACCTGGAAATGGATATGCGGTAGAATATGAATAAATGAATGCCATGTGCACTGGTTGTGGCTGTTTGCTTCCCTGCACTCAGAATTATTGATAGTCACTATTCATATATAACTCACCACACTTGATTGTACTGAGCAGAGCTGTTTATTGGGCCTAACTGCCAGGTGACAGCTCTGTATGAGCCACTTAGACACATTGATAGTAATTGCGTAGGTGTTATTTTGTTGGTGTTGCACAACCACAGCTGTCTGAAGCTGCTGGTTTAGGGAACTTGGAGCCATTGGTGGCTACTTCTGATTCTGTGTTCTTTTGATGGCACTTCTCTGCATATCACAGTTTAAACAATTGCGCAGGGGCCGTTGTGATCTGAGCAATTAGCCTTGTGTGTATGTTTCTCTACAAAACAAGGTTAAAGTGTTTATTAGACCCTTTTCCTTCTGCCATTAGAGCTTCCCTTTCCAAGGACACACAACTGCACAACTGAGCGAAGTAATCATGTGCCCTGTCTAATCCTCTGGTTGTTGCTTCTGTAAATGTGTTGAAGCTTCTGTGGGAGAGGTTTAAAACAATGATTGTCGGTTTTTGAAACTTATTACAAGGCTACATTTGAAACTCATTGTAGCTTGAGTGTTTCTGGTTAACAGCATCATTCTTGACAGGTGATGTGTGTTTGTGCTGTATGTCTGATTACTAGAATCATTTGACCTTCGTCTGTATGCAAATTTTTAGGGATATACTGGTGTCAGGTCAGATGTCAGTCAATGTTCTCCTAGTTGGCTGGCATCAGACTGTCAGTGGTTGGGATGGAATTCAAACAAGATTGAACCCACCAATATCACTCTTGTTTGCTGGTTGGCCAATGTTGGTCAGCCAATGCCAGTGTTTGGCCGATGTATTGGTGAATCCCTGCTGATGGTAGCCTTTTACACTACAGAGTAAAGACCAGTGTTAGGGGGTCTAAGTGGGTTTTTGGCAGGTGGAAAAGGGACTTTACTGTTTAACTGAAATTAATTACTTAAATTCTTGCAGCAATATTAAATTCAACCAGATGAACTTAGAGAGGTGAATCAGGATCACAGAAAGGAGTTTTCTTATGCCTTCATCCTCTCTGTGTTCTCCAATGTTTGTCTCTGACTTGAAAGTGCAACTAAGTCCACAGAAAAGTTTACATTTGGTTTTCTCATGGCCTTTATCTGCTACACTGAGCAACAGCATAAAAATGTGTTTGTCTTTGTATGTTTAATAGATGGACATGACAATCATCTCATCAGCAGAACTGAGGAAAACATTCCTTGCTTTGCATTTCTTTTTATCAGTTTGAACATTTGAGGCAGCCTAAAACTGAGCTTTCCTGTCTACAAGTAGCCATTGGTAACATGTGTCTACTTATCTATGTGTGCCTGTACCTGTAAAGCTGTTTAGCAGGTCTCGACAGCTGATCCATGAGAACACCAGGACATTGTCCCCAGAAAGCAGCTGGAGGGCCCTTGTACGTGTCCTCGTTATTGTTTCTTGATGCCAGTAGATGGGAAGCACAGTTAATCCTTGCTATTATTTGGTTGGGCCAGAGGATGATAAGTAGGCAGGATGCTGCAGTTACAAAGTCTAGTGTTGACTGGCTGGCTCTGATTGGAGCTCATTCATCTGGTCCGCACCAATGGGACAAAGAGCAGCTTCCTCCTTATCTGTATCACTCACAGCCCGAAACAAAATATTTGTAAACGTGTCCATTAGGGAAGGATTCAATAATCACTACTTCACTACTTTAGCTCCATCTATTTGTGTGTGTGTGTGTGTGTGTGTGTGTGTGTGTGTGTGTGTGTGTGTGTGTGTGTGTGTGTGTGTGTGTGTGTGTGTGTGTGTGTGTGTGTGTGTGTGTGTGTGTGTGTGTGTGTGTGTGTGTGTGTGTGTGTGTGTCTACATGTTACCAAGTCAAGTTGTAAGCACTGACTGAGGTTAACAGGCTTTTGTTTCTAATTTATAAAAATCAATCATATATTGATTAATAGTATACCTTTGATCTGCTGTTGTGTGCCCTGTATCATTATTATACTGTTAATATAAACTCAGATTAATAATGAGTTTATATTATTGACTAATATTAAAAGCTTTCCAGCATTTCAGATGACTCAAAACACTAAATTTTTTAACAGGACTTTAGATTGAAACAATTGTGGGAATACTAATAACAGGATAGGATTAAAGCAGAACAAAGACAAAGTAATCAAACTTAAGATGTGATTTAGACCAACAAACATTGGTAATATTAACCAGTGTCATAAATTAATCAGCAGAAATGTACATTATGCTTAACCAACTTGCACATTATGTACAAGTTATGTCATTTTGAAGCCAAAGGTGGAAAGGAAGATGTAGCCATTCCCCCCATTTTCAAGTCCTACAGGTGTGAAAAAACACACACAGATGTTGAAATGCAGTAAGTCAACGTGACCTCCTCTAATCTGAATGTCCAGCCAGTTAACTGTTGATATAAAAAGCACATTAACCAAATTGAACCCCCTCCTGAAACCCCGGTGTGGAAATATTTTTGGTTTCCTTCTGTTATGTCCACAACGTGTGCATTGTCCACAAGAACACTGTAGTTTGTAATCTTATGTGTGTGTGTCATTCTCTACAGGCAACACAACAAATATGGCAGGACATCTACATGAGCATTATTTAGAAGCAGGCTTAACCATGAAAATTGCACTGTTAACTTTTCTTATCATTATCATTATTATTGTTATGGTTAGCAATTTTAACACAGTCAACTTTTCTGTCCTGATTTAGAACTGAACTCACTCAAAATCCTATCCTTGCAAAAGCAATAACTCAGTATACAGGATTTGTAGAATAAGACCCTCATGGATTCAAACAATTAATTAGC
The DNA here is from genome assembly GCF_900963305.1 of Echeneis naucrates. NCBI lineage: Eukaryota > Metazoa > Chordata > Actinopteri > Carangiformes > Echeneidae > Echeneis > Echeneis naucrates. The sequence goes on from NC_042516.1 coordinate 319,962, forward strand.
TATGATATGAAATGCCAAGCAGGTTACATCACTAGTGCATGAAATACAAATGTCCACTAGTCTCAAGTGTAAAGAAACTGAAAGGCAGAGGCTGTTGTCTGAGTTTTAAGATGGCTGCTGTCAACCATCAGTCCAATCCTGAGGCAGAAATCCTTTCAAATCATCCAACCACTGTGTACTAGTTCATTCATACAACTGTGTGAGTCAGAGACTGTAAGCATTGTACTTCATGTGAGTAAAAAGAGCTGCCGGTGCTTGTACAGAAAAGTCATGAGAATCTTCCTCTCCTGAAAATTATGATGGCGCTCCTGCTCTGTCTGCCTTTATTCATCTTTGAGCTGCATTTGCTCTTTGTCAGAGATGGACATTCACACACTCTAGTACAGTGTCATTTTTCCCTACGCTTGCTGCTAAAAGGCCTCTGATGATCAGGCCTTAGTTAACGGATATCTAGTTCTGACTTGTTAATAGTAATTAATGCATTAATAATTAATAGGCCTTTAAATTCCCTGAGGAACATAGGCCATTTACGAAATGTTGGGTCAGTAGACACCTAGGAGGCGTTGGATGCAGCGGTTGAGTAATGTCTAAAGTTTGTTGTGTATGTTGGTGCTTCCTGTGCATTTTCAGTTTTAACATGAAAAACCCAAAGCATCCAAAACTTGCAAAAAGCTTTTAAATTGTGTGATGTGATGGCCAAGTGGTTAGAGCACATACTTCAGCTAGTTTGTCTTGAAGCCAGCCGTTCCACTTAAGGCATGCCTCTCCCATCTTCTCTCTCCACACAGTTTACTGCTGCTGTCAACAAAATAAAGATATTCTCAAAGACAACTTTCCATCATTTCAAATATTACATCTTTTTTTTTTTTTTTTAACAGCTGATTTGGAAAAGTTGGTGTAGTGATAAAATATGGCAGCAGACACAGAATCATGATTGTACAAATAATCATGTGACTGTACTTATGCTTCGCGATTCTACTAAATTGGATGCAAGCATCTGTGTGGACCAATGAGCTGGAAATTGAAACAGACACATTCTATTGCTGGGTCTTGATGTACTGTCACCCTTACTATATATCAATGAGCTGTCACGTTCACAGAGGCTCAGCAGATCACAACAGAGTTGTGTAATAGTTGTGCTAAATACTGGTCCCGTAGCTAAACACCTGGCATACCACAGATTCACTACGTATGTAGGAAATGGGGACTTGTTTGTGGTGTTGGTGCAGCCAGAATACAGCCAGAATTCATGACACACTCAGGATGTTAACAGGTTTGACAAGAGTACAAAGAGTCAGCTGCCATTTATGCCCTTTTCATACCTGGCATTAAAACATGTATGTAGTGAGCCAGACAGCTCCGTATGGATGTGAACACATCTTAGGTGGGCAAAGCTGCTTATGGTCGTTATGGGCTACACCAAAGGGTATGATGTTAGTAATAGCCTACGAGAGTGAGAGTGGAGCAATAAATTATCAACTGAATTGATTCATGTAAAGCAGATTAAATTGAAACAGCACCATCTCATCACTGTTTTACATTTATAGTTCACTATTTACTATAGCTTGAAGAATCTTATTACTCATAATGAACTCTTGATGAAAGTGATGAAGTGTATGTGAATTGAAGAGAGGGGAAGTGTCTGTTAATTTGTTAAACTATATCGACTTAGAAAGTTAGAATAATGTTGACATTTCAAAATGAATTTGCTAATGTCAGCATTTAGCTGAGCCTTAAACCTGCCTAAGAGTTGCTGACCTGCTGAAGACACTTTATCAATGAACAGAAATAAATAAGACCATTTGATGAAAAAGCTTTGTACTTTACCCGTCTTTATTACAGTTCAAAGTTTTGTAGTGTGTCTGCCCCCACCCCCACCTGATGCATAACATTTTCCACATTTGCTTTGTGTCACTATGCATCAGTCAACAAAAAAATTAGGACACCGTAAACAATACAGCAGCTAACGTCACATCCACTGTGATGTGGTCAGTATTTTCAGTTACAGTAAGCTGACAGGGAATCACCACCATCATTAGCTGTGGCGAATGGTTCCCTGGTTCAGGTTTTGTCGCTGGGATTCATCGCTGTTAGGGCAGGAGTCAGTGAGTTTCTAGACTTGAGCTGAAAATTGTGATGTGACTGTGGAGGTGCGATTGCTACCCTCTGGATTTCTGGTTGACAGAGCTGTAACTACTCTGCACTTTCTGTTCATTGGCCTCCTTTACTTTAGAGCCCACAGTCATTTTCATTAAAGGACAACAGAGTGTGAGACAGGGACAATTTGCCTTTAGTCACACTTCTGTGGCTGCTGCATTCTTACATCTTTGTGCATGTCCACACTGCTGGTGGGTCTGCTACTGCAGCAACCTCTGTCTCTACGATCAGTTTGCCTTGAATATAGGTCATCGATAATACATAATATCTATAATACATTACCATTACTCAGAGCAATATATGCATGGCCTCTGCAGTGTCTGAAATATTTCAGCAGTTTTATTTAAACTGTTGTGAGAGATGTGAGTTACCTGTCATGCTGCTGGTGGATTGCCTATCCCACCATCACTGTTTTCACTCTTTCCTGAGACCTTAAATGTCAATTTTGACAGAGGTTTCACGTTGAAACTCTTGATGATATACCACTGTGAGTGGACCTGAGGGGACATTCTAACTTGTTAAAGAGGGTGCCATGAAAACCAAGACATTTCATTATGGCAACACACATAACCATGACAGTGTGAACTACACCTCAACTACAGATGCATTGGCATTATGCTTTTGACCGAGAGAGTCTGGCTTGGCATCGGCTGCACATTTTGGTTTTCATTTTGCCCACTGTGTTAACAGATTAGTGCAGACATGTGCTTAACTATTGAAAAAGTATTCAAACATTTTTTACCTTTTCAGCAGCATGTAGAGACGGAGACATTTACTATCAGAAATGATCCAAAAGTTGAAATGAGGAAAAGCCAACATTCAGTTGACTGCAATGTCTTTGTAAACAGAGCTGGCAGTAGCAGCTATAGCACTAGTGAATGTGAACCCAATTAAGCCCACGGAAGTGTTTGAAATTCCAAAAATAATTGCTGAATCAAAAGTTTCTTCATTAGCCCAGTGATAATCAAAACAGTTCCTGATCCTGAGGTCTGCTCATAAAATGATGACTGCTTCATCTGTTCTGTCCACACAGAGCTCTACCATTTCTCTATGAGCATTGTCTGCTACCAGCTGCTGTTGCTTGTCTGTCAGCCAAGTTACCAAAGTCCACTACTTGCTATTTTATCTGGCATATATACTCAGTCAATCTGAAAATGATGTTTCTTCTGTCCCAACTACGTCAAATCAAGATTTGTGTACACGTCAAGAAACATATACACCATGTTTAGGCTGCTGTTAGCAGTCACTGCTGCCCTTTGCGCCAGGAAAAATTACAATATGTGAAGCATCACTGTTGCCATTGGAAAAAGCCTTGATAGATGGTGGTGCTGTGCTTTCAGCTGGAGGCAAGAGAGGAGGGTGACATGTCACACGGTGTACTGCCAGGCATGACATCAGGATCTGGTTTCACTTTCAGTGCAAGGTGTTTCCATTTTGACTTGGCAGTCTCACTGTGGCCTTTCCTCCTGTCGTCTTCTCCACTCCCTCCACTTTCTGAACAGCAGTCCAGGTTGAGCTGGCAGATGTCATGACCACTCTGGATGTGACACACCAGCTATTAATACACACTGAGTGGGACAGCCACACTCATCAGGTTGACGTAAACCACAAGTTCACATCCAAAGTAGCCAAATAGCCAGCACTGTACTGCATCTGGCCAGCTAAGTGGTTCAGTCAGCTGGACTTGATAAGTGATGAAGACAGAAGATGATGATGTCCTCATTTCTAACCGTAGACAGAGCTGCTTGGTGAATGGTTCTCTCGCTGTTCAGAGGACCACAACAAGCACAGGAGATTAAGGGTAATTATTCCTCTCAGTGATCCAGGACAAATAAGAGGTGGTGTGGCTGTATGTAGTGATGCCCAAAATTCTGTATTGTTATAGGCCAGTGGGTCAGCCACGTTGGCTACTTGGCTTGCTAATTGATTGGCCTGTCATTTAAGTGTAATGTGTCTAAGGCATGATTCACAGTCTGTTTAGTTGGAGCGGATCGTCTTGTTGCTCCACATCTACAGAGGACTGAGAAGAAGAGAGGCGTGGTTAAAGGACATACTGACATACTTAAAAATGTAATTAAACAAATAGACAAAACTTGTTACACAACATAATGTTGCGACACGTCCAATATTTGTCTGCGATTCCAATGGTTTCTTCTATTTCTGCAGAAAAATTTCATTTATTCAGTGAAATAAGAAGTTAGAACTACACAGGTCAAAGCTCTGACGAGAAAATTTCATTTGGATTATCTAGACATAATTATGATTCCCAACATTATTGAGGATAAGCTTTTTTAAATGTATAAATGTAAAACAAAAATAATAATAATAAATTTAAATACCTCTAGAACATACAGAAATCACTTAACCACTTCACATTATGCATCAAAAACATGAAACAGGACACTTTTTTCTGAAAAATTATTAAGTAGTCTTTAAAATGTTATAAATAAATCACCGTAATTTCTGTATGATAAGCCGCTACTTTTTTCACACGCTTTGAACCCTGCTGCTTACACACTAATTCATGGATTTTTACGAGTAATGATCTTCATGCCGCCAATACAGCATCACATCAGACCAATGAAATTATGGAACAGGTCATAGTGGACCAATGAAATTGTTCAAATTAAATTATACACACCCAAACTAAATTCTTCAGATCAGTCATGTATTTTGCGCTTTATGCACACACCCTTATCATTGAAAACATAAAGCAATGCATATGATTCAGCTTTCAAGTTAAAGTTGATTGATCTGGCGAAAAGGCAAAGTTTTTCTTTGTGACATAATTCCTGCCATATGCCATTCCCTCCCAGATTTCCAACACCTGCGTCTTATAAACAAGTACGGCCTATATATGTACAAAACTGTTTTTCTCTTTCTTATTTAGCGGGTGCAGCTTATATTCAGGTGCGCTCTACACTCTGGAAATTACGGCATATGGTGTAAAATGCAGGGGAATATATAAAAATAGCAGCAAATTTAGTCTGTTCTTTGACAGGCTCTATTTTTCACTTAGAGGAATTATCCTTCGGGATTTAGGACATCGCACATTCCTGCAGCTTTGTGGGAGGGAGAGTGAAATGTGCCAAACCTTGTTCCTGGGTTGACAGTATTTTCACGTAGTTCTTGGGAGGAAATTCATGATTATCCTGATGATGAAAATTCACAACCATGAACTTTGGGTTCTATGCCACATTGCAAGATAAATTCTTTATTGCCACTTCTTTAATGATGATCCTGCAGCCTAGGATATTAGCTGCTGCTGCAAGAATGGATTGAGATGTGTGATTATAGGGAAAAATTAGGTAATAGAAGCATAGGAATCAGTGAGGATAAGTAGAGTTGAGAGAAGGAAAGAAAAGGAGGATGAGTGAGAAGGGTTGGGTTCATCACTCTGTAAGTCATTGTTAATGGGAATACAGAAACTCTTTATTATATACTTGTGTTTTATGTATATGTAGGGATGGGCAATATGGAACAAAATCCCATTATGATATTTCATATCAATCGATATCGATAGTCGATATATCACAACATAAATGAAAGTTTAAAGTTTCCTTTTTACTCCTGTGTGAGATTGGTTTAAATATTATTTATTTTCTGTCAGAAGTTAAACAGACCTTGTAGAACTGTATTTCAAATAAATGTAATTATTATATAATAAGCTGTGTTACAGGAAAACACAAACAAATCGACAACTAAATTCTTTGGTTGACTACAAAAAATAAAGTAGGTAATCCAAAGTAGAAAAGTCTCAATTCTGACTAGTCAAAAGCTTGACAATTTTCGGTGCATGTTACTTTGCTTCTTGTCAGACTTTAAATAGCCAAAATATCCCCACACTACCGAATTCCTCGGACCTTTCTTCTCAACAATGTCCTCGTCTTTTGAGCCATGGGCTTTATCTATTGGGGTGTCTTCTTCGGGGGACTCTGTTGCTCATGTTAACATTTTCTGCTATTTTCATGTATTTCGCTCCCACTCCTAACATACTGGTGGCCAAAACATAAACACGTGTGCTTACATTTAAGCTGGTTGCATCACCTACTCTATGTGCGGGTCAAGCCTGACGTAGCTATAACTCTATTCCAGCTGTCTGATTGGCTCGGCACGTCGTTATTCTCATTATCATTGGCTGTTCGTGTTGTCTGTCAAAACATGGATGGAATGAGCTCTATCGACCATGTCTTATATTTCTATCGAGCAAAAGTTATTTTGCGATAATTACCACAATTGTTTTATCGCCCAGCCCCATAGTTGTTTTTTTTTTTTTTTTTTTTTTTTTTTTTTTATGCAAGTTGCTCATATTGCTTGTATGAATATGAATGGAATATTTTTCTATGTTTAAGTCACTTTGGCTCAGAGTGCTTCACATGTAAATGTAGGATCTAATTGTAGGTTTACAAGATCAACTTTTCTCCGCTGTGAGATGCACATTTGTCCACAAATAGCCATGTAGTTTTGTGCCAGTGTGTACATGTTGACAAATTTGCCAGAGGGCCTGACAGAGGCCCATTTGAGATGGGGAGCCTTGTTTCCATAGTAACAGATGCTGTGAATGTGAGTAAGCCAGGTCTGAGATAGTACTCCTGGAGTCCATTGGGTCTCTGCCTCTGCACCCCACCACTCTCTCTGAATGGCTATGGCCAAACCTGTGCTCAGATGAAAACAACGTGCAATGTTGAAGAGTCACAAATACATGAATGAGTAAATATCCCCTGAGGAGCCGTAGTTCGTAGTCTGCTCCATCAGATAACCCTAACCCTTTTCACATATTGTACACTACCAGATAAGTGTTCTGTAAAAATGGACAAAAGCATTTACTCACAGACATTTTCTGGCCTTTTTATTGTTCAAATTAGCAACAAGTCCAGCAGGACAATTGGACTCTCAGGTGTTAAAGGGTTAAGTTAGAAGCAATATGCCCCATCTGATACAATTAACATTGGGAGAATCCCTCACAACTCTACACAGAAAGGTTCTGGTATTGTTACTTTTCACCTACTTGAGTGTTAGAGCTGCTCCATGTCTTTGTATTTTGTTCCTTCCTGTATGTCTAGGGTCAGATCTCATGCCTGCACTCAGTCTGAGGTGGCACCACTGATTGCCTCTTGTAGGTGTCCACATGATCAGTTCATTAATAATAATTATCATTATTACAATTTATTACCCATCACTTCAGATGTTGCTGCAGGGCAACAGCAACACAAAGCTGTAGGCATTGAATGCATTGCAATTACGATAAACGTGAACTACCAAGATTAATACAATTTGACCTCTATGAAGTTGAAAGGAAAAGAAAGCGGGACAAGAGCTTGTTGTTGGTGCTTTGCAAAACTAAGAAGTATGTTGGCAAGTGCAACTTTCCAGGTCACAAAATGTTCCAGGAGTTTATTTCATTAATAAAAGATAATAGAAGTAAATTCATGTGTTTATTTTAATTATGCATCATTGCAAATATAAGCTATACTTTCAGAGTAGCAAATCAGATGAGAAAAACTAAATTAAATATCAAAGTTAGTGCTGCCTCCTGATGAGTCAAATCATCTGTCAGCGATCCATCAGTTGACTAAGATTCTTCTAGTAAAGCAGTGTTTTGTTTTTTTGACATTCAGTGTGTATGACAATAACAGGATAAAACAGACAGAAGCTTAAAAACGTGCCGGGACGCATTGCCCTAAGACTGACTAAAGTCATGGATGGAAGTTGGTCTGTTGAACCATAGCAGCTGCCGTTTGGTTGGTCTCTTAAAAAAATGTGCAGAACAACAGTTTTCTGATTGCCAAATGGGAAAAAAGTAGCAGATAGTCTAATCTTCATATTGAATTGCAAAAAACTGTTGCAAAAAACAAAAAATTGCTATTTTTCTTATTAGTTGGGTCCAGCCCTAATCAAAATAAAACAAAGGAGAAAAAAAAATCTGATGCATTGGTAATTGAATTGGAACCCTGGGATGAATTGACATCTACCAATGAGGTACCTAGAGATTCCCACCTCTATAAAGCAGTAAAACTAACAGTAACTTGCCAGAGTCTTTGAACAGGATTTGAAGAATTACCTGTCAGTTCTAAACAAAGACTAGTGTTGTAATGACAAAAATAGAGAAGTGGAGCTGTAATAGGCTTGTATATGACAGCTGTTGAGTAGAGTTACCACTCCTCTCTGTCTATCTGCAATGAACAGCGCAGTTTATGTTCAAATCAGGAAAGTGTGAATGAGCGCGACCAGCTGAAGATACAGGTTGAGTGTTCTTCAGGTTGAAAGCATTGTACATGTTGATGACAGCTTCTGGAGCTGCAACCCATTAATGTGACTGTGGCGTGTGTGCGTGCGCATGTGTGTGTTTCTGTATTACTGTCCTTTTGTTACTCTTAGACCACAGCACCACTTCTCCCTCACCTGTGTGTGACAGTTGTAGTTTTCATTTATGATTCCATGTTAAGAGGCCTGCATGGCCACTCAACCTGAGCTCACTGCAGCAGCAAGTCACCTTGTTTCAGCGTGATATACATTAAATGTGCTTCTCAGCAAAAATAGTCTGTGACAACATCATATTAACATTATAGGTTATGGGTTCATTATCAATGAATATGGAGCAGACATATGAAAAAAGGTTTCAAGCCGTTTCAGAGTTTGTATGTTACTAAAGGAAAATGTTGTGGCTATATATGTTAAATATAAATATTTAGAATATATTATATATTCATATTATAAATATAATAAAATCATTAGGGGAAAAGGCCTTTTGAAATCTTTTTGCATATTTTATTTTCTATCATGAAATCATAGTAACTAGGGCTGAACAATTATTTGCAATATTTTTTATGAATATTATATACAACAAAGAGATTTTAAAATAGCTTATTTTTAGAAATGCTTTCTTCTTTTCCTTATTTTTACTCACATCTGAACAGTCACAACCACTTTATACTAAACTCAGCACAATTGAAACACCTCTCCTCTTGCTGTCTTTCTTTCTCTGTCATGTATCCTGAAAAGCTATGCAAGTTAAAATAGAAACACTCCAAGATTCAGTACATTTAAATGTGATGGGTGTAGAAAGGACAGAAACCTGGTCTCTTTGTGACAGGTACAATGAAATGGTCAATATTTATATTATGGTGATGCAATGGGTTGTATCTCTTTGTATCTCTATATATGAAACTGTGTGGAATGAAACAGTCTGGTCTACAGTGATATTTTAGGATTGCTCTCATCCCTGTGTCAGCCTGTCACCCTCGGTCTCCTCAGTTGTTTTCTCTGTAAGCACCAAGCTTAAGAGAGGAATTTGATGTTTCAGCATCTATTTAGCATCTGCTAGGTTTGATATTCTGTCACACAAAATCAAAAATCTTTTAAACTGTCCATCCATTATATATACATAGAACTGTACAAGGTTCCAGGGGGGCAGAAGCCAGAAGTCAGTCCTTGATGCTGATGTAACGGTGATGCATTGTTAATAAATGCAGGTGGAGGTTTTCTCCTCTTGCCCTGACCTGGGCAGACTGCAGGGTTTTTTTCCCGCTGCATGTGCATGACGATGTTGGCCTACCTCACACACCTGTTGCAGGAAGAACCAATGTCTCGTTTTTGTCGGAATCTGATGCAGCAATAGCTCAAGCTCATTGTAGGCTAGGTTAACCATGTCTACTTACTATAATAGTGTCTCTTTTCCCCAATTAAGGTTTTAAAAAAAGATTTAATGGTTTTTTGTTTTGAGTAAAACACCAGATCTGTAGAGCTTTGCCTTAAAAACAAACGGGTTGAATAATTTTATCATACTGCCAGCTGTATTTGAACATCCTGGCTGAAATCACATCTGGAAGACAGATGAGTTGTGGGTGTGCCAGACTGTAGCTTCATTAACTTCTCTGCAAAACACTGGAGGCTTTTCCCTTTTGCCACCGTTGGTTTGTCCTGCCTCTTTGTCTGAAACAGTCAAAGTCTGACGTTTCTTCTAATTTGACACAGACATTTACTTCAGCTTCAGGATGAAGTGAATAGAAATTCTTCATCAGGACCTGGGGCTTGGCATGGAGCTTTTGAGGTTGTTCTGACGAAAGCAGACCAGTCTGAAAACTTTTTCTCTGACACTCAAGACTCGATTGGTGCTTGTAGAGATACACAATCATTTCAAATGAAATCAATCTGATTTATTTGTATAGCGGCAAATAGTAACAAAGTTGCATCAAGGCACTTTACATAGAGAGCATGTCTAGACCAAACTCTTGATAAAATTATTTCAAGAGACCCAACAGATCCCCCGATGAGCAAGCACTTTGCGACAGTGGCAAGGACAAACTAACTTTGTTTAAGAGGTAGAAACCTTGGGCAGAACCAGGCCCCGGGGTTAGGGTTAGCCATCTGCCTCGACTGGTCAGAGAGGGAGAGGGGGAATGGGGGGGGGGGGGGGGGGGGGGGGGGGTGAGGGAGAGAGAGAGAGAGAGAGAATGCATCATCTCTTGCATTGTGACCATTTTAAGTGAGTCAGATGTTTGGGCCTGATGCATTTAGACTAAAACATCAGACCTCTGTTATACCTGTATTACCCCATTTGTTCAGCTTTAGCTGTGGCTTGGTTTTGCTTTCACTTTTACCTTTTCAGGGAACAGATGCCAACTGCAGCACTTTATCCTCTAAACTGGTCCATAGCCTGTGCTGTGTAGTGAAGAATATGCTTTCATAAGGCAGACTGTAACTGCAGCTTTTTTTTTGTATGCATGCTGCATCCAGTGTTTATATTGTCCTCTGTATATTGTGTAAAACATACCTGAGGGACACTCCACTTCTGAACTGAGACCATGGCCCTGCTGGCTTTGACAGGCAAGAGGAGTAAGAGTCTTGCAGCAGTTGTGTGGTCAGAGTTTCTTACACACATCTTCTGATGCAACTTGGGCACATCATCAGTGATGTTTCCTAGTGTTTCGGGTCTTTCAACATCATGCACTCTCACCAAGGCAACCCAGCCGGGGGTGATCAGTCTCCAGCTTGTGTCCAACTGGTTGTTTTCCACGGATCGCCCCGCTTGATCCACAGCCATCTGCATGCCTTTTTGTGGCGTCTGTGATGGTCCTGATGGCTTGTCGCATCTGCAGTCCTCCCAGACCCAGGCACTTCAATGCCTGATAGAGGGAATGGCCTGCAAAGCCTCTGCAGCCAGCCTTGATGGGGTCACATCAAATCTTCCATCCTCTGCTTCAGCAATCACCAATCAGTCCCTCGTACTTTGCCCTCTTCCTCTCAAAGGCCTCTTCCATGCGGTCTTCCCAGGGGAACTCCAACAGGACCACTCCAACAGGACCACTTGTCTTGTTGCTTCTGACACCAGGACCATGTCTGGCCGGAGTGTGTCACTGTGATGCTAACTGGAAATTTGAGCTGCCTCACAAGGATGTGCTGATGCCAGAAGTCCCTCTGTTGGACTTGGGTGCTGCTGCGGCTTCTCCCCCGCTTTGACAAAGGTGATGGATTACCTTACTGGATGTTGCTGCCAGCTGTGGGCTATCCCTGTGGTGATGACCTCAGCTATAGTCCTCAACACCTGGTCATGACACCAGTGATAACGTCCCTCTCCCAAGGCTTTTGGGCAACAGGATATGCTCCAGAGACCCCCATCTCTGGCACAACGGACAAGCTGGTGTCTCTGCTAGGCCCCAGCAGAACAGGTTGGATGGGCTGGGGAGGGTGTCGTAGACTGACAGGATCAGGAATATAATCCGGTGTGGTTCAGCCTTCCAATGCTCGGCCCAGGTGGTCTTTCGGTCCCATCGTGTCCAAGCCCCCTTTTGCCACATACCTACTGACCTGCAGGAGCGGCCTAACTCCACCCCAGCACAGGCCTAGTCTTGGACTAGCTGGCACCTTTCTTTTCCTTGGGCTTTGCTGTAGAGTGGCCTTGGAATGCTTCCAAATCCTGCTCACCTTGATGCTGTCATTCACACCAGCTCCCTACGTCCCTACATCGCAGCCGTTGCAGCTGGTTCTTAGAGCCATAGAGTGCTACGCTGCTGAGGCTTTGAGGCAGCCCCAACCACCTATGCAGGTGCTGGCTTATCCTCCTCTCAAACTCCTCAACAGATATCAGTATAAAAAGAAGGGCCACACAATGGGGTCACTTCCAGAAAGTGGGCTTTGGGAAAATTCTTTTTAACCCTTATTTAGGGAAATTCCCAAAACTTTGCCCACTTTAACTCTGCATTCGTCATTATGCTGACTTACTCTTAAGATAACTTGCTCTGTGGCATGCTACTTTAAAAAGCATGCAGCACATGGTGAATCATTGAATAAGAACTCAATTGATAATGGATTGATCATGGCTCCTCATACATGCAGTTAACTCAAAATGAATGGACCAAGTTAAACTAAAACTCAGAGATCAGGGTTAGAATCAAGTTAATCCTTTGTGGAATAGATCCCAGGGGCCTATAGTATAAAGCAGGATTTAGAGTTAGCAAACATAACCCTAACCCGGGTTTTTGTTCCTTATGGTGCAGCACTTTTTACCTGAATATGTGCACTGCAGTAACTTATTCTGAACTGCCACCCTCCACCGAAGCACATTTTGTTGGACATTGAAATCGCTAAATTAAAAGCCCTGGAATCTGACCATTCTCAGTCTGAGCTCCATGGACTCCATTTTCAATTCATTATATATATTTAACTGTCAGAGGCAATCATCTACAAGCAACTTTATTAATTTATGGGAATATACATATGTTAATTTGTCAGATGCATGCCTACATGATGGGCCCACAGCCAGCAGTTCGTCTGTCATTTGGAAGCTGCAACAGTCTTGCTTTTAGCTTTTAGTATGTCCTTAAACACTTCAAAATTGTTGATGATATCATGCTCTTCATTTGTTTATCAAGTTGCTCTGCTAGAATTCCCGCATGCCGGAGACTAGTCAATGTTTCCTACTGATAGGAGGCTTATAAATCCACCCCTTATGTGCATGCACTGACAATTAGACAGGACAAACCTGGGTTGACTTAGTGACTTAATAACCAGTATCATAGGAATGCCTAGGATGATGTTGGCTAAATGAAGCTGTATCACTGGAACACTGGGCTTGTTATTCTTGCTTCATAGTACAAGCCCAAGGTCTGTGAAGACCCTAAAACCTACATTCTATCTAATGCTCATCAAGGCACAGCTCAACTGGTTGTAAAAAGAAGTCACACTGTATTGAAGTGTAACTTCTGTTACACTTGTACTTCTCACAGTAAATGTTTTCTAAATAACAATTAATAAAAGATGTTCCCATTTAGAGGGAAATAGACTTTAAAGCGGGCTGTTTGAATAACAGAGAGCAGATCAGATCCAGCCCCCCTTCCTCCTCAGCCTCAACATCTATTCCAAATATGGATTACAGACTTCAAACAGCAGCTCACAAATCATTAGTTGACATCACCCATATACAGGAGTCCCCTGACAGTGGATCTGATTGTGGGTATTAAAATCTAAACCAAACAAACTAAATTTATCTCACTTTGGCTTCTCCCTCTTAGAAGCACCATGAGCTCAAGTCCAATTTTGTCCCCTTCACTTAGCATTTCCAGCTCAAAATGAATCACTGTTCAGAGAAAGCTGACTCAAGGCTGTGCCTGGAGCTAAAAGCATTTTATCACCCATCAATGAAATAAATTAATACATAAAAAATGTAGTTTACAGGGTTAGATTTTTTGTGTGTATAGCATTTTTACTGCTGCTTCATCTGGGCTCTGTTTTGCCAACCCATTAATTACTGAGGGCATCTGAGCATTTCAGCTTAATTAGAAAGTTACTTAAAAACTCTCATCATGGTAATTACCTTGGAGCAGCCAATATATGAGTGGTGCCGCTGTAATGTCTTTTTTTCTTCCAACATGAGTTAGTTGGCTCCATTTCTGTGTTAGACAGGAGAGTGAGGAAGGAGAAGCCACAGTTATCTGAGTAGATGGATGGATAGAGATTCTAAGATCACAAGAACCTTCATTAAGGCACCGTTAATGATGGAGCAAGGTGTGTGTATGTGTGCGCACGCATGCATGCCTTCATGTTCACATAACATATGGCTCAGTGCTTCAGTTTTGGAATATAAAGAATATTAATCCTGCCACTCTCAATGCATGTATCCACTCCTCCTGCCTCCGTGACATCCACAATCTATCCACCCCTGATGACATGGTTTCTTCTGCTCCTTGGTTCAACCCTGATCTCCGTCTTATGAAAGCCAAAGGTCTGCAACTGGAATTCCTCCATAGAAAAACTGGTCTCACCATCCACAAAGAAATGTACAACAACCACATGCTACATTATAAGGACTCCATTGCCAGCACCAAAACCCACTACTTCTCTAGTACAATCACTGCCGATAAAGGAAACCCCAAATCACTCTTCTCCCTACTCAACAATATCACCCAACCCCAGGACTCACTCCCTTCTCACTTATTCACAACTTCCTTCTGCAACTCCATTATGTAATTTTTCACTGAAAAAAATCAAGAACATCCACAAGCACCTCAGATCAATCCCCCACATCAGCTTCTCAGCTGACTTTCACCCGTCCACACGCCCATTCTTCTCCTTCCACCTCCCCACTGTCTCAGAAGTCTCAGAAGTCATCCAGAAATCCAAGCCATCCACCTGCCAACCGGACCTGGTCCTCCCCACACAACTTGTCAAAGCTTGCTCCCCCTCCCTGGTCCCCCGATCTCTGCCATCATCCACTCCTCTCTCACCACTGGAACTGTCCCTAAATCGTTCAAAACTGCTGCCATCATACCGATTTTGAAAAAACCCGATGCTGACCCTTCCAACTTCAACAACTTCCGTCCTATATCCAATCTACCCTTCATCTCCAAAATCCTTGAAAAAGTTGTTGCTTCCCAACTCCATTCCCATCTACCCCATAACAACTTGTACGAACAGTTCCAGTCTGGATTCTGCCCACTTCATAACACAGAAACTGCACTCATCAAAATCACCAACAGCCTCCTCATGGCAGCTGATTCTGGACTCCTCACCATCCTCATCCTCCTTGACCTGAGTGCAGCCTTCGATACCACCTTTCACACCACCCTCCTCAACAGGCTATCCTCCATCGACATCAGCCACACTCCATTGGAGTGGTTTATTTCATACCTCTCTGGCTGCGCTCAATTCATCCAACTCAAGTCCCTGAAATCCATCCCCTCCTCCATTACCTCTGGCATGCCCCAGCGCTCTGTCCTGGGGCCCCTACTTTTCATTATCTACCTCCTTCCCCTCTGCAATATCTTTCACGAATTCAACATTCATTTCCACTGCTATGCTGATGACACCCAGCTCTACTTCACCACCTCACCCTTGTCCTCTCTCCCATCCACCTCCCTCGCTGACTACATGTCTGAAATAAAAATCTGGTTCAGTAAACTAAACAGTAATAAAACCGAGGTTCTCCTCATTGGCACCAAATCCACCTTATCGTAAACCGACAGCTTTTCTCTCACCATTAACAACTCGACTGTTTCACCTTCCCCCCCAAGTTAAGAGCCTGGGAGTCATCCTGGACACCTTACTATCTTTTCAATCCCACATCAATAACATCACCTGGTTTGCCTGTTTCCATCTACGAAACATCAATCAGCTCTGCCCCTCCCTCACCCCCACGCTGCCGCCATCCTTGTGCACAGCCTTGTCACTTCCCACTTGGACTATTGCAACTCCTTCCTCTTCGGCCTCCCTCATAAATCCCTCCATAAACTTCAGCTGGTCCAGAATTCAGCTGCCTGCATCATAACTCGGACCCCTTCCAACCACCACATCACTCGTGTCCTCCAACAGCTCCACTGGCTCCCGGTCCAATTCCCCATCCAATTCAAAGTCCTCCTGCTTACATTTAAGACCATCCACAACCTCACCCCCCCCCTTATCTGTCTGATCTCCTCCACGTCCCCACTCCCTCCTGAACCCTAAGATCCTCTTCCTCCATTCAACTGTCTGTCCCCTCCGCCTGTCTCACCACTATGGGGAGCAGAGTGGCTGAATGCTCTGCTCCCCATCTCTGGAACTCATTACCACCCCAACTTAGAAACTTGACTCTTTCACACAATTCAAATTACAGCTCAAAACCCATCTGTTCAAGACTGTTTGTCGTATTTAATTTCATTTCTCCGCCTCTTTTTTTTATTTTTTATTCTTAATTTTATTGCTGCAGTTTTTAAATCTGCACTGATGTTTTTATGTGTTGTACGGTGACCTTGACTGTCAAGAAAGGCGCCTTTAAGTAAAATTTATTATTATTATTATTATTATTTATTATATTTAATATTTGAATTCTCCATTAGGCTCTTATTTTAATCACATCAAAATGTTGAAAATATAGTTTTGTCAGGGGGAGTGGTTTGAATAACAGTTACTGTATGAAGTCATAAAATATCAAATCTATTTGTTTTTCAGACAAATTACAGAAATTATGGTGTTCATTGACATTATGTTTCTCTGTGTCTCCCTCCCCTGCAGACATCTGGAGTCTCGGTGTGATCCTGTTCATGTTGGTGTGTGGCCAGCCACCCTTCCAGGAAGCTAATGACAGTGAGACCCTCACCATGATAATGGACTGTAAATATACTGTCCCAGCCCATGTCTCAAGCGCCTGCAAAGAGTGAGTGGTACATTCAGACAGCAGTATATTTGAGCTTCTGTTGTTTTTATAAAACATGTGAGTTCTGTGAGCTGTTTTAAAAAGGAACAATTGAGTATTTTCCCTTGCGATTTCCTCCTAGAGGGCCTTCTTCAATGCAAGTCATCAATTTGACCCAGCTCAGTTCGACTCTATTTGCCTATTTTCTATCAGGGAAAAAAAAAAAAAAGCTATTAGGTACTAGTTTTATCCGAAACTTTTCCCTTCAGCTAGATTCCAACGGAAACCAAAAGATGATTTGTTAACGAGATTCACTACTGAATCATCATCACTGTGGGACAGAACTAAAAATGTTTCCCCACTCAAACAGCCATACACAGCTGAGTGTAGCTGGTGACACATCTCAAAGTTATTATACAATACAGTTACTATGGCAACCTGCAAAACCACGCCATAGTTAACTAAGGGGGAGCAGATGCTTTTCCGTTTGGCTTTCTTTTAATATCCTCCACCGCTGGTGTGTGTCATGTTGAAGGTGATGTCATCAGCGACAATGATCACAGTAACCAGTTGGCACATTAGAAGGGCTGTATCTGCAGAGGAGAAAGAAACACCTGGTACCAATAGAGAGTTGAGTCAGTACCATTTGATGGAAAATTGTTTGCTGCCATGACTTCAGTTATCCCTGTTTCCTGCGTTCAACAGTTGAGTCCTGTATATGCAGTTTGGAAAACAGTCTGTAGTCAAGGTCATTGACCTGTGACTGCAGCAGTTTGGTTCCATTAGATCAGATCACAATAGTCCAGGTACCATAGTTATCTTGTCTATAGGACATGATTTTACCATTCACTTATTAAAATAGCCTGTACCAAAACTTGACAGAGAATCAAAAGCAGCTTGTCATTTACAATTTACATGTAAATGAACTATTCAATGTTGATGGATGGAAATCCTGACTTCACTAGTCAATTAATTTCTGAATATAATTTCTGAATATAATTTACTTGCAGTCAATGTCCAATGCCAACATCTTCATTTACCAAAGTTACCAAAGTTCGGATTTTTCCATTAAGGTGCTGGGACATGAAAACATCCTGGTGAACTTCAGTCAGGGAGAAAGCTGGGTCCAAAAAGCATTTGTGTAATCTGCCCTCCCGTGAAGCTTGACTAGCTCTGCATTTGTTATGGGAGATGCCAGAATAGTATGGCAGCGTGCTGAGAGCTGCACACTCTCTGAACATGCTGCTACGGTTGTGGTGCTCTGATAAACTGGAACAGCAGCCTCCCTGAATTATTCCAAGCCCCGCAGAAGCTGGCAGACTCTAAACCCATTCAAGCAGTTTGAGCCCAGCTGTAGAGCAGTACTGTCCAAATGCACACAGGAACACATGCCCCACGCTCAACGTGAGTTATGCAAATAAAAAAGCAGCAGCATAATTAACCATGTGTATTAGTAGATCACAATCTTCATTTTGTACTAATTAATTCTCACATATCCTATGGGGAGTTTTTGAATTAGAAGCAATGCATCGTATTTTCCAACAGCGGCCAAGATTAATAAAGGTAATAGCATCCGCTCTTTTTTTTTTTTTTTTTTTTTTTTTTTTAATTAACCCAATTTGTTGTTCAAACTTTTTCCTTCTGAGGTTATTTAGGCTCCGCTGACTTAATGACCTCTGTACCAGTAGCAGGTGCAATGGAAGGAACTATGATTCAGGTTTTTTGGTTCACATCTCATTCTCATGAACATATCTCAACCTCAAATTTAGGTGCTCAAAGTCAAGGGCACTATGACCTCACTTAGACTTTGCCATAATTTTAGAGCTCTTTTCACTTCATCTGTTGGCCTGGGGCAAGCGCTTGATAGGTGGGGCTCAGAATCTGATCAGAGTTTCCCAGTCAGAGTAGATAAGCTTCAGGCAATCCTTATGTATTATACATATTAAAGAAAAGATGACAATTTTTACAGTTTAAAATTAGGCTGGGGGAACTTTAATATTTCTTTGCATATTACAGCATGTGATTTGTTGTTTTGACAGCAGCCTCAGAAGACCTGACCCACCCATATGTTTGTGAATCAACACAATGGTAGTGAGTGGGTATCATGGGAATGATTGGTGGCATCAGCCTATTTTTAGACACAGGAAATAAACTGAGCTTAAGAAGAGATATGACTAGATTGAAGTGCTAAGCTGAAGCAGCTGTGAGAAATCTTACGGGCTCCATGACATGCAAAGTTGTAGATTGGTTGTACATTTCTACCTGATGGTCTCACAGTTCTTCCAACTGCTGTACTCCACCTCTTATATATTGTGGTAGGAAGTGACAGCCATATGTGATGTCAGAAGAATGTGGAGTAACTGGACAATTATTTTGATGTTTTACCAGCATTAGATTAGTTAAGTGAATGGAAAGGGAACTGTCTGAACTCTCTACGTCTCCTCCAACGTAACTCTGCACCATGATATTGTAACACGCGTAAATGCTGTCCTCAGTAGGATGTCGGATTGATTGGCTGCTAATCATTACCAGCTAACTTTCATTAAAAATGTGTCAGCCTAAGGGTTATGGTTAGGATGGCACATGCAATCTTGAAATGATACACAAAACTAACTGCACTCTGCTGGACAGGTGACTGATATATGTCCTGTGTTTAGAAAGATGCTAGTGTGTTCCCTAGGTCTGTGGTTAGATTAATGCCAGTGCTGAGCTGGTGCAGATATATAACTATACAGATGAACCAAACACAAAGGAGACCGCCTGGCCACTGAACCAGCTGCTATAACAAGACACAAAAAAGACATTGACATCAGCTAATTACACTCAGATGATTGTATTTTACATTTGGCCGCATTCATATTGTAAATGCCACATGACAGGAAAACATATGTCTGCCCCATTCATTCCTTCCTTTGATTTGCTAACATGAAACATCTACTTACACACAAGCATTTTTCAGAGATGTTGACCATCATGAGAGCCCCATACACCAGGAGGTGCCCAGAAAGGAAAAGAAGGAGCTCCAACTGTCCATCAATAGCTAATTGACTATGGCCTTGCTGAGAGAGTTGAAAAAATTCAGCTGAAAATTATATGGACATGCAGTGTGTATTTGGTGAGGTACAGTAAACACATTCTCTTCTGTATGGAACAACTGATAACAAGAAAAGCGCCTTTTAGAAATTGTTTAACTGCTAGTGCCATGTTTAATGAAGGGAAAGGAGGTATAATCTCTGTGCAGGAACACATGCTGTTTTTGCTGCGTCTGCTTCTGGTGGCTTGTGGCTAATTGGCAAAGCCAAACCTGCCTGCATCCTAGTGTTTGTGGCTGTGAGGCAGCGGAGAGTCATGGAGAACAGGAGTCATAACAGAGCTACTCTGTGTGTCTCGGAGGGAAACAAGGAGCGTGACTCAAACCACCCCCTACACAACTGCTCCTCTCTGATCAATTATTAGTGTCACAGCAGGGAGCACAGGCAGGTCCAAAGCTTGTGATGCAATATTGGAAAAATCTTTCTCTCATGGTATGACAGAATGAAGCAGTCTCTTAAACTTTGGCCCCCTCCATTGTTATTTACCTCACTTCAGTTTGGTTAATGATCACAATCCAAGCTCTGAAACTACAGGAATTATTTTTCCAATGAAGTCAGAAAAATTTGCGGTTGGTGACAACTTTTTCACGGTAACTGTTGTTTACATTTTGGTAAATTAGCACTGATTGAAGGACTCTGTATTTGCTTTTGGGCATACAAATATGACTGCTTCACTTTGACACTCAAGGCTCAGAACACAGGATTATAAATCCTTAAGATTTTATAAGTCATATTGCATCGCAAATAAGGAAGATGATGTTCTTCTTTATCACCTCAAAAATTTTTTCATCATAATCTCATGTCACCTGATGTTACAAATGCCAGTAAAATAGAGCTGTTGGTGCTGTGGGACCCAAATAACCTATTGTAACAGTAGTGGGAGGGGAAAAAAGAAGAAAAGATTAAATGACTCTGGATGAAACAATACTTGGGGAGAGGCACATCGACAGGTTGTCTGTTCTTCAGCCAGAACTAGGAATTTAACTGTCAGTTTAATACCTTTTATCTGTATGCTAACTGACATTAGCTCAAGCCCCAGAATGTTCACTGTTGCCTGGCAACACCTTTAGCTGCTCCTGGATTGGACATAAGTAGAATTATAATCATCCCAATTTAGTCTAGCCTATGATATGGACCAAGCATCACTATCAAGCAAGGTCTTGGGCCAGACTTCTAACTAGTAACATTGATGTAGGTTTCACAAAGGCAGAATTTGACCATGGCTTGGATAGAATAAGCAGTCAGACAGACTTCTAAATTCACCTATTAATACGGCAATTTAGTTTTGGATAAGCTTAAGCTTTTCTATGGGAATATGAATTATGAGGAAATTTGTTTAGATAATATTTCAATATTATCTATTATCTAAGAAAATATTTAACTTAAAAAAACAAACAAAGAAAAAGAATGGCTGACTGAGGAACATACAATGATCTTATTTAGCCCAGAGGAAAATCGAAGAATTCAAATGTCACACACAAACAACAAGAACATCTATCCCGTTCTCCCTTCTTACTTGTCTCACCTGTAAAAACTTCAGCAAAAGGCCTAATGCTATACCATGGCTTCCTCTTTGCTTTTGGGCACTATTTGTCAGCACAGATGTGATATTTGGGTTAGGGTTAGTTAGTGTTGTATTTTCAAACAGGGAAGGAAACACTGTAATTGCATTTTATTTACACCACAGTTTTAATCAAAGTATGTCTGTCATGTCACATAAGGTGTTGACTAACAACTGATCACAACCTACCAGTTGAAATTGCTGAGAGTTTCAGGAACACCACCCTGTCTATTCTAGGCTTGAAAAGCTTTAGGACCTAAATTGTGATGTTAGGTACATTCATCTCTCTTATCTAATTTACAGTTTGACTACAGGACACAGTCTGAAAAAATGTACCTTCAGTTTCCTTTCTTATTTCTTCAACAAGACAGTAACGACTTGCCTAGTCATTTGTCTGGTCCCCAACTGTTTGACATACTCACCTCACAATAAAAGATGTTTGCATTTCACAGTATTTAGGATCTGGCTGTGAGTGTTTCAGTGTTGGCAGGTGGACTTGAAGTAGTGCAGCCAAGCTAGGGCTGCTGCACCACAGGCTGCACGATGTGAGTCAGCTAATTACTTTCTATTGGATATTTGTATATAGTGTACAGATGGAATAAGGAGAGCAAAGAGTCAGAGATGAGTAGGCAAAGACAGTGTCTGAACTTGAGCTTCCCCTTGACTGTTATTTCTTGTTCTATATGGGCTCTGTTCTAGACATCAAGTTGTTTTGTTTTTGAAGTTGCATGATGTCCACAGTCCCAGTGACACTGGCTCAATGGTCTTCTGTCTCTGTGTGTCTGTCTTTCATCTCTCTAGTCCCTGTTGACTCAATAAAATGCATTTGCATGCCTCATTTACGTAATTATTCACCAGCCCCTTTTTACAGCCCAGCTCTTTCCTCTGAGTTTTGGTTTTTTTTTGGTCATTCTTGAAAGTAAAATCAAGGATTAGTTGATGTAATATGTTTGTTTTATACTTGCCCACCCTCCTCCCTGCCCGAGCTGCTCTAACCTCCATCAACACAGTGATACAAACAAATGCACTGTAGCGTTTATTTTCTCTCTAACGGGGCATGAGGATAGTATTTGCATGCACTGTTTTGGAGCCAATCAAAACCATGCAGAACACTCTGTGCCTTGAGTTTCCTGTCTTCAAACCACATGGACTGCACACAAAAACACAAAACAGGCTGAAAAGCATCGGAGCTGGGATGTTTACTTCATTTCCTTTTGGTCCATTGTTTGAAACAGAACTATTTTGATGCTAATTCTTCCCTCAGTTCCTTTCACATGCTGACACACATTCCAGCTTGTGGGTTGGTGGGATCTCTCAGACATGGGATACACACCTTCTGAAAATGTGTGGCGCAGCTCCTATACGCTAATGTGTGTGCGTGTGTTTGTGAGGACAGCCTTCTACAGACCCTGGGTTTACAGGTCCTTAGGGGAAAGAGAGGGATGAAGCAAGCTGTGGTTATAGTACATATGGTAAAAGTTGAAGAGAGCTTCCTTTGCTGTTTTTTGCACAGCAGTGGAAGGTTAGCTGTTTCTCAGAGTGATATTGACTGTAGTTTCTTTGTCTGCAATAACAACAGTTTAGGCAATTACAACAGTGCAGCCAGATGGCAGCATAACAACAAGTCAACTGACTGTTTATGTCTCTAAACAAAACTACACTCATACTAATTAGCCCATGTTCTTTTAAATAAAAGCAATCACTCTACTGGGAGGCTCTGGTGCTGGAACTAATAACTGGCAGTCGAAAATTGTGTAACTGCTGATGATGAACGAGAAAAACTGTTGTTGGTTTTAATAAGCAAATAGATTCAACTCAGCAAATCTGCAGGACATTCATTAACAATGCATCAGTGGGTCTGGTGTCTTCTGTCCATCATCAGTGTGGCTCTTCACAGGTTATATTAGTGCTCGGCAATATGGCTTTAAAATACAATGTCAGATTTTCTAAGAGCTGAGTTTGGGTATGACACTCTTTTCTGAGGGGGTCGGGTTATTGTGCTTGCTGTGCCTTTGCAAGGTTAGGTGTCCATCGTGTCCATCAAATACTCAAAAAATGACTTTTTGACTAAGAAACTCTTCAGTACCTGGATGGGCACAGATAACCCTAATCCAGACCTTTGGAAAGGATGAAGTAAAACCTCTTTGCCACTCTCAAAGTTGATCTTATGTCGATGAAAGAATTAGAGTTTCTGAACGTTGTCTTAATAGCAGCAGTAGAGAGTAGACAATGTACTTCCTGTTTACACCAGCTTACAGTACACATGCGCAGGTTGTCAGCACAAGTTGTGTGACTCAATTTGACTTGATGTTCAACTATTATTGATTGAATAGTTTAAACTGTTATTTTTCCATATTTTCCTACATTTTACTGATTTGTATTTTGTAAAAAGCTTTGAGATGGTGATTCTTGCCCTTTTATAACTATCACAGAATTACATCGAAAATGATTAAATCATAGACTGGACTGACATGTCTTTGTGGAGCCTGGTGAAGCTGGTTCTTATAAATTGACTCATTACAGTGGCTTCTTTGGTTCAGTAAAACAGTGTTTCCAATGTGTTTTGTTTATATTTAAGGTTACAGGCAGCACAGTGGCATAGTGGTTAGTGGTGTGGCCCCACGATAAGATCGCGGGTTCTTCTTCCAGGCCTTCCTGTGCTGAGTTCATGTTTTCCCCATGCTTACGTGGGTTTCCTTCCACCAACCAAAGACATGCATGTTTAGGTTAATTGGTGACTCTAAATTGCCTGTAAGTTTGAGTGTGAGTGCTTGTCTCTCTCTGTCTGTCTTTGTATGGCCTGTGATGGATTTGTATCCAGGCCAGGGTCTGCCCCACCCTCACCCAGTGTGAGCTGGGATTTGCTGCAGCATCCCCCCGTGAAACAGATAGCCAGTAGAAGATGGATGAATGAATGAATGACTATTAAGGTTACAATATATACAACTAAAATGCTGGCTGAATTGTTGCAGAGCTTTTTTTGCTGTTAATGTGCAAATAGTCAGGCCCTCGCTGCTACTGCTGCTTGGAGTCCTCAGTGAGGCTGGTGAGCTCTGACTAATCCCCTGTGTGACTGACAGATAGCAGAGCACCACTCTGCTCAGCCTGTTAGCCTGTAGTCTCCATCCCATAGTCTGTTCCTCCAGATTTGATAGAATTGCGAAAAGATTTATTCAGTAAAGCCAAAATTAGATGATGGTTCCACAGTTTTCACAGCTTCATTTTGTGTGAGAGAATGTGTGGGTGGGTGCATGTTTGTGCAGATTTTATGAGAAGTCTCACACCAATATAGGTGTTTTTTTCCTTCCCTAATTCAAATTATGTAGTTCTGTCTTTACAATGAGTATGTTTACATGACATCTAAAAAAAAAAAAAAAAAAAAATCCTGAATTATTGTGTTTGTCCAACTAAAACTGGACTTTTAAACTTTCAAACTGAATTTATAATAGTTGGACTAACAGCCTCAGATAATACGATTGAAAGTTGAGCATCTTTTACATGTATACAGACATTTGGACTGGAGCTGGAGGAGGTGATCTGTGCATGTGCTTAAGTTCGCACCAAGCTATGACCGGGAGGTCGAAGAGCATTTAATACGTAAATATAAAAGTAGGAAGTCAGACAAAAGAAGCCGGCTAACTAACACGTCGAACATGGCAAAGTCTGCAGCAAAAGCTCATTTCATTTGTCTTTTTTTCTTTCCATGTCTGTTGTGGTCTGTGATGTTATAGGTCAATCAGAAGTGGCTAATTAGACCTATCGTAGTGGAGGCAACATGATTTCAACAAATAAATTTATTTCACTCCCATGCATGTATACTGGGACAAGGACAGAAGTCAGATTAGATGGCTTTATTGAGCTAAACCATAGCTTGACTTACCTATGCATGTAAACATACTGATTGATGAGAGTCTCACTGACTGACCAACTGTCTGGTATTTTCAAACATGCCTCAGCCTGGCACTGTATATTATACACCACATTCAAAGCCTCCATATGTTGCTTCTCCACTCAACCAGCAAAGCGGTTCTGAACAACCTGCCCAGGTTCAGCAGATGTCTGAAATATTGGATACACCTTGTGCAGAAAGTGTGAAGGCAGTGTGGCTGAGGGCATATTTACAGAGCCTCCTGCAAATGACTGCCAGAGCTTTAAAGATCTGTGACACTACTTCTATTTAGTTAAAGCAGCTTTTCACTAAGACAGATGATTTAACTGAGTACAGTTGTAGAGATGTAGTCTACAGGATGCATGCACTGTGGAAACAGTAGGAAAGGTTTGTTGCTGGATTTAACTGGTCTTTGTTTGTGGGAATAACTGAAGAAAACCAGTATAATATATAAAACCTTGTCACATGAAGGAAATTATAGGATATAATTGTGGAGGTGACCTATCTATAGGTAAAGCCATGCATTCACTCTCCTCTGTCTGTCAAACCCAATTCCAGGATATTTCACTACACATGCTCATGCAAACTAAAGAGCATTAAAAAATGGCTGGCTTTGGCTGATCTCTTAAACAAAAAACAAACAAAAAGAAAAGCATATTGAAATCGGTGCAGTTTGGTTTTGGCTGGCAAATCCTCTTTGTATTCTAGCTACAACAGTAAAGAAGTTTGTGGTCTGAATCCTTCAGAGTAGGACACAATTTCAACAACAGCAATCATAAATATTTTGTGCATTAGCAATCAAACAGAGGTGGAATGGACTTCATCTGAGTATTGGTGAGACCTGGTCTGTGTGGATTTTAAACTCATGAAGTCACTAAGTAACATACTGAGCATCCTGGTGAAGTTGTGTGATGGTGTGCAGGTTTGTGTACCCATGCCATCATTTCCAAACTGGCAGTGTGTCTAATTACCTTGATGTGAATGGAACTAGCTGCTTTTAGAAAGGATGTTGCGTGTTACCAAAGGTGTGTTTTATCTGAATAAAGAACTCAAATGTGTTAATCTTAATCTCCTGGATTACATTTAACCTGTTCTGACCAGATTCCTGAAACAAATCAATCTAAAAAGTTGTGAAAATATCAAATCATGATTTTTACATTGAAATTATCTCACAATATGCCACGTGATATGATTGTCACAATGACAGATTGTTGCGAGGATCCCCATCTGAAAATATCTAATGAAAAAATACATTTATCACAAGCAAAAAACCAAACATCCCCCTGATTTATTTTCAAATGATTGACTTATTTCCATTCAAATTATTCTTTCTCTCACTCCCTCTCTCCCTCTTGCGCTGATGTATGTCACAGTCAGACAGATCATTCACACATCAATGCAACAGTATTGTTCTGATGGATATCTTGCCTCAAGCTAAGGGTGCAGGCGGTGGAGCAGGTGGATTCCCTATGGCACTTTACCAGCATATGGACGGGGCCAGCAGTACAAGCAGCTCCATATCCTTTACACTTAGCAGGACAAACATTTGAAGTGCATTACTTGGGCTGCTTTAAAGAACACGGGTGCTGCTTAAATGTTAAAACTCAAAATAAGTTAATATACATGTGCTTCCCCCCAGTCTTATAGACCGCATGCTTCAGAGGGATCCCAAGCAGCGAGCATCCCTCGATGAAATCGAGACCCACGCCTGGTTGCAGGGAGTTGACCCGTCCCCAGCCACCAAGTACAACACTCCCCTGGTCTCTCACAAGAACCTGTCCGAGGAGGAACACAACAGCATCATCCAGCGCATGGTGCTGGGAGACATCGCTGATCGAGAAGCCATAGTCGAGTAAGTGGCTGCAGGCCTCGCTTCCTCTCTGCTGCACACACATTGCACACTAAAGCTTGAAACCGGACAAGACAGTGTTGGAACCCTCAGGTTGGCAGGATATATATATTTTTGTATATGCGTTTGATTTTATACTTGTACATTTTTATACAATATACTTTACCTTATTGATCTAAATATGTTAACAACTGAACCAGAGGATGTGAAGCAATTACCTTTTAGCCTTGGGCTGCATGTTCAAACCAGTACACAGAGTACAAACACACGCAGACATGCACAAACGGGGTGGTGAAGTCCATAGGCTCGCTCTTGTTCTATTCAGCTTTAGCCATTGCCTAATGCTGTAGCATCATGTGCACAGTTCTTGGAAACCCAGTGAGCATGTGTTCAAGGCTCTGGATCTGTGTGATCCTCTTCCTGTCACGATCCACAATCTTTACACTGAAGAGGACTGTCCAGTCAAGAATCTGTTCAACTCTTTGTTGCACTTCCTGAGGTGGTCACAGCAGAGTCTGACTGGTTTTCCAATCGGCCCCACCTGTCACATGGATGATGGGTGGATGGATAAATGTTAGAAGAAGAACTGTTCGCTAAGAGATTTAAACTAATTCATGAAAATGTGAAAGAGCAAAAAGATCTTTATCTTCAATTAAAAAAAACAAAAACAAAAAAAAAAAAACATTCTGTGTCCATATTCTGTTCAGGTTATATAATAAGCTACCTAGTTGTACATGTTTCTTATGTCATTGTGTTGTTTCAGAGCCCTGGAGACCAACAAATACAACCACATCACAGCCACCTACTACCTGCTGGCTGAGAGGATCCTGAGAGAAAAGCAGGAGAAGGAGGTGCAGACCCGCTCGTCTAGCCCCAGCAACATCAAGGCTCAGTTCAGGTAAAGAACGAACACATTTCAAGCAGAGTTAAAGCAAACATTACAGAAGTACCAGTAGAGGAGCAACCTCTTCCATCAGGCTCCAGCCTGTGCACATTTCTGTAAGAAGTATCACTGCTCATCATCATCATGAATCATGCTATCACTTGATGGCAGGGTAAGTGACCTATCTTACTCTGTGAGTTACTCTCAGTTCCATGTCCATGTGTACTGAGCCTCCACCTGCTGGGCTCAGGGGGCAAAGTTTGAACTCTGAACAGATTTTGCTTAATATTCAGAAAGAACCAATAATGAAGAAAGGAGTGAGGCTGTAGCGTGAAACACTGGTCGAGCTCCCTTCACATTCCTCTCTCTGTTAGACACAGGGATCTGCTCCGTGACGTGGGGCAGATGCAGAATCTGCTCTTTAATATTTACTTATGGAGACAATTAAAGAAATCCATCCATTATTATTAGGGGAAGTGGAGCTAAACCCAGCTGACATTGGGTGAGGGCAGATCACCAGTCTACCACAGGGTAGAGACAAACTATGTACACCTACAGGCAATTGAGTCATGTCATTTGATTGTGAGAGGAAGGTGCAAGGAACCCACACAGGGTGGACAAGAATGTGTTTCTTGTCCACCCTGGACATAAGCTTGAAGGACATAAGCTTGAAGCTACATGTAAAAACGCCAAATGATAGGAACAAAAGATGTGAAATAGATTTCACGAGGATGGTTGTGCAGAGACAGTCTTTTTGACCCAACACATCAACTATAAATTTCCTAACCACATAAATAAACAAAACTGAAATGCTGAAATGAGATTATTCAAAATTAAAACAGAGACACAACAACAGAGGAAGTTGATCTGAGTAAATCTGAGTAAGTCAATATCTGTGTCACCTGTTGTTTTCATATTCAATTGAGAATCAGAATGAATTTGATGCCAAGATATAATGTTTGTGGTTGTTTTTTATTTTTATTTTTATTTTTTTTCCTCTGATCAAAAGTTCAGTTCAAAAATAGGAAATTCAAAAAATGGGCCTTGTGCAAAACTTGAGTCTATTCCATTTTACAGATGTCTAGCATATGTCCCTGGCCAGAATCAAACCAGGAATGCTGCAATTACATGGTACGCCTGATAAATCACTCAACCACCAGAGCGCCATGCTTTCTCTTCTTGAGGAGATAAGAGAGGCACTATTTATGCTTAGATACTTCCCTAAAAGGTTTCAGCATTTCCTGACACGTTGGTGTCTTTAACATAGATGTCACTGACAGCTGTGCTGATGCGTTTGTACACCTCTCACAGACAGGAGGCAGCAACTGTCGACTTCTACAGTGTGAAATCATCACTGTGGTGTTTTCTTTTAGAGGATGTGCTCTCCACCCCCTTTTTTCCTTATCGTTTAATAGCACAAACAAGAAAATCAGCAGAATATTCCATAGATTCCATCCTTTAAACAGTGGTTAAGTAGCTTTAGTCCCACCTTCTCTGATGTGCTCACTTGTTATCTAATGGGTGTTCATAGTAGTGACAAGAGGAACAAGAGATAAACTTTGTAATCATGGTATGTTGAAGGTGTCAGAGCCAAGGACAGTGTGTGTCTCTGTTCTCAGTAGGTGTTGTGCTGTTCTGAAGTTCTTCGAGACATCAGGACAGTGGCTCGTGTTCAGGTTGAATTGTTTATGTGGTGATGCTCCATCAGACGTCATTGTGGTCCAAGATAAGATCAAGTTGACACCTGCTTGTCTCACACACTGACTCATTCAGGGAGACAGAAGCTTGATCAGATAGAGGAGCTTCTGACTTGTTCACCAAGTCTGTCTGGTGGAGGATCTCCCTGTTGGTACAGAGATGAGCATAGTTCATGTGTTTGTGAGGTTCACAATGACTCTAAATCAACACAAAACCTCCAGATTTGAATGCACAAACAGTGTGTGGTTACCGATTAATTCCTAAAGCAGATCCTTGATCTAGCAGATGTCTTTAAATCACCACTTTCATCGGCAAGTGAAGCAAAAACAAGAAGTTATGAAATGATCCCCACTGTCTGGTCTGGTCTCCAAAGGCAGTCCTGGCCCACCAGAGTGGACATGCATCAGGACATAGAGGACAGTTTGGCGGCATCCTCCATCTCCCACGCTGGAGGCCCTCAGTCCCCAGCTCGCAGTGCAGAGAACCTGCTTAACGGACACCGGTCCAAAGGCCTGATGGACCTTGGGCGGCGGGAGGAGACAGTCACAGACTCTCTGGGGCCGCCAGCTCAGGTATGACCTCAGTTCACCCAGGGATCTGACTCTTTTTCAGGGATATTTTGGAATTTCAGGAGGAGACTGGAGGAGACTGTTTGATTGAGTTTTGTTAATCTCTCCAGGGAGCCTGTGCTGCAGCCCCTGGCTCTGCTCTGGGTTCTGGCTCTGGGACCATCAGGGCAACCAGTCCCTCCCCCTCAGGAGCAGCGAAGCAGCGAACCTGCCTCTTCAGGTCTTTTTTTTTTTTTTTTTTTCTGATTTTTTTTCTGATTTTTTTTCTCTTTATTGTTTCTTAATCACTTTATTAATATTCCAGTTGATTACAGAATGTAGAGAAAGGTTGAAGCTAATGTTCTCACTTCTATTGCTGCCAGCTCATATGTGGTCTGAAGCTTGTCCTCATAAATCCTGTCCTGCTACAATAACAATCTGATGTCTGTCCTCAGGGTGGAGGAGGATGAAGAGGAGGAGGAAGAGCAGGACCCGTCTCCCCTCCCCACCCAGGTGATCCTGCGTCGTAAACCCTCCTCTGTTACCAACCGCCTCACCTCCAGGAAGAGTGCCCCAGTGCTGAACCAGATTTTCGAGGAGGAGGGGGAGTCTGACGATGACTTCGACATGGACGAGGGCCTGCCGCCTAAACTCAGTCGCCTCAAGATGAACATGGCCGGGAACACCACCAGCCTGAGTTCTGGGGCTGGCTCCTCCTCATCCCCGGGGTCCACACAGAAGCGCTACCACCGTCGTAAGAGTCAGGGGAGGGGGTCGTCGTGCTCCAGCTCTGAGACCAGTGATGACGACTCAGAGAGCCACCGGAGACGTCTGGATAAAGATTCAGGCTTCGGATATGGCTGGAACAGGAGGGACAGCAGTGAGGGGCCCCCTGGAAGTGAGGGGGGCAATGGAGGAGGCAGCAGCTCAGGGCAGGGGAAGCCTCCTGGTGAGGGAGGGGGCACCTCCGGTCCAGACCGGGGAAGTCCTCCTGGAGGGGGTGGGAATGGAGGTGGAGGAGAAGGGAATGGGGGAGGAGGAGGGGGTAACAAAGGACAGGACAGTCCCTCCAGTTGTTGTAACAACAGCAGCACCACTAACCCCGCCCTCAGTGCTTTGTCGCACTCCTCCCGCACAATGTGCCACAGCTCTGAGCTGGTGGAGAGTCTGAAGCTCATGAGCCTGTGTCTAAGTTCGCAGCTTCATCAGCACCGTGGAGGGCGGGGGAGTCGAGGGGGGGTGGATGGTGGAGGTGGTGAGGGCAAGTTAATCATAGACCCTTGCAATCTCTCAGGGGGGAGTGTGAAAATCCAGGAGAAGTCAGCCTGGAGGATCTGCATCAGCTCCACAGCAAGCCTGGACACCATCACCCTGCCCACCACCGCCGTTCTGCCCCGCATGCACTCCTCCCAGCACCACCACCGCAAAACGGCACACAGCCCCCCCAGCCTGCAGATGGGGACGGGTGACAGGAACACTCACAGCAACATGAGCACTTTGAAAAACCGCATGCTCCAACTACCTCTGTGTGAGAAGACCATCTCTGTGAACATCCAGCATGGCGGGGGCTCCAGGGACGGTCTGCTTTGTACCTCAGCCCCTGTCAGCTGCTGCCAGGTGATCTGAGGCCGCCACCCCTCCACCCGCCATCATCTCCTCCACTCTGACCTCTGCACCTCCTTCACTTTGTCACACTTTCCTTCCTGTGTGGCTGTAGCAGATAGCTGCCATGTCTGAGCTCAGCTCTTCTCCTTCTCTGTCCTTCTCTCCTCCCCTCCTCTTCTGTGCTTCATGTGGTTTTTAACATTGATCAGTTTTGTATTCTCTCCAGCTGATCTTTTAAACAGAACTTTCATTTTTTAGGAATTAAAACAACTGATTTTGATGATGGTTTAATGGAAAACTTGATTTCAGGCAAAATCAGGGGTCAAAGTTCAGGACTGAGTTGAAATGAAAAGACAAAAAAAAAAAAAAAAAAAAACCCTGTCAAATTAAAAGAACCGAAAAGTGAACTGATTAACTGTGCAAAATCATGGTAATAAATGTAGACTTTCAAAGTAAAATCATAACCTTACAAAAAGGCAAATATTTAGAAAATAAAGACATAATGTTATTTAGAGATAACGAACTCTCCCTCCCCTCCTTCACTCACCTCACACCTGCCAATCAGACTCTCCCTTAAAATGTCTGACTTTATTCTTTTAATCCTGACGAATATTTCACTTCTTTCCAGTAGATTGTAAATTTCTTCCTTCACAATGATGGTGATATTCTGCTCAGAAAGTCACCTCTGACCAACTGCAGGCAAGAGGGAGTGCTTTTTATTACACGTGTGTGACCTTTGACAGACCCCACAGACAACATGTTTTACCTGGATTTTAAAGAATAAGCAGGGTGAATGTGGCTCTGTGTTCACTCCTGTGGCAGCAAACAGCTAATTACACTGATCACCATGTTGGAAACGTTACTGCTGTCCATCTATTTAAATATGAGCTGTTGTTTGTTTGTTTGTTTTTTTTTTAATTCATGACTTTGTTGCTGTTGTTGCTAATACAGAATAGTTGTATCGTCTGACGAACACAGTATGAACGTCCACGATGTCTGTTGTGATTCAACCTCTGCTGGCTCCTGTTGGTCCCACCTGCACTGATGTGTCATCCAAAGCTTGCAGCACACGTTTGTGTGTGCGAAGTGTCAACTTGTGTGTTTAGTGTGTGTGTGTGTATATATATATAGAGTTAAAAAGTTTTATTTTTCATACATGTACATTTTTTTCTTGGCACGATCTGCTGTTTTAAAATGTTGACAGGAGCTGATGAGACGTCTCATTGGTTTGTATAAGATAGTTTAACATTTAAACTGTGTTCACCAAGTCTTCAGACCTTTATTGTGCTCACATGGTAAGTTGCAACTGAACCATTTAAAGTTAGTTAACACAATTTTTAAACTCTGCTGTGATTCATATTTTCTAACAGGTTTCGATTCATAAAAACTGTATCTGTATCTACTACTTCCTGGTATCGAAACCTGGATCAGGTCTTAGCTCCAGAAGAAACTAGAGGAAGAAAGATCAGAGAGACTCAGCCTTATGTTTGAGCCTCAGTCAGATCCAGAATCTGGTTCTGTGAATCTGACTGTCTGAATTCTGCTTTTATAGTTCACTGCAATTCCAGGTAGAAACATTCAGTACTGATGTTGATTGATTATTTCACTGTCATGTCTGTTATATG
Source organism: Echeneis naucrates (assembly GCF_900963305.1). Lineage (NCBI taxonomy): Eukaryota > Metazoa > Chordata > Actinopteri > Carangiformes > Echeneidae > Echeneis > Echeneis naucrates. Next base: position 353,474 of record NC_042516.1, read on the forward strand.
AAAACATCACAAGGACAGTAAAAAGGTTAAACAGATGATCATTATGATCTTTAATAAATTAGATCAAAATAATATTGAAAATAACTTAAAAAAATGAAGAAGTGAGGGGGTCTGAAGACTTCCTGGACTCTCTGTAAATGTAAAAAAACAGCAGCTTTAAAGGAGCAGGGAGCTGAGAGATGAACAAATATAGAAGAAAGAGGAGGTGATTCTTTAAGGGCATTGGCAATAAGCTAAACTGTGTGTTGCAGCTATCTGTACAAAACACCTTTCATTCATTTCCTTTTTTAAATTCAAATGTGTGCAGCCTCAAAACGGCCACATTCAACTGAAAGGAAAAAAAAAAAGGAAAAGCTGTTTGAAATATTTTTGTCTTTGGTTCTCTCCTGTTTTCTTTTTGGAAACCAAATGTACATAAAGTTGTAAATATGGTGCTCTCTCTCTCTCTCTTTATCTAGAACAGCAGAGTGAACCTCTGGGTGCATAGCTGTACTGTAATCTAGCCTTATGATAATTAGTAATACTGTATGGGTGTCTCAGCTAAAAATAAAGCCGTGTGAGAAAAACGAAACGATTCTCTTCATCCCGTCGGGTCTTTGACTGTTGTCTTACTCAGCCGTATCCAGGTGAACGAAGTGCATGTGTTTCAGTGTTTGACATTCAGTGACTGAGAAGAGACAGAATCAGCTGCAGAAATGTTTCTGGACCAAAAAACAACAGACGATGAAAAGGAGAAAAAAAAAAAAAAAAAAAAAAGCTACGACAATGAGCTGGAACTGACAGGAATATTCAGTGTGTTATTCTGTAGTTGATACCTGTTGTCAGATGTTACATATAGCTATGGTAATATCCAAAAATAAATTGTGGAATACTGTCTCATACATGTCGTCTACTGGCTTTCTTTTGTCTTGATGTCACCCATTGCTTTGCAATCTGTCTGTCGCCATCTTGGTTTTTTGAAATCAGAGGTGAACTATCTGGAGAAGTGAGGGCTGGATCTGACCTGAGGATATAACAGTTTGCTTTACCCTCCTGATGATGAGATCTCGGCTCAGTCCTACAGGTCAGAACCCGATGGCTGTGATCCAGGTCAGCCACTGTCGGTGGTGATTTACACGCTATGTGACACTGTTGAGGTTTTACTCTCCGCCTCGACACTCAAGTAACCAGGAGGCTCCAAGCCAGACGAGGACGTTTAACCTCCTCCACATTCTGCTGGTCACAGTGGAAGGGTGAAGCATGCGTCAGGCCTCCAGCAGGAAAACCAAAAGGACAAACATTCTGACTTAGGAACACATTTTGTTGTTCATAGTTTTACTGAAGCCAAAGAGCAGCACAGAGCCATCAATACATCTTATTGTGTAAATACTGCAGTTTAACAGCATAGAAAACAAATAAGAGATTGGCTTCACATTTCAAGGCACCAGGGTGTTTACAAGATATTAAAGCTTCGAGTGAGCTTATTTCCATCTACACTGGCAGAAACAAAATAGTAGTTTTTATACCCTGGTCACAATGCATGCTGAGAAAAAAAAAACATTCCGTCATCACTAGCTCTTGGATATGGAGGCAAAGAATGGCCAAAAATAATAATAGAAAAATACATTTGCTGAATTTAAATTCATGTCAAACACTTGGGTTCATTTGTATATACTGAATTTTACAGGCTAATGAATTCAGCTAGGAAACCCACATGACCTGGATATAACCTGGTTGGAGGGGTCTAGATTGTAACAACAGATACAACAGTATTTTCTGTCTAAACCGATGGAGAAAAAGTGTCACACACTAAATAACCGTAAGAAAATTCAAATCACTTAAAGGGAAATATTTCACTGATTTATATTTATGTAATGAATGTAAAGAATTAGAATTGAATTACTTATGAAATTGAAATGTTCAACTATTAATAGTGGGTAAAGTGGTGTATTTGGTTGCAGATTTTAATCTTTTTGGCCCATCTTTGCTTTCATACTTACTTCGTTGTGTACAGGAAGCTGTGATGCAGAACATCAGATCATTCTCTCTTTCAGTAAAGTCTCAGGTTATTGGCAGGGGTCTGAAATGTTAGACCTCCAGTTATCAATAATGTAGATGACAAACTTTAAAATTTTATAATCGCAAACCAGTTTTGATTGATCCTACCTGACAAACTAACTGCTGTCATCTTTCTGTTTCTTAACACAGTATTCCTATGTGATTTAAAAACATGCCTTTTATACTATTTATCCCATGTTATAACGAAAGCACAATATAACTCCATTACAGTGCATGCCACTCAAAATCCACCTGAAAAGGTGTGTGAGGACACTGCACATCAATGTGTGATACTTTTCTTCCTGTGTGTGAAAGCAGAATGAAGCGACGTTGACTTCATAGCAGATCGAAGTGTTGAAGCAGCTGCAGCTCCATCAGTATCTGTAGAGCTTCCGCTCCTCCTCACTGCTTCTTACTGAGCTCCGAGGCCTCCAGCATTTTCTGAAACACACAAGACGGCCACCCTTCATTATGTGTGTGTGTCAGCATCCATCCTCCTTTGTTAAACCAGCATCCAGCTGCAGAGGATCATGTGTTTGTCTTGTTGGTTAATTACGATCTGAAACGTGACCTTCCAGACAGTCGCCACTGTGAGAGCTGCTCTGATTCTGCCTGAGACGCAAGATGAGGCATCAGTGAGTACCAGTCTTTGCTCAAGAAAGCTTGCTCAAGAAAGTTGACCTGTTGACCAGTCCTTGCTCAAGTCCGATAACATCTACTTGGCTGGCGTTTTTTCCTAAACACTAATATGGCTAATTTTACACAATGTATCTAGAATCCGTTCTTCACTCTTCTAAAACTGCACAGAAAGGCTGCTGTGCAATTGAACTCCACCAAGACTACTTTCTACTGGAGTTATTTCTCCCCAGATTAAATTACTCTGTTCTGCTGTTCAATACTGTTAATGTATGTATATATCTGGTTTTACTGACTCTCAACAGCAGTTATTTTTAAAGCTATTTTTATGTGTTCCAAGATTTTTTATTCACTGCCAGTCAGATTATATAATAATGGAAAGATTATGAGGCTTGATTTTTTTCTGGTCATGTTTAGTCTCATCCACAGTACTGAGCTGCTACAGTAACAACACCAACACCAACAATAACAGCCACATCCATGCAGAGTTCGTAGTAGAGCACCAATATCAGATCAGCCCTCAGTGACACAAGCTCTGGTATCAGAATGTCTATCAGGAAGAAAAAACAGTATCAGAGCTTGTTTGAATCTCTGTTTTGTGTCATCAGTAATAAAACAGTTGAATTCCTCGATCATGGAAATATCAGCGTGAAACAGGATGGAAGGCTGATAGATAATGTGCTGTTCACAGGCTGGCTCAGACACTCAGAGCACGACATCAGGATGTTAGAAGAGTGGACATCAACATAAAAGGTAAAACATGCCCCCAAAATGGAATAAATGAGAAATACAGAGAGAGAGAAATACTGTGCTACAGACACACCAGTGCAGAAAATAAACTAAGACAACTCTTCTGTAATGTTCTCCCATTCTAGTGGATTTTATTTTGCAAAATCCAGTGACTGGGACCCTAACGGAGTGTGGACAAACAAAAAGTGAAGAATGCACTGACCCACATCAGACATCACAGACGGCGCTGCTAAGCCGTCCTCTACCGCGTGATAGTAAGCGTCACAGAACCGTGGCTGTCTGAGCACAGAATTAGAGGCTGAGTCTAATTCCTGCAACCTCTGCACACTCTGCACTCTGGTCCCAAAGCAGCAGAGACTAGGTTTGGCTTCAGATAGATTTTTAAGCGTGAGCTGGACTTATCATCACATGTTGAGATTAGGCCCAAAATGAAAACATTTTGAAATGACTACAGCTTGTGGATTCTCATCCACTTTGGACAAACTTCTCTGGAGAAGTGAGACAGTCCTTCTGAAACACTGACAAGTAAATCCATAACATACACGATCATCAGTGAGGTTTTCGGCTTCCTCAGGTGTGAGAACCTTGTCAGAGGAACTCATTATCACTGATGTGGTTGCAGTTGCACTTGGATTTGTCCTACATAAATTCTACAAGTCTACAAATTTGAAGAGAAAGCTCTGTCTCTTTTAATCTGTTTATCCTTCTTCGCTTCTGGCGAGATACAAATAACAGAAGCGTTGACTTTTATTTAGGTATCTGTCCCACATTCTAATCTGAGGGGAGTCCTCACACCTCAGGGCTCAGTCGACAGGGTTAAAACCAAAACAGATCCATTGCCTTAGCAACATGAAGCTGGAATTAAATCCATCAATGAGAAGCAGACATCTGGAAAGCATCAAATTAACAAAGCAGCATCCACAGCCTGGATTTATAGTGATCATAGAGTCAACTGTACAACCACTGACCTATTTGTGTCTCTGTAAGGCTCTGGTGCAGCTTTAGTATCATGGTCACAGCCAATGAACACAAACTGTAAACATCATGTTAGCATCAGTCTAGCTGAACCAACTCTGGAGATTTGTGTGAAATAAGAAAGTTGACCTGCAGCTTTGTCTGTGTGATTTGTGTTTCTTAAGCCACACAACAACTTGTGGAGATCTTACATAACACACTGTCCCCTGCTCACCCTGCTGACCTCAGGGGCTGCTCTCTGCTACAAATACCCAACTAATTGCCCTCATATGTCAGGATTGATCAGAGAGAGATGAAGCAGAGCTACACACACACACAGACTATCAAACAACAAATATCACAAATGGTGGGCCCTAACAGAGGTGATTTAGAAAAGAAATGAAGAGAAGAGTTGACATTTGACATTACTATTAACTTTGAGATAATTCACATTACTTCACCAGTTCTTTCTGGTCAGGTTCCTCTGCTGCAAACACCCCTTACTAACCACAGATATTAAGATGCAGATCAAAATAACAAACTCATGGGCTAAGGGTTAGTATGAATAAGTAATCTTAACCATGCCCACTTAAGAGATGTGACAGGAGGACATGTTGGCATTGTGAGGACATTCTGACCTTTTGTGGACATGTTGGTCTGAGGATATGTTGGTGTCAGGACACGTTGGTGTTTTAAGGATAGGTGTTAGGAGGGCATGGGTTAGGGTTTTTTGGAGAGAGCGTTGTTAAACTTTGTAAGGTAAAATAAAAACTGTTAGAGAAACAATAACAGTTCAGCTGTTGTTCAACTAATGAGAGACCCAAGAGAAGTTGACTGAACTTCACTTTCATATACCAACACCAAATCAGAACACACTCATGTTTCAAAGAGCTCCACCATGAAGACTGGGAGTGAGGCAGTGGAAAAGGAGGAAGGTCAGTAAACCTCAGCATGTAAGAGGAAAAAAACTGCCCCAACATCTGACCTAAACACATCAAGACGTCCTAAGATCCTCTAGTATTACTAAATCCAGGTTTCACAAACTCAGCTTCTGAAATACTTAACTTCCTGACCTGGGACTGCAACTCCACTTCCTCAGTGACAACACAGAAGCTCAGTCCAGTATCACTGTCCCTTCTGTAACAGCTTTTCTACCTCTACACAACTCTCACTGTGTGCTGTTGTTTTTGTTTTGCTGTATAGAACAGTCGGCAAACACATGGGATGACATCAGATGGAAAGTCAGGGTCAGGGTTTACAATGATCTCCTTTCTGGTGCGACTGATTGGCTCAGGTGACAGTGTCACGGTGACTTGTGCAGCCAAGAAACTCACTTATCTGACTGATCAAGTGTCTCCAGTAGGAACGTGAGCTCCCCCACCTATTTATCCTAGGTACCCATTTGACTAACTACGAGCACATTATTCAACTACTGTACAATATGATCGTTATGTGGGTGAAAATGGCAGTTTGTTGCATTTTAATCAGATCAAAAGCTCCTGTTGAATTTTCAAATGTAATTAAGCTATCATCGCAAGTCATTAATCCTACGTAGCTCATCATGCATGCCAAAGACTTTCCTTCATTATATCCATTTGTATGTCAACCTGCTGCACATCACTAACTCTGTGTCCCTGCTTTCATTTCTCTTTCATAGGCACATTAGTCAAGTTCCTTGTTTTTTCTATCAAACTTAAAGAAGCAGTACACAGCTCGGTTTAAATGCAAAGTCAAGAATTTCAGCCTTTACATGAGTTTGTTTTGTTGACTGGATCAACTACTTAAAATTCAATCATCAGAAGAATCATCATCATCACTGATGCTCATCACATTTGCTCAAGATGCATTTCAGACTTCAGATTTAGGAGCAATTCAATAATTCTATTTTACTGATGTTTTAAAAATCACACTTTGTCAAAACATGTCTGGGCTAAATGAATTTAATGAAGCAACAGTACTGAGATAATTACACATCAGAACAGCTCCTGCTTGCAGAGACTCTGTGTTATTGCACCTTCTTGGAGTCGGACAGGATGATTTCTGTGTGTCCTCGTCTTGATGGCCACTCTGAATGCAGACTAACCACCTTAATCTGGTTAAGACTGTCTCAATGTTTGTTTCTTTCAGGCTGACGTCAAGCAGACCTTCACCAACTGCAGAACACGCACACTACATCCAAGTCCCAAAGCACACGATGCTGAATGTGACAGCAAAGTTATATAATGTTATAACTGTTAAATATACACATAATATTAGTACTAAAGGAAACTTTAAGATCACATATCCATAACAAAGCTTTGAGAGTTAGAAAGTTAGACAAGTTGACAACTTTAAAAATAATTAATGTCATCCAGTTACTGAATAATGTTACATTCAAACTGGTACAAAGCTACTCACCCTCCATGAAGCAGTCTCTGAAAACCAAGACACCACAGAGCAACTCTTCAGACCAAACTTGACTGACAAACATGACAAGACAAGGCCTGTCTAGGTTCTTACACGTCAAATGAGACTCGAGAGTCCTTTACTTGGCGATGCCATGTTCAGGAATCAGTACAGGTTGTACTGTAGAGAATTAACCTTGTAAAAGGGTGCTGTGGAAGGAAACCACACCAGAGAAACACTGAACCAGAAGCCAAGCAACTCATCTCAGAAGCACTCAGCTCCGTCAGTCCACATCAAAGAAATGGCTGTGGTACAGAGCCAGCTAATGCTTCACTGTGAAGCCATATCAATACTATTAACATCGGGCACAGCATTCATCTTCAGCAAAGTGGTCTGGGACAGGCATCAGGAACCCACTGTTAAAGCTTAATGTGAAGCTATGGACCAGAACGCTGTAATGGACTCATGAGATCCAGACACTGTCCAGGCTGTGTGTTTGTGTGTGTGTGTGTGAGTGAGAGAGGAAGGTGGTGATGGTGGGGGATGGTGGGGGCAGTCCACTGTACTTATGAGGATTATTGAGGACCCAAAGACTTGGCTATATGAGGACAGGAGGGATATTTTATTGACTTGGATTTTGTTCACTGAGGCTGATTCTTTTTGAATCTCAATCACAACTACAAAATGGCTAGAGAGGTGAAAACGGACAACAGCTCTAATTTAAGCCTGAACCACCTTGACCACTACTGGAGGACAATACTGATGAAAAAGGCCAGGACACACACACACATACACAAATCAGGCAAAACACTTAATTCTGATGAGGTCAGCAGCTCACGCCTTCTCCAGCAGACTCACTGAGCCGTGATGCTGCACACTGTCTTGGGAAAAGGACATGAGGCATTAATGTCCTGCCGCTCTACACTTATGTGTGACAGGTTTCAGTGACGCACACAGGGAAAGTCTTTCATTTTTTATTAAATATGACTAATCACATCTGTGGCTCAGTAACATGAGTGATGAAAGCTCAGTTGAAAGTAATGAATATTTCAACTTTTTGTTGCCAGATTTCAAGTATTTCCTTGTGATTGGAGTTGACACTGTCAACACAGTAAACAGCAAACAGGCTTCTCCACTCCTTAAGTATGTTTACATTGATACAAAGTAAAATTTAAAAACTGCTGAATGAGCTGGTTCCAAGCCTGAGCAAATGAAACAGCATCAGGGTGGTGTCAGAATCCTTTGCAGCAGAAATTCACAGATGACTATGCCTTTCTTGGTGTGTTTTTGGTCTTCAGTACTGATCCAAACACCCATCAGCCATTAGATTAAGATCACTAACAGGTGAAGTGAATAACATTGTTTATCTGTTTGCCAAGGATACCTGTCACTGGGTGAAATGTATTAGACAGCAGCGGAAATTTAGTTCTGAAGTTGATGTTGAAGCAGGAAAATGGTGTGAGAATGTAAGAGACTTTGACGGGAACCAAACTGTGATGTGTAGACCACTGGTTCAGATCATCTCCACCACCGCAGCTCTATGGGACAATCCTGGTCAGCACCTACCACAAGTGGTCCAAGGAAGTAAAACCAGTGAACCACAGACAGGATCACAGGTCAAGGTTTGTTGATGGTCATATAGTGAAGGCTGGACCGTGTGGTCTGGGCCAACAGCAAAATTGTTGAAGAAGTTGATGAAGAAGATATGTCAGAACACAGAGATTTACAGCTTGTTTTGTATGGGGCTGTGTAGCTGCAGAGCAGTCAGGGTGACCACGTTGACCCCTGTCCACCAAAGGATCTTAAATGGATACATGAGCTTCAGAAGTGGGCAATGGAACAATGGAAGAATGGATCAGGTTTTTTTTTTTACATCATCTGACAGTCAGGAGTGTATGACTCAACAGGACAGGGCTGTTTTGGCAATAATAGAGGGATCAACACAACATCGACTTTGTGGTATGATTAACATTAAACTGAATGTTAAAGACAATAAAAATATATACTGATCATTTCAGAAAATAGGTCAGGTTTTCAGCGGACTGCTCTACCTTTTTCTTGAGGGCCTCCAGGGATTCAAACTCCAGCCGGGATAGTCTGATCTGGATGTGTTTGGGTATATCTGGGATGAGGAAGGCCAGCAGGAATTTGAAGGCCAGGAGTACATGCTGAAATCACAGAAATGCAGACATAACACAAGGATTACAATACAACAGGACTATTTCTGTTCAGCTTTTACTTCCTTCCAATTTTCAGAAAAACAAGCTGAAGTGGAGACATTAAACAGGTCATGGTTGTGTTTTTATGAATGAAAGTGTTTGAAATCGGAGGGGATAGCAACATCTGTAAAACATCTTTGATGCAATGATGACCAAGAGTCAGTGTCAGTGACTGCTGATGTGTTTGGGTTGCGTGTTCCCTGGTGATGCTGTCTGCACAACCACCATCACTTCCTGTGCATGCGTACGAGTCTGATCATGAAACACGTGATCAATGAGATTGAGATAATAACACCCTAACTGTGCTGTTCTAGGCTTGTAGAGCTCTGTATAAGACAACACCCTCTTCTCATCTTCCATTGGAATTTTTTCAGCCAAGTCTAACTGGCAGGAGACATCAGAACACCAAAAACACTGGGCAAAATGTGAAGGGCAGAATATTCTCTGAATCTACTGTATGTATATAAATCAGGTAACAGGTTTAATACATACTTATGAACACTTCATTAGGATCCAAGTATGGAGCTTCAGTTCAAATTAAACACCAGAATCTCAGATACTCTGACTGTGACATGTTTCATGTTGGTCTGAGTTTCTGAAGCTACTGAGCTCCTGGATTTAGAGATTGAGTGAAAATAACCTTCCTGGAGAACCATTGCCTTATCGTGGTGGGGAGGTTTGTGTGCCCCTGTGAACCTGGAGGCTGTGTTGTCTTGGGCCAAGTGCCCCTGGTAGGGTCTCCCAGGGTAAATTGGTCCCAGGTGAGGGGCCAGACGCCACAGAGCCCGGCCGGGCACGGCCCAAAAAAGCAACGTGGCACTTTCTTCACCCCGTGGGCCCACCACCTGCGGGGATAACCGATGGGGTTGGGCGCGCTGCCAGTTGGGTGGCAGTGAAGGAGGGCGGGAAACTCTGACTGTTGTTTGTGCATACGCACCAAACAGCAGGTTGGAGTATTCAGCCTTCTTGGAGACCTTGAATCGGGTCTTGTGTGGGGCTCCGGTAGTGGACTCCATAGTCCTATTGGGGGACTTCAATGCAATGATGGAGACACCTGGAGAGGCGTGATTGGGAGGAACGGCCTTCCTGATCTGAACCCAAGCAGTGGTTTGTTGGACTTCTGTGCTAGTCAAGGACTGTCCATAACGAACACCATGTTCAAGCATAAGGACGCTCATAAGTGTACTTGGTACCAGAGCACCCTAGGCCGAAGGTCAACCGATTTTGTGATCGTGTCATCTGATCTGAGGCCGCATGTGTTGGACACTTGGGTGAAGAGAGGGGCGGAGCTGTCAACTGATAACCACCTGGTGGTGAGTTTGGTTAGGTGGTGGGGTAAGACTCAGGACAGACCTGGCAAGCCCAAACATGTAGTGCAGGTGAACTGGGAACGTCTCGAGGAAGCCTCTGTCCAACAGACCTTCAACTCCCACCTCCAGCTTTTCTAGCATCCCTGTGGAGGTTGGGGACATTGAACCTGAGTGGTTGATGTTCAAAACTTCTATTGCCAAAGCTGCTGCAGGGGAGCTGTGGCCTCAAGGTTTTGGCTGCCTCAAGGGGCGGTAACCCTTGGACACCGTGGTGGACACCGTGGTGGACACCGGTGGTCAGGGAAGCCGTCTGACTGAAGAAGGAGGCCTTCAAGGCGGTTGCAAGGTGCCGACAGGCCTGAAGGGCTGCATACTCAGCAGTGGGGGAGGCAAAGCAGTGGATGTGGGAGGAGTTTGGAGAACGCATGGAGAAGGACTTTTTGGGAGGCACCAAGGTGTTTCTAGAAAACGGTTCTGCATCTCAGGAGGGGAAAGCGGGAGAACATCCAAGCCATCTTGGCAAGGATGGGTCACTGTTGACCTCCACTGAGGAGGTAGTCGGAGGGTGGAAAGAGCACTTTGAGGAACTCCTCAATCCAACTTGCACGTCCTCTGGGGTGGAGGCAGAGTTGGAGGATGATGGAGGATCCATGTCGATTTCCCGGGAGGAGGTCACTGAGGTAGTTGAACAACTCCACAGTGGCAAAGCCTTGCGGATTGATGAGATCTGTCCGCAAATGTTGAAGGCTCTGGGTGTTGATGGGCTGTCACGATTGACATGCCTTTTCAAGTCTGGAACAGTACCAAAGGAGTGGCAGACCTGGGTGGTGGTTCCCTTGTTTAACCAGAGGGTCCAGAAGATGTGTGCCAATTACCGGGGTGTCACACTCCTCAGCCTCCCTGGGAAAGTCTACTCCAAGGTGCTGGAAAGGAGGGTCCACCCGATTGTCGAACCTCAGATTGAAGAGGAGCAATGCGGATTCTGTCCTGGTTGTGGAATAACAGACCAGATCTTTACTTTTGCATGTATCCTGGAGGGGACCTGGGAGTATGCCTATCCATTCTATATGTGTTTTGTGGACTTGGAGAAGGCGTACGACCAGGTTCCCCGGGATATGTTGTGGGAGGTGCAATGGGAGTATGGGGTGAGGGGGTCTCAACCAATCTCTGTATTCCCAAAGGTGAGCTGTGTCCGGGTTCTCGGCAATAAGTCAGACTTTTTTCAGGTGGGGGTTAGCCTCCACCAGGGCTGTGCTTTGTCACCAATCCTGTTTGTGATTTTCATGGACAGGATATCGAGGTGTAGTCGTAGGGCTGCATTTCATGGAGCTGAGGGTTACATTCTTGCTTTTTGCGGACGATGTGGTCCTATTGGCCCCATCGGTCTGTCACCTCTAGTGCTCATTGGACAAGTTCGCAGCCAAGTGTGAAGCAGCTGGGATGAGGATCAGCACCTCTAAATCGGAGGCTATGGTTCTTAGCAGGAAACTGGTGGCATGCGTACTCCGGGTAGGAAATGAGTCCTAACCCCAAGTGAAGGAGTTTAAGTATCTCGGGCCAAAATGGGTTTCCTCAGGAGGGTGGCTGGAGTCTCCCTTAGAGATGGGTGAGAAGTTCGGCCATCTGAGAGGGACTCTGAGTAGAGCCGCTGCTCCTTCACGTGGAAAGGAGCCAGTTGAGGTGGTTCGAGCATCTGCTAAGGATGCCACCGGGACGCCTCCAAAGGGGGGTGTTCCTGGCATGTCCAGCTGGGAGGAGGCCATGGGACAGGCCGAGGACCAGGTGGGGAGATTATATCTCCACGCTGGCCTGGGAGTGCCCTGGGATCCCCCAGTCAGAGCTGACCAACGTGGAAAAGGAAGTTTGGGGTCGTCTGCTTGAGCTGCCACCCCTGCAACCCGGCCCCGGATGAGCGGATGAAGATGAAGTGAAAGTAGCCAACAACAGAAATATCCGGAGAGCCACAGGTCTGTCTCAGAGAGGTCAAAAGTCAGACTGGTCAATGCTGACAGAAAACCTTTCTTTATTACTGTGCCGAGCATATATGTTTCAGAGTAAACCACACGTCCAACCTATAGGTTGATAGAAAGAGCAGAGACCAGTTTCTACTTCCTGTTTCTACTTCCTGCCAGCAGGTACAGAAACCCGAAGCTTTGGTTTTAATACCAATCAGTCCTGGTCTAGATGACTCAGTCTATATGAGTACTGCTGCTGACCATGTCCATCCCTCCATGGCCACAGTCCATCATCTTCTAATGGAAACTAAAGTCAGTGCAAGATAAAGTCATCTCAAATTGGTTTCTTTAATGTGACGCACATCTCCAAACCTGGATCACCTTTGGGATGTGGTAAACAGTATGATTGTTCAGCTGACAGATCTGCAGAAATGATATAAAGGAGTCACAGCTCTGGCCATCAGAACAAGTGCCCTGAATCAGCAGTGTGTGTGTGCTCGTCCATAAAGATGATGGTGTAGATTGACCTATCGTGACTAACATGTCTACCAGACACACATGTAAGCCTATGTCAGTCCATCTGGCGGACTGCCAGATTCACTGGTTCCTTCCTTCATCACATTAATGGACTTGGTGTAAGAGTGTGTACCTCCCTGTCAGTGGAATGTGTGTGTGTGTGTGTGTGTGTGTGTGTTATTCAGGTCTAATATTTGCTCTAACAAATATATTACAAAGCCATGTCAATATATGCTGGTGTTTCAACCAAGTCAGTTAATCTACCTACTTATTATTTTACGAAATTAATGGGCACCTAGAGTCCAAGAGTCTCTCCCAGGGGAACACTCACTGAGGTTTCTGGGAAATAGAAAAATGCCTCAGTTTAGTTCCAAGAAAAGCTGCTGATGAGAAACTTTGAGCTGAGGTAATGAATCTTTGGCTGAGACCTTGTGGAGGCACACGTGCATCATCTCCATCTTTAAGAGGCACAAATGGAGAGTTTGTCATTCCACTCAGCACAGCAGCTCCACTAATTAAATCAGAAGAAGCAGCGAAATCCCTGAACCTGGTGACTTGTCATATTGATTGAACCTGCGCAATAGACACTCCAACTCTTAGCTGATTGCTAATGCTATTTAAGGCAAATTTATATTTCCAAGAGCTCAGAGGTTGAGGTAAGAGTGAGACTCAGGACAGGAGGGACAATGTGTGAATAAATACATTCCATAAAACTAGAAATGATCTTTCCTCTGACATGAATGTGTTAAAGCATATGTTAAAGCATTTTCATTATCATTGCTTAAATGAGTGTGCCACACCTTCGCTTTCACCTATGTGATTCATTCTGATCAGAGAAGACATTAAAAAGCTGCGTCCCAATTCAGGGGTCATATCTTGAGAGCGAATGGTCTATGAAGTCTAGACCAAAAAGAGAGGATCTGGGCTATGGATGATTTTCCCTTTGCTGGACCAGTTTGAACCTCCATTGCTCAGGAGCAGACATACACATTTCTCAGTCAAACATGAAAGAGCCTATGCAATGGGACAGTCTAGAAATGCAACTGAAATACTATTGACCTTCAAATGAAGTCTAATGAATTATACAGCTACAGTTTCTATTGCAGGCCAAGAGAAAATTGTATTATAAATTGGCCATTATAAATTGTATTGTAGCCCTCTGCATGATGAGCATGATGATGATCAGGTGACATCATCACCATCCTCACCTAACGAAAACAACTTTGACAAACAAGAGCACCTGCACTCAGGACCACTGTGCAACAGTTACTGTTCAGTATTTGGCTCTTAATGTTACCATGGCACCATCAGCAGTTAATAGCAAAATTAACATTTCAATCCAGCATTAATCCAAGTGCTGAAGAACCACTAATTCGTGTTTGATCGGAATCAGTCTTCATACCTCATCAGTTATCTCTGCTGTTACTGTAATGATATTACATGAATGGAGCAACATGTGCCTTATGACACTCATTTTCTAATTCTATCTCTGAGCTTCGATACAATCATTATGAATTAAAATTATACTACAACATTAAACTTTGATTAGAGAAAGGTTGTGCCAACATAGAAACCTTTGTGTGTGAAAAAAATCTGTTAAATCTGTTAACACAGTGAGCCTGAATTCAAATTCACACTCTACCCTATACCTAACCCTATAATCATGATCAAAAGTGCCAATGACATTTGGCCACTAGGGGCTTTATCGCTGAATCCTTCTGTCTTTAGATCTAGATTACATTAGAAATCCTTTATTGTCCCAGAGGTAAAACTAATTTTGTGTGCAAGATCCCAGCAAAGATCTTTCCACTTATGTGCCAATAATCTTTTGGTAGAGTTTTAAAATATATTTCTGGTTAATTTTTGTCAACTCAAACTACAATAAAGAAGCACACTTACTGCAACTGGTGCACCTAAATCATCCCTCAAGTCTTCAGACAGGAAGAGTTGAAGATTTTTCCTGATCTGGTTATAGATCCAGAAAAATTTAAATGTTGAGAATGCATTGTTAGCAATCTAGTTATCATATCTCATCTCTTAAGAGATCCTTAACTTCTGGAGAGACAAGTGAGAAGTGTTGGTAACACCTGCAGAACAATTTACAACATTGATAATGGAGTCTGAGTGAAGATTCTGGCTCTAAGACCAAATGTTTCCTCAATCCTCACATCATTCCTCACATCCACAGCAGTTGAACTAAGAGGTTTCCCCAAACTATCCTTTACCTTACCTTTATCCTTACTAAGGGTACTGTGTTTCAGTTAGGAACAATAAAATAGGAAGAATTCATCTGTCATGGCTTCCTCTCTAAATCAGGTCCTAACTGCATTCTTTCTATAACAGTAAATGAAGTGAATTGAGCCTTGAATTTGGATTCTACCTCATGACCATCAGGGGGTGACCCCACTGGTTGTAAAAAGAAGTCAGATTTGTATTCAAGTGTATGGGGAAATTACCCTAGTTCTCCCTAAATGTTTTCCTTGACGTGTTCATGGTCAAAGGTCCAATTTAAAAGGAAAACTGACCATAAAGCAAGGGACACATTTATGATTGACAGATGGATCACACCATCATGATAAAGTACAGAGCAGGTCAAATCCAGCCATCGCTCCTCCTCAGTTCTACCTTCCTCTAAATATGGTTTCCACTGGTTTAAAAAAAGAACATGGTGGGATGACACTGATCACTATGGTCACCACAGTAACCAAATCGGACAAGACAGTTTCAGTGCCAAGTTACCCCTTTATTTCTAAAAAAAAATAAAATAAAATAAAAAGCACAGATACTCAGGAAAGTCAAAAAATGACAAACAAGCCAGTGGACTGAGAAGCACACACCATATGGATAAGCAGAAAATCGGACGCTGGCCATCTTTCCTAGTTAGTGTCAGT
Organism: Echeneis naucrates; assembly: GCF_900963305.1. Taxonomy (NCBI): domain Eukaryota; kingdom Metazoa; phylum Chordata; class Actinopteri; order Carangiformes; family Echeneidae; genus Echeneis; species Echeneis naucrates. The sequence goes on from NC_042516.1 coordinate 369,127, forward strand.
GAACAAGAGAACCAAGCCATAGAGGATTCACAACAAGGTACTAACAACTGGTAAAATTGTACAACACACAGGCTGAAGTCCACACAAAACAAAATCAGGCAGATAAATGGAAAAATAAATCAAACTGTTCAAAATGATGAGAGGACAAACGCGTGGAGAAAAAAAAAGAACAGCTCATGATCCAGGGACTTTTTCCAACATGGTGCTAGTTCTCTTACAGCTCTGTCATGTACAGTTGCCAATGAAAGTGGCACACTGGCATTTATTGATGGTTTCATTGCTGACGGAAGCAGCACAAAAATGAAATTACTGCAGTGGGCTGCTGGAAATAACCTTGGAGAAGCACATGAAAACAGTACCAGTGGGTGCCTTCATGAGCAAGCAGTTGCAAGTGTTTGTTGAAATAAGCCAGCAAAAATGAAACAAAAACACTTTAAAATCAAACCGCTGAATATTTAAAATCGTACAAATCAGAATTTAGCAGCAGAGGCAGGTCTTCATGAATTGGGGCAGGCCTCAGTCAACCTGCACAGGTAGTCAACAATCTGGGCAGGTGCTTTAATCTGGGTGTATGGGCCTCTCTATGGGAAATGTTAAATTAAAAATAACATTAGCGATGTTTACATGAACACAAGTAATTGGATTAAAAACCTGACCGGAATAAAAATGCTTCATGTAAATATGCCAATTTTAGATTCGGGTCAAAATTTCTTTTTGATTGAAATGGGCCGGTTATGCCAATTGTTGATCCAATTGGCTTGCATGTAAACACTTGCTGCAAAGTTTGGGTAGAAATGATCTTAACTGCATATGTCTGTTACGTCAGCCATACGTCGTCATATGGTATTGCTGCCTTTACTACAGCTAGCAATCACACACACTGTGCATGCCAAAATCATTTATTCACGTCATGATTGGATCAACTTATTTAGGTTCCATGTAAACAGTAAAGATCTAATCTGAATTGAAATCAGATTGAAGAAAGTTTGTGCATGTAAACATAGCTAGTTGTCTTATCTTTTTCTGAGAAAGAAAGGGTGACTCCCTGGGAGATGGGTTTTTCTGTCCCCTCTATGACTTCTCCTTGTTGCCACTTTCAAGCAGTGTAGATGACTGACATTATTGTTCTACGATACACAGAGCAAAAACTCTGAGAGCCTCCCAAATTTCTCATTTATCTTTGTCCACAGGATTTCCTTTCTTGTGGACAAAGCTAAATGAATGAATAAGTTTGGAGGCTCTCAGAGTTTTTGCTCAAAACAAAATACCTGCCTCTGGTACAGTTCCACTTCGATCTCACTTCAAACCTCTCACTCTGATGTGCCATCGGTTGGTAATCTGTATGGGCTTCTTGTGACACACAAACCTGTGACTCTGAGAGAAAGTCTGTCTGTTTCTGAAACAGGATGGCTGGTTGCCTGGTTACTGCTCACCGATGTGTGGAAGCCTGTATACAGTAATTACCCAGGTATCATAGCACCTCTGCTGGAAAGCGACGAGGCTCTGCCCTAGTGCCTCCCCCAACCCCGACCAAAATAAGAGGGACTGAGTGATTTGATTTTAACCCTTCATGGTTTGAATCTTGCCTTTATTTATTTATTTATTTTTTTAAGAAATAGACTAGAATAGAAATAGAGACTTACTGTGACATGAAAAGCAGATTCGTGATTGAAGAGGTAAAATCACAGACTGTCCCAGGTCTGTAAATAGCTTTAAATACTAATAGATTTTCCAGTGGTCATATTTTGTGTTAATAAGCAGCACCTGTGTACACTCAACATTACACAACCTGTCTTTCAGTGCTCTTGTTGTCCCACCTCTTTAATAACCTGCCTCTCTTTTCGAGGAAATGTGCTGAACAGAAACAATCTTCCTCATTGTAGCTCAGATGTCAGCTGATGATTCAGTTTTATTATGAACACACAGACATGCACTGTTTCTCCATCTCTCTGCAGAACAATATGTCCTCCTCTCAACCCTTGCCCATCTCCCCAGTCCTGTCTCCATATTGATCTGAGCCTGTGGTGTACACCGGAGAGGGCTGCACCAACACATATGCACAGGCAGGTCTACCTGACGCCATAGCAGGATAAATTGCTGACACATGCTGCCAGACCATAAGGGAGAGTAATAGCTTAATGCATGCTGGGAACTGTTTTTTTATTTTTTCTTTCTATGTGGAACACAGCGGTACCTCCCCTCCTCAGGTGAGGGGGCAGAGAATTGTCATATCTGCTCCTTAATTGGGTTACCTGTTGTTACATTCACTCAACTTCCATGTGTGTCATATTTTGCTCTTGTGTTTTGTGGGGTTGTTGTTGTTTTTTTTTTTTGGTCTGCATTTGTCCTCATAGTTTAACACCTCAAGGTGTGACAACTTTTTATGAGATTGATGCACTTTTAGTCATTTAAATGTTCTGTTATTTCAGTGCGTGTATGTAACCATCACCAGCCCTCCCTAGAAGCTAGTTTGTGGGTCTTTTATTGAATTAAATGATCTTTGTGTGGCAGGGAGGGCAGTGCTACACCACAGTGAATACCAGAGGGGGTAGACGGGATGCAGAAGGATGGACAGGGGAAGGGAAGCAGGTGGTGCTGGTAGGAACTAGTGGAGTGAAGGATGCTGTGCTTTTCCTGTCACCTCAATCGGGATTAAGAGAGTCCAGAGGGTTTCTGTGAAGATCTCTGGAGAAATGGGAGTCCAGAAAGGTGAAGGCGTCCAAAAAGAGGAGCTGATTCAAAGATAGGATACATAGTGATGAAATGAGAGAACAGCTCAGCCCAATTGTGGCAGAATTCAACAATCAGCCATGTGACCCAACACGAGCTGGCAAGTGAAACCACACATGCATGTGAGCTTTCCCTAAATATGAGTGAGACTATCAAATCAGATTTGTTTATGTAGCGCCAAATCATAACAAATTTACATCAAGGCACTTTACACACAAAGCAGGTCAAGACCAAAGTCTTTATGAAATGAGTTAAAGCGAGTCAACAGATCCCCCCATGACCAAGCACTTGGCAACAGTGGCAAGGAAAAACTTCCTTAAGAGGCAGAAACCTTGGGCAGAACCAGGCGCGGGGGGGGGCACTATCTGCCTTGACCGCCAGGGCCCAGAGTCGGGTCAGGGGCCCCGGCTCCCCAGGCCCGCCACCATACCACCGTAGCCACCGTAACCACGCAGCACGCAGCAGCCACAGGTGTTCAAGGAGGGTAACAAGTGCAGGTAGGCATGATGTAAAGGTCCTGCAAGCCATCATACAGCCATCACTCACGAGCCAGCATCGGATGCAAAGAGGCCGCCAGGGAACAGAGTTGCCAGGGACCCATCACATCACAGTGCCAGGAGACAAGGCCCCAGAAGACCCCCCGCACCCAACAGAATCGTCTGTCGTAGGGCCCCAAGGCCGCTAGCATCACATGCCAAACAACTGCAGAGGACCAGGTACCCCATTTCCTGGGCTTCCTTAAATTCCTGTTGAGGAACCATTGCCCTACACTGTGAATAAGTGACCCTGAATGAGGTGTGGTGCATTAAGAATCAGGGAAAGGCGAAGAGGGTAGGGGCAAGTCAGAGGACTGCAGCACACTGCTTTATCGCAGCCTGCCCCAACAGAGTGGCCCCTGAGCCCATCCTGGTCCAGCCTCCAAGGTGTGGTGCATTAATATCTTATTTTTTATGTATATTATGTACCTAAATGAGCCTGTGAGATACTGTGCAGGGCAAGACTCACTCACCACACAATATGTGGTGAGTAAAGAGTGGTGATGGTGCAATTCAGGAGGCAGGCAATGTTGAGGATACCTCTGCCCGATCTTACTGCTCTTCTGTGCACTTGCCTACTTTGATTTAACAATGTTGATTGTTCTCCCCGTTTGGTGTTGTGAATTTTAGTCCTTTTCCGGGTTTGGATTCTGACATGAATAAGTCAAACAGAGAACCTCAGCCCCTTCCCCTTCCTCTTCGACCTGAGAGCTGTCTATGGCTATTAGAAGTCTTCTTGCAATGGAGAGCATAAAGGAAGTGGTGATATACGAGAGGTTTCATGCTCCCCATTAGCAGAGGACAATATTACTTTCCTGCTGTCTCCATCAGCTTTTAAATAAGGATTAAAAATTACTACAGTGTAGACCCAGACTAAACAACACTGAAGAGACAGTACAGACAGCGCAATACACTTAAGAGAAGTTTTGTAATTGTTTCAATATTACCAGCAGTCAGGTTGTAAAAAAGTTTTGAAGTGATAAGAAAATTTAGGCTGAGGAAGATTTATTTGTAAGCGACACACTTCATATATCAGTGTAAAACTACACAATCCACCATTCACATTCACCACAACCAATTGTTACTCTAAGATGAGCTATAGACGTTACTGCGCTAAGAATAATTCACTATTAAGCGTTGGATGATGAACAGCATAGCCACCAAGATAATCAGTCACAAACATAAAGCTTGTAAAAAGCACAGTCACAATGTCAAAACCGTCACCTTTGGAGCTTTATATAAATGCCAATATAAACACGACACAAAAAAATTTTGTGCAACTACTAAAATTATGTCATAGTCTGGTTTCTAGGATTGTGTCTCTGGGCCAAAATGTTTTGTCAGATAGTTGAATTTAGTGTGGAGTTAGATATCTGTATGGATGCCATTACATTCAAAAGAAACATTGTTCTAAGTAAATGCTAATGATGTTAATGAACTACTGACCATTTTCATGTTCCCAATTCTAAATTGTAATACCTTTAGTAATTTGTTTAGTAACGTATCTTAAATCTGCCCAATACAATGATGTTATTGTATACATGTTGTAGATTGTTGCCTGCAATCAGTACAAAGCTGCGGAATTTGTTGACTTATGTGGCAAAATTACTTTAAGCTCAAATTACCTGTTTCTTCGTAATTGCTCACAGCTGCTGAAAAACATCAACAACTTCTTCAATGAACAGAGCAGTTTATCAGTCATCTGTGTTTCCAGATCACACATTCAATCAAACATCCACACAATCAATGTGGCCCAGTTTCTGCCTTAGCAGGGTACAGGGAGGTACAGTACTACTGCTAGCAAGATTGGAGCTAGAGTGTATTTTAAAGTCTGAGAGGACAACTAAATGGCCAGAACAATCATTCATTCTGTAGTCTTGTGAAGTTGCTGTAACAAAAAGAAGACAACAACCTCATCATTACTGTCACTACAAGCTCCTTTTCTAGATATGAGCTAGGTGTGTGTGTGTTCGTGTGAATCACCAGATTCCTCCTATAGTCCTAAAACACATACACACAATGATGACAATGATAGGCTGACATCTGTATGCAGATGCTCTCTCGCTCTCTCTTTCTCTCTCTCTCTCTCTCTCTCTCTCTCTCCCTCTCTCCCTTAAAAAAACCCCATACATACGCACACAGATCCAGATCTTTCTGGTTTGAATTTGGACTCTGGCTCCATCTAGTGAGGAAAAACCTTGAACAACCAGCCAGAGTCTCTACAGAAAGCTGAAAAATACATCCAGTCCATCCTGGTGTGTGCACACAGGTGTAATGGTCAGTGATGGGTTTAGCTAAACAGGGTCTATACAGGTCTCTAACACTTTTCTGGAATCATAACCTGTGCACCCTCACTGACCCAATGCAGCTGGGTTAGGGTTAGAGGAAGTCACCCAGGAGTCATCTTTAGTCAGGTTCAGGAGTCAGCCTGAACCAACTGAACAGGCTATTGACCTAAAGGAGTAGCAGCTCTGATCCAAGCTCCCTATAGGGTTTGAGACTCTACATGTAAGGCTGAGCCTAGGCAACCTACAGAGGAAGTGCATTTCAGGCACTTGTATCCATAACCTTCAGCAGATGATCACAAATGAAAGTAGAAACAAAGGTGGACTGCTAAATTCAGATTGCTTTCTGACTCAATTCCATCTTCATTGAAAAAGGTCTGGAATATTGTTGAAAATGCACCAAGCCATCTCCTGCTCCAATCTACTTCTTTCATGAACAAGAACCTGAAATACTTGAACATCACTTTTGAGACAGTACCCCACAGTACCCTCCCTGAGGGAGCAGGCTCTCGTTTTCCAACTAAGAACTAAGGCCTGTGACTTGGAGGAGTTTACTCACATCCTGGCTGGTTCACATTTGGCTGCAAAACATTCCAGTTAGCACGTTATAAATAGCATGTTTATGTAGTCTACTCTACTTAAAAAAAAACAAAAAAAAACTGACTGATTCTTTTCACAATCTTCAGGTCAGCTCAGACATCTGTTATAAACTCGTGTCTTTGAGGCAGGTTGGGAGGTTGTTTTATAATCAAGTTTGTGTAGTCACATCAAAATCATTAGGATACCTCTCATTTACAGCAAAATAGATAGATGTAATGTAATTACCAAGCAAAGCTGTTCAGTGCACATCACTACTTTATGTTTGCAAATACATGGCCTTGTTACTTTGTATGACTGTCTAGATGAAATACCTCGATGGCAACTGTCCAAAGGATGAGCTGTGTCTCCGAGTCAGAGAAGTATGCCTTGACTTGTGGAGATATGCCAATCAGAGCAAAGTTGGTCACGACTGCTATCACACTCATGGCCTCAAAGGCAAGCTAGACACAGAGAAAGAGAAATAGCAGCAGTCAGTGTTGTGTTTCCATATATGGAAACCAGCCTGTGTGCAGTGTAGATTAAATGACACCTTCAATTCAGATTAGGACAGCATGTTAAAAATAAGACAAACAGTATAGACATAAGTAAATCATTGTAACAAGAGACGTATGTACCATTTAATTATCTGGCACCTTGACCTTAATAGCTGAAGTCCTAGTAAGAGCTATTTTTAAGGATATTAGAGGTGTTGGGAGGATGGGCTTGCTGAAATAAAAAGAAAATCGATTTTCAATAGAGTCTTGACAACAGAGAGCCTGCTTTGATAGGATTAGAATAGCTTTTTCAACCATCGTAGCAACTACAGACCAGAACAACCTGGACTAAGATGATTTTTTTTTTTTTTTGCAGAGATGAAAATGCCAGGCAACATTTATTAGGAGAATACAGTGAATATGATTCAGTGGCTGTTAGAGGTTGGGGAGTTACTGGAAGCTGATGAGTGGCAGAGTGACATGGCCTTTTTTTACGCTCACTGAAGCAGACTGAAGAAGATGGAAGTCTGGCTGCAAAAAGTGTGTCACTGTGTATGAAGGTTATTGCAGTTGCCAAGGTGTGACATAAGTTGTGGCTTGGGTTAAGAATTGATAGCTGTATTGAATCAGGTAAAGCCTGTTTTTTTCCAGGTTAATAAGGATTTAATCCTTGACAATGTGATGGAGAGGCTGATTGGCCAAGTTGACTTGGAGTTCAGTTTGAGAGTGGCTTAACAGGGTGATGTTCCTTTATTCATGTGGATATGCCGGGAAAAACACAAGGGTTACCTGATGAGAACAAGGGGAATAGTTGGGAGTCATCTGCATAGCAGTGATAGTGAAGCCGTGCAAGCAAATAATTGAATCCAAGGAGGGCCTACACTGTTCATTAATAGCTTGAATTTTGGTGAAATCTGTGCTGTAAATGAAAGAATGCCAGGTTATTTTTCAACTTTCTCAAATAACATTAACAGCCTCCTTAATGTCAAAAATGTCAATATGCAGATGAATTAATGCATAAAAGATACTGAACCGATTTGCCATACTTGCATATAGGCCATCTGTCTTTGTTGATCTTACCTGCCACACGCCTATGTTTGCTGCTGGGTCGGAAAAGGGCCGTTTGAACACACGACACATCTTGAAGGCATCAGAATAAACCTCAGTGAAGTTGTTCAGCACCACCAGGACAGCAGCCAGAGGGTAGACACATGAGAAAAGGCTGACGTAACCAAACAGCAGAAACTGCTCCAGGTAGTCATCAAATGTTCCCTGAAAGAGGGAGAGAAAACCAAACAGTTGGAGAACTGTTAACCTTTTGTCTAATGTATTGAATAAATTAACCCTAAACTGACTTACAGAAAAGACCAAGTGCACCTACCAAATACATGCTCATGTCAGCCTCCAACCGGACCTGTTCAACCAGAGGAAGTTCTTTGTCCTCCAGAGTTCTTCTCTTTCGGACTCTGTTGATCATTTTCTTGTTACGTCTCCTCTGGAGCCAATAGGGTAGGCAGGCCTCCATGAACTGATTTAAGATCTGACTTGTGATCAGCAGGGTGGCCAAACTCTGAGCACAGATAACAAGTGAGGGAGATATGGTAGCAAGGAAAAGGAATCAAAATTGGAAGACAGGAATAACAGAAGGAAAAGAGGAGGGGTTTAGCAAAATAAGAATAAAACAATAAAACAGCGAGATGGAAAAAAAGACATTAGCAAAACCCGAGGGGAAAGTGGGCATACCTGTCTCAGTAACACCATGTCCTGCATGACAAAGGCAATGTAGAACAACGAGGCAAAACAGTTGAAGAAATTGAACTGCAGAGACAAAAATCAAGGCAGTGATAAGAAGTGCAGCATTAACGAGAAAAACTCTATAGTGACCAGTAAGGGATCAAATCAGCAGTATTTTGGGAAACAAAGTAAATCTCTTATACTTACTACTAATACTTTGAGGACCAAGTGATTTTGATATGAGGACTCTAGACGGTGATTCTCTAAACGCGACAAGGAGAAAAAATTTCATACTGCATTTCACTCCTTGGCCAATTCATAAACCCAATTCATCATCATTCAGTTTATTCCCAATTCATTTGGTTTGATAATGGAAAAGATTAAAAACTGTCTAATGTTAAGTTTAATACTTGACAATTTCACATTGCTATTTGGACACCACAAACTTGATGGGATGCATTTTATTTCTGAGTAAAAGTGATTAATTATCGTTGGGGGGACAAATGAATAAATTAATGAATAAATATGAATAAATATCTACAATCAACACTGAACAGTTGTTTTAATCTTTTCTCCCCCTCCCTGCTAGTTTCCACATTCAGCTATTTTTCCAATACATAGAAATAAGTGGCATCACAGGATTCACGGAAATAAAGAACTGCTCCAAAACAAACAACTCACCCCACTCTGTAAGGAACTCCGCTGCATACCTGTAGATTAGGTTCATAATCTCTATGACCACAGCATAGATAATACTGGGGATAAATATCAGTATTCCTGCCCAGAATGTGGGTTCATCATCATGGACTGACAGCGCCCATGCCTCCATCTGAAAGTAGATCATCATGACGTAGAGAGACAGATAGAGACAGAGCAGCACAAAGGGCACAGACACAAGGTAGATCCGGAGCTGCCTCTTAGCGTTGGGGTAGATGGGCTCCTCTCGGCCCGTCACAGGGTTGAACCCGAGGACACCGTGAAAACCAGGACGAGGTTCTTCAAAGGCCTTCTTCCTACTCAGTGTTCCCCAGTGGTAGGCAAGAGAAGCACTGTATCGCTTCCATAACTGGTGGAGGAAAGGTACAGATAATCACGTATGCTGCATTGGTATTCAACAAAGACCCAACATTGAATATCTATTCATTCAGCTGGTTGCATAATCATATCATTTAATTTTTAGAAATAATTTTATAGTTTCTTTGTGAAGGAGCTATTTGTTTTACTAATGCTACTCAGCTAAAGATAAGCTGCATTAGCATTATCAGCTGTTTGCTTAACAGTCGGGTGCTTATAATACAAGAGGCTATGATACCTCCTCTAAGCAGCTGCTTCTTCAGAGTGGAGTGGATGGTATAGTGACATGGTTTTAGAAAGAAACAAGGAACAGGAAAAAGAAGAGTAACATCAAGGAAGAGAAATAGAACCAAATCAAAAGTTCTCATTTAGTTAAAAGACAAGCCAGCCACCCCAGGGCTGGCTGGTTATCATCCTAAATTAAGATAGTTAGGAGAAAATAAGCCAGCTCTTGGTTGGCAAGGGAGGGAAGTTTGAACTCACAAGTAAACAGTTGTCAACGCTAATGTCATCGTCATTGTCTCTTGGAGGCTACAGCAACTTCTGATCAGAAAGTAACAAGATTAACCAGTTGAACTGGAGCTGGCTAGTTGGTATGCTAACTACAGAAGAGGAAAAGAAGTGACAGAAACATGAGAAAAATTACACTCAATATTGGTGTTGATTTCCACTTCTGGAGACAGTTGTAGGTGAGTAATGGTACTTATAGTTTCTGCTGGACTGCTAGGTCAAGAGCAATTAATGCCAATGTTGATCGTGTAGCACTAGCAAAGCTTACATCTCTTGAAGCCCTTCTACTTTTGAAAACAACTGATTGATGTTTTATAAACAAGTAAAGGTTACTCTCATTACCTCCAAAATGACCGTACACCAGATCAGGTTAAACATAGCAAAGACCACGTATTTGTCGTAACCCTCCCAGTCAAACAGATAGTAAGGCACCCCAATCAGTGCCATGGGCACCAAGGCAAAGGTGAAGTACTCCAGGAAGCCAAAGTAGAAGGCCTGGCCCTCACCATAATAGTGTCTGATATCATCTAGGGAAAGAGAACCAAGACAAAAGAAGTGGGCAAACTGACAATATTACTGAGAGAAAAAAAAATTATTATAGATTGCAGAGAAATAAATGTAAATGATGTTTCCTCCACTTACCAAGAGGCTGAAAGGACAATTTCACTTTTTTATACCAAGAAAATGATAATCTCTTCAGTTCTTCCTTCTCATGGAGAGGAAACAGCTGGATCAAGATGCCTTTGGACTGAAGTCTACGAACTTAAATGGAAAGAATTTTCTTTTATTATTAATAAATTATGTAAATGATGATTCATTAAAAACTTGTGAACAGATATTTAAAATTGTAAATCATATGGAACTTTCCTAAATAAATATGAAGCTCATTTTCTCTTTTCAGAAAAACGCAGCTTTCAGGACAAGCAATAGCTTAGAGTCAGGCCCATTGTACACAATGTAACGCCGATACAGAGAATTCCTATTTTATAATTCCTATCATTTCATCTGCCATTTTTTGATTGCATCATTTGTCGAGAATGATTATACTCTGCTTTAACACGATTTTACACACACAGGCTCTGCTATCTCACATGGAAATTCACTTCTCCCTTATCTCACACTTGGAATATTTTACACCATTTGCATAACCACAGAGAAGAGAGACAAAGAGAAGGAGGGGGGTACAGAGGCAGAGGGGGTGGGGTGGTGGAGGGTTGTGATCAAGGGGCGAAGACAGAGTTTTGCAGTGTAAAACCGTTACTTCAACCGCGTAACTCGGTATTATGCCGGATGAAATATGTAAATATATGTAAATTCTGTCAGAAGATTAAACTGAAGAAAAAATTATTTGTTACAAAAAGATTCAGGATTCACTTGTTATTGTCTGTATAATTTATATAACAATTACAACTGTTATTGGTAACTACTGTTCAGAAACAACATGTTTGTTTTGGTTTCAAGTTATGTATTTAAAGCAGAATTTAACCATTATTTAAATTCTTAATAAATTTGTTGATTATTTTTGAAATAAAAAAATCTAAATCAAAATCAAAATCAGACAGGAAAATAATGTTTCACTATCATAATTTTTCTTATCACCGCAAGTCACTGCACTAGCGTGTAGTAACAGAGCTCCTAAGAGAAGCTCATGAGAGCAGAGGCGACCTTGCTGTGTTGTAGTTGGACCTGGCCAGCGCCTATGGATCAATACCACACCATCACTACTAGGTCAAACATCATGCAGGCAGATTTCTGTTGAGTTCGGTTAATGGTGCAAGCAGTCTATGACACCTTGCCAAGCCCAGCAAACCTCCACATCTGGGGAAAGAGCGAGACACCCTCCTGCCCACTTTGTTCTGGAAGAAACTCATTAGAACATCTCCTCAGCTGCTGCCTAGAGGCTATGGCAGATGGTCGCTATTGCTGGTGACATAAACAGGTACATGAACAGGCAGTTGCTGAGAGTTGATTGTCAGCCATTAACACTGGCAAACACCACCACGGACCTTCATCAAAACTGGAGAGAAACTCCAGAATCAAAAACAACAATAGGCCTCTTCTAAACAGCCTCTGATAGGCAGAAATAGGCTAATCTGAGTAAACAGCTAAAATTTAGGAAGCGTGCAAAGTACCAGGAACTAGTGGAGGATTGCCGGGGCAGAGGCTGGAAATCACTCTATGAGCCCACAGAATTTGGCTGTAGAGGATTTGCAGAACATTCTGTCTGCAAGGTCCTCACTCAGTTGGGCATCACAGGAGCAGGCAAGAAGAGGGCCAATCAATCTTCCAGTGAGGCCGCTAGCTGGCTTTAGTTAAGGGGGGTGGATCCGTGGGTAGGGGATGCAAGTCGGGGCCTGATCAACCCTGGCTGGGTCACCTGGTCAAGGGTGTATGTTGTGAGACCCAAAACACCTTATGACCCCAGGTCATATCAGATAAAATAACCATATAGAACCACCTCATGTTGAATCCAACCCTGATAATTGAGGAACCTTTCAGATGAAATTGTCTGAGATGTGGGCACATACTCACTGATAGATTTTCCAGGGTAGAGTTTGACCTCTGTGTATCCTGGCACATGAGTCTCATCTCTGGCTCTTAATGTGTCAAGCTCGTGTTTAATTATGTACTGACACTCGGCCATGCTGAGGAAGCTGTCTCCATCCCCTGTAGACACACAGATCAACAGCAAACACACAGTTATGCCTGTCTCTTAAAACTGGGACCAACAATGTGTCACTTACAACAACAACGTTTGCTCTTATAGATAGTTACATTTCCTCCAGCTCCTGAGGCATCTTGTATTACTTTAGCTCTGATGGTTAGAAACTGGCTCCCTTGTGGGAGCATGAAAATGACTGAATCAGCCATTAGCCAGGTTTATCTTGCAATCGTGAGCTTCACTTTTAGACTGAAAGTAAATATTATTTTCACCATTATTTCAGTAAAATAAAAATCACATGTCTAGTATAATTAACAAAGGAATGCCAGTATTTAAATTTCTGAGACTTAAGTATTGAAGTACTTGGTTTTAAAAATACTTGAAAATTTCCTTTTCAGATGTAAACATAACATTCCATAAAAGAACTTCCTGACTGAAACAACCTGCAGTCAGCACAAACTGACTGTAGAATAAGATGCTGATATGATCCAAGACATAAAATTGCATAACTTCACAATAGGAACTGTTATTTTCATTAGATTTCTATTTTAAGCAGTGATAAAGTTTGTAATTATGTGTTGTGGGGTAAAAGTCATATATTCATAATAATACCAAAGTTAAATAAAGATACCTGAAAAATATACTTAACTACAATGCTCAAGTAAAGGTGAACACTGCTGTTTACTTATAGACTGTTTCTCTGTAACGGAGAAACTTCATCTCAAACACTCACAAATAAGCGCACAGACCTCTTTTACCTTTAAAGTCTTTAAATTTGTGTTTGTTAGTGCAGGTGAAGGCTCTCATTGATCCATCACTACATTCCTTGAAGAGGCCAACATCTTCAGCACCAGAGAGCAGCCTCTGCTGGGATGCCCCCACCAGGAACATGTTAGGGTTTTCCTTCTCCTGAGCCCCGACTCCAGGGCCCAGCTGCTCCACAAGGAGTTCAGCACCTGTGGATGATAACATTTAAATGACAGGAATAAATATTTGAAGACAGAAGATAATATCACTGACAAAACATCAGTACCTCCATTCTGCTGTAGGTCTCTTATCCTCCTCAGTAGCCATCCAATCGCCTCCTCTTTGGTTTCTGAGGTCAGCTCCAGTACCACCAGAGGGGTAAACCCGGGGTCACAATAATCAAGGGACTCCATGGTCACCTCCGACAGGGCACCTACACAGGAAATCAGGAAAGAGGAAAAAATACAAATATTTAAATAATATATTTCAGTTCAAATTTAACCCCACAAACTATAAATTAATTGAGCAATATAATTAACGCCTGCTTATTCAAACAGTTATTCAATAGGCCAATTGTGTGGCAGGTTCACAGTCCAGGCAATTTGTAATGTAATGCTGTTGAAAAATGTTTCCTGGATTCACATTGGGTCTTTATGTAATAATAATATAACAATCAATACAATACAATAATAACCCTCTAACCCTCTCACATACACACAGCTGTGACCTGGACTGGAGATGTACCAGTGCTGCCTCCTGCTCTTAATGACTTTAACTAGATTTAACTAAGATTTAATAAAACTATATTTGCTCTTTCTCTTTCGAAAATAATTTAATTTACTTTTTATCAACACCAATATCTGCTTTCACATTTTTTTTTTTTTTATTTTTATGATAAGGAAGGATGCTGCAAATAACTCAAGGCTACACAATAGTGGAATCACTCAGGATAATGAAATATTCTAGACTGTATAATCAATGGCATCTTACAATGCCCCTATGCAGCTCTGGACCCTAAGATGAAAAGACTTTTGGACCAACAACAATCTCAGATTATGAAAAACTCTGTGCAACGGAAATCAATGCAAAGACAGGATTGTTGTTTTAGATCGATAGATAGATAGATAGATACTTTATTTATCCCAGACTGGGAAATTGCAATGTAACAGCAGCATTACACATAGGGAATAAATGATAATTTATGATAATTTTATTATCATAAAATAAATAAATATATATATATATATATATCTATATATATATATAGATATATATATATATATCATAAATTATCACATATTATCAAAATAAATAAATTATATGGGAGGAATGCATCCATCAATAACAAATTTGGTTACAAATCAGATTTTTCTACAATGTCAGTTTCCAGTGACAAGGGGCTTTTCTTCTTCTAACATGGAACTGAACACCACAAGCCGACCTCCACTACTCCACTAATTCTCATCCTTGACTGACAGGTGATACACGTGAAAACAATAATATATTTTTTTAATTCAGAATATTTTGGCATTTCTTACAGCAGCCAGTTTACAACTTTTAAAGCACAAGCATTACTATAACATACATAGCAGTTTTTCTTTATAACATGATGAGTCTGTTCACCTAAACTGACCTGCATGGGACAACAGTTTAAAAAAATCTGCCCATTACGTAAACAACCCGCTCAAAGTAAGTCAAAGCTACAGGCAGAGCAGCTTACCAGTCAAAAAAATCTGAATATATATGAAACTGGGGCTTTCTCACTTCTACCCGATTGACAGTAATGTTTTTCCACAGCTGGCATGGCAGGGAAACCACAGAAGTAAACTCCATTTAAGTGTGCCAGCAAATTCTGCCTTTTTGCTAACATGGACCATCCCAGACCTTTACCTGGGACACAGTAAGAGTTATACATTTTAATAATTTACACTACCTTTGTTTTACTCTCTGCTTCACCCATACAGTTTAATTCTTCGGTAATTATGCAAAAATACTTTCACATTGACTGCCCATACTTATTATGCGTGTTCTCCTATTTTAAATACATTAGAAATATGAATTTGAATGTGTTAAGAAGTGACTGTATTTCTTCCCGACATGATTTGCAACTTTTACACATAATTTGAATAAGTGACTCATTTAAGCAAAGGATACACGTAGCATAGCAGACACTCTCAACTAAGCAGCTAACCTTTCAATGACTTGCAGGATGAGTCAAAAATAACCTACGGTTTGATACAAAATATAACATTTAGGGATGTAACAAGGCTATCAACGCAAGTAATACCAGTCTTTGTTGCTTTAGTGTGTTTATAATATTCACAGTTTAAAACTACAGGCGTGACAATCGTACTTACCAGAGCTCTTTCCTCGGCTAAGCAGCTATGTTTGAGTATTTGACAGGGACGTCACTTCCGGCACACGTTCAGGCGTACTAGGTGAGTTTGTTTAAAATTAGGGAGGAGAAAAGGCGGAGTTGCGAACGGTAACATACCCGATCGGTGGCGTTACCCTGTCCAACAAATGAAACCTCTCCAATCGTACGTCAGATGCTGCTCCGACACGTGACCGCGGGAGGCAACAGAGAGAAGAGTTTCGCAGACAGTATGGCAGAGCAGGCGGCAGCGGCTAATACAGGGTGAGTGTCTTCTCCAACACAACAGTAACCAACTGAGTTCACTTAGTCACAGTGTTTGGCAATTCAACGACATGGTGAAGTCGTGTGCGTAGAGACTGTTGTAATGCACTAGTTGACATCGGTCAGGCATTGCCCTGAAGTTGAAGTGGGCCGAGCTGTGATGTGACACTGATGGGGACACACACACATACATACACACACACATTATGACACGTGACAGTGAACTTAAAGGCAAACAAACCTAATCGGCTGCAGTTGACGATTTAGTTATAGAATGACTAGCTGTAAGGCAAGGGGTGTGTTGCTATCAGACATAAGTGCTTTATGCTGAAACTTGTGTATCTCTTGTCATCAGTAAGCCGTGGCCTTTGCCTTCAAACCCTTCTTGTTTCCCTCTGCTCCGGCCTCAGGCTACCTCACAGAATGCTGTCTGCGGTGGGTGTCGACGGGCTTTTCAGCGGTTTGTGGGGTTATGTGGACTCCACGGTGAAGTAAGTTCTTGTGCTGAAGGAGACCCCACTGTGCCCAGGTGCAACTCCTCACATCAAAACACTGCTCGTGTTTCAGAGGAACTTCAAAGTCCCCGTCCACTGAGAAAACCACTCTGCCTGCTTCACTGTGCACAGTTCTGTAGCTCCACTTTCATATTTGAACACAAAAAACGCGTACTCATGTAATCTTAAATTTTATGTGTGTGCCCAGAAATGATTTTATAGCATCTCAACTAGTCTGGGCAAGTATTTGAATTACACCAGAGTGATGAGGAAGCACAAAATCTCTAGCACATGCTGGAGAGTGTGCTGTGATTGGTGTTTTCCTGCACACTGGAACATACATACATAACATACAAAATCAATGACCTTTCTGCAATATGTCTGTATGTATATGTTATTTAATTAAAAACTATATATATATAATGTCTTTAATTAAATGCAAAAATTCAGTCAAGCAGAAGTAACAGTGTGGCCAACAGTCATAAAATGAGTACCACAGCATATAAGTAGTTTTTGTTTTTGATAAGGCAGAAAGAAAATCTATGCCATTACACACAAAACCATTATGATTCTATTCATCCTGAACCTCATCAAATATGAATGATTAGTGTCAATGACAAAAATGTTTCATGCCACACAATGACTTTTGAACATATACCACCGAAATTGAATCAGTTGATCCTTGAGTCCAACTTAAGGCAAATTTTTTTAGAAGTTCCTACGCCAACACAGAAGTATGAAAATATCAGATACAAATAGTGCAATTTATATTTAATATCTTCTTTTTGTGAACCCACTGTGGTGGGTGTGCAACAGGACTGCAACAAATCCTACTTCCAAGGATATGCATTATACTGATGGGACTAAGGGTAGGGTACAGTAGGTTGAGGCATATTCAAATGTCAGCCCTCAGTGATGTCAACCATTGGTCTGTGCGCTGCCACTTTGAGGCCTCAAGTTTGTAATTTGTCTTTCACTATATTGTTTTTTAAAACCAGAAGAAACCATATTTGGAGGAGAAGATGGAGCTTAGGAGGACTTGAGGCTGAATATGACCTGCTATTTAATAGGAACAAGTACTGAGCTATGTACTTAATTAATTATGATGATTTCACCTAGACTTCAATATAATCTGGCTTCTTTTTACAACCAGTACAGTGGCCTGATGGTCAATCAATAGACTGCAAGGTTAGCTTTGGCTAACAGTTTACTGGTATATACGATTATCTGTTAAACTCCACCTCATGTGATCAGAGACATCAAACTAATAAGATAGCACAAACAGTACCTAGTTTTTGTAATAAAGGGTCATGTGGCTTCACTTGTGAAGGTTGTGTTGTTCACACCCTCTACTCACTATCCATGAACCTTTAATTGGAACCCTAAACACTGATTGCTCACTGCTATTGAGATGCATTGGAGGGTAGTAGGAGTCCACTATATTGGGTTTAATAATTCTATACATTTGAAAAGAACAAAAAAAATATTAATTATTTGTTTTACCAGGATGGCCTAGCAATCTTCCTCTATTTTGCATAGATGTGAGAGGGCTGAATGTTGACTAATGGATTTGACAGACCAAAATGGACCCGGTAGCCTTGCTGTTCTGCGATTGCATCTGTCTTTACTGCACTTTATTTCGGCAGCTCTACAAATAGTTGCACCACAGTACTTCATGAAATAAAAATCAAACAAAACAACAGGGAAGGAGTTTCATCATCATTTGTATCCCTAAACCACACAGTGTCAAAGAGCCTGTCTTGGGAATCAGAGAAGTACACTCTGTTTCGTACAGAGGCCAATATAATGCTGTTGTGATATTGTGATTCCTATTTGAATCCGAAGTTTCTTTTTTGCATGTCTTCATTATACCAAGTTCCCTGTCATCTGTCGTTAATGTAGGTGATGCTCATCAACGTTTTGTCTGTGTAGGTGGTGCTGGATCCCCAGTTGGTTACCATCGTGGTGTCCCACTTCTAAAAGCCAGCTGCAGACTGCAGAGGACAAGATGCTAAGATGTGAGGAACAGTGCCATCTGTCTGTATGAAACTTTTTTTTTTTTAATAACTTTGCCCTCTCATTTCCCCCTTCCCTGTCTTGACAGGTGTAGACATTCCTTTCTCCAAAGAGTACGTCCCTATCTCCAGTGGCAACCAGCTGTGGACCCTGATCTTTAGCAACGATGGCGTCAAAGACAAAACTCCCATGGTTCTGCTTCATGGGTTCGGAGGTGGTGTGGGCCTTTGGGCTCAAAACCTTGATGCTCTCTCTCAGCGTCGGCCTATCTTTGCTCTGGACCTGCTGGGCTTTGGACGCAGCAGCAGACCCCAGTTTTCCTCAGATGCCCAACAAGCAGAGGAAGAGTTTGTGGACTCTTTAGAACAGTGGAGGGTTAAAATGGGTCTTGAGTCCATAATCCTGCTGGGACACAACCTTGGAGGATACCTGGCTGTTTCATACTCTATTAAATACCCAGACAGGTGAGTGCAAGTGTCTCTTATGTTACTGTAGGGTTGTGTTTTTAATTTAAAAGGAATCTTTTATCTTTAGGTGCAGACTTAGTTTATATGAATGTGGTGTAATAAAGTTATACCTGGGGAAATGTATATGTTTTTCAGACTTTAGGAGGTGGACGTAGGTTTTTATTAAAAGAGCTAGAGTCAGAGAGAGATTATTATCACAGAAAAATGTAATTCATTGTGATTCATTACACATAGATTTGGATGAGTACACCTTACAGTTCGTGGAAATCTAAAATTCAGTATGCCAATATATAGGAATATTTCCTGTAATCAACCAGAAAAGGAGTCACAATACAAAATGTTCAATTTATGTGATTTATACATTTCATAGTTGCTCAGGCTCCTTTCAACCGAATTAATGAATCAGAGCTGTGACTTGTTTGTATTGTTGGGTCATGTATTTCTCATATTCCTCAGCAGAGAGGGATCTATCTGTTGGGTTTGGTTTTTCTGGAGCTAAAAGGAGGGAAACAATGGGCTTTACTTTCATCTTGTGGCCTAGTATCTGCCCACTATCTAGATATTAATGAAATTATGTCAACGTTGTCTTTACTAGTTGCCTCTGTTGACTCCAGGTGACCAAAAAATGTGCTTTTTGTAGGTTTAATCAAGTGCGCTTAGCTGCATACCCATGTTTCAATAAACCAGAATTATGCTTTAGGTATTGGTTAAAAAACACAATACTTGAATAGTGTTTTGAATAATGATTCTGCCCTTTCTGTGTTAACATGGTTATAGCAGAACATTCCAGCATCCTTACAGGATATAGCTGTATCAGTGTGTTGGTTGTAGGTGCTGGCAGCCAGTGATAACAGCAGCCTCTCTCCTCCCACCAGAATCTATCTCTCCAGAGTCATCTATTCTCACTAAGTCTCCAGCTCCAAGTTCCCAGTGGCGCCTAGCTCTACCCGAAGGACATTGGATAAAACATCCTCAGTCCCTTATCACCTTCCTTCATCACTGACGCTCAAAAAAAAAAAAAAAATCCCTCTTTCCGCCCTCTTATATCTCAGTGTTCCAAATGGCCTTTTAATTATAACACAAGATGCTCTTGATCTAAGATGTATGCTGAAGAAGCTTTACTTGAAGAGAATAACAACTCAGGTCCACAATTTGTACTGGGTACTGTGTTCGACAGTGTCATGCAGTGTTGTACAGTTGGTATAGAGCTTAGGTCGTTTGTGGTGTGTGTGCTTGTGAGGAGAGTTGATGAGTGTTTATGGTAGCATGGTATCCACTGAAGTTGTTGAAATCAATGATTGCGACAATATTAGCACATTAAAGATATTTATCTTAATAATGTTTTTATATTCTTGTCTTGCAGCTTTTATCTAAGGATTGCGGGTTTGCATTGAATACACTGAATGAAAGTATATTTTCATATCATATGATTTCTGTTGGTCACAGTAACCTTTCATGTGTACAGCAGAGGTGTACAGTAACACTTCTTAAGGACATATCTTAGGTATTTCTCATATTCCACAGCAGAAAGTTATTATGATATAGCCAATCCACTGCAAGTTGTTATGATCAAGTACACAGCGATCATGGGTTAGAGGTCATGCATTGCATTTAAGGTTCTATAATCAAAGATCAAATCAGAAAGGATTAATGAAGTGTTCATATCTGCAGTAAAGAACCAGGAACACTATTAGGTTAGCCTGCACTTGACTAATGAGAGATGTTATATGTTTTTTTGGCAAGATGAAAAGATAAAGTGTCATTTTTACACTTTCCTTTTGAACAGGTTTAACAAGATGTAACTCTTCTCTTAGCTCAGAGGGCCAGGAAAGACGGAGCCATATCAGCTGGATCCACCTGTTTCCATTTAATCTGTTGTCTAGATGCTAAGACACACAAACTAACCTTTCTTCCCAAAACGCCAAACTATTCCTTTTATCATTGTAAGGTATAATTGTGGGTCTGTGACATCTGGTTCACACAACAAAAGTTAAACCTGAATTTTCTTTGGTTCTTTGATGCAGGGTGAAGCATATAGTCCTGGTGGAGCCCTGGGGTTTTCCTGAGCGTCCAGACACAGTAGAGACCGACCACCCCATTCCTATTTGGATCAAAGCCCTCGGATCCATGTTCAATCCCTTTAACCCACTGGCTGGCCTGCGACTGGTAGGACCGCTGGGTAAGACTGAAGAGCATACAACCAGATTTTATCAGCTAGAGCAGATAAAATCTTAACAGTGCTTTAGGGGGTTTGGTTTCAGTGACACCAATAATCACAGAAATTGAGCTACGGAAAAACAGAGCAGGCCTTATACACTATGTAGAACGTGGAGATCAGAAGAATGTGAATGTAGGGTGAAGTCATGACCAACGGCAAGAGAGAACATGTGACAAATAACAAAATATATGCAGCTCAAAACATGTTAGTTATAAGGCCTAAATGAATATGACCATTCTGCTCATTAAGAGCTGTTCCCCTGAAACAGATTTTTTTTTTTTTTTTGATGCAAAGATAAAAAAATATGCACTCTTTCGCCCTCCCTGTGGTTCAAAGTTATGCAGTGTAAAAGAAAAACAAAAACAACTCTGTAATGCTTGGTTTTGAAAAGTTGCCATCTGCAGGTCCCACCCTTATCCAGACTCTGAGACCTGACCTCAAGAGAAAGTTCTCCTCCATGTTCAGCGACAACACTGTGTCAGAGTACATCTACCACCTGAATGCACAAACCCCCAGGTCTGCCCCCTCTCTTGTTACCCTGCCCAGCCTTATTGTTGCTGGGGATCATCTCAATGACTGCAATAAAGGCAATGTCTTTTTTACCCTAGCTACAAGACAGTGTCATGTCTCAACAAGTTCGCTGGGTTGTATTAATTGGTCTTGTGTTGCCACAGTGGGGAAACAGCATTTAAGAACATGACTGTGCCTTACGGCTGGGCCAAGAGGCCGATGCTGCACAGGATGGATCAGCTGGAGCCTTTGATCCCCATCACCATCATCTACGGCTCCCGCTCCAACGTAGACAGCAACTCAGGCAGCACAATAAAAGCAATGAGACCACACTCTTGTGTGGAGATAATAGTAAGTCCATGGTCTCCTGAATGAGACCAAACACTCCTGATTCTCTGTTAAATTATTTTCTGACACTTTTCCCATTTGAGTTCATTTTGGATTTGACAGTTTCTCATCAAAAAATTCTCTCAATAAATTACCAAATGTGGTGCAATAGTATTCTTATAATAATTGTAAAATATACCATATTGTGTTCATATGTTAATTTCTTTCTGAACATTGGCATCAGTCCGATTGGGGAGGGGGCCGGAGAGCATCAGTTTTGCTTTTGAGCGCATTTGTGATCTCTGTCACGCGCTGTGATCATTGGTGATTTTGTGTTTGACTGCATATGGTTTTTCCAGTTATGGCCAGTATGTTCTTATGAGCTCACTGTGACCTTGACCTTTGACCCCTGACCATCTGATTCTGATCATTTCATTCTTGAATGAATGAACCAACAGTGTTAACTGTTGCATCGCTGTGTCGAACTGTGACACCACAGCTGTGGAATACTTAGGAATACTTAATCATGGAAGCCAGCTCTTATTTCTAACCACCTGCCTCTACTCCCACTCTCACTCCTACATGCAGACAATCCGTGGTGCTGGACACTACGTGTACGCCGACCAGCCAGAAGACTTCAACCAGCGAGTTCTGTGTGCATGTGACAAAGTAGCCTGAAATGAAGACGAAGCCTGCCGGTAGGGACTGAAATATGGAGAAAATGGGAAGCATGATTTCTGCAGCTGCTGCAGAACAACATGATCACTGATGTTCACATGTCCCATCAAGTGAGCAGTGAGTCATTCATTTTCTAAGAAACTGAATTCAGCCTTTGAGAAGATATTATTCATCACTTCCCCTACTTCACTCTGTTTAACAGCATTCCCACACTTAGGAGACAAGACTGGATCAAGTGGGGGTTATTTTAGGATTTGTTTTATAATTACATTGTGTAAGGCAAGCACATGCACACAAACATGGTGCTGCAGCGTCTTGGTTAATTCATTTCAATTTCAGTTTTACATTATTTTTGTAGAGTGGAGAAACCAAGAAATGAGGCATTTTGAAATTCTGGCCTTCTGCTTCGCACAGGAGCAACAACAGAGCGTCAGTCTTCCCTTAATCACTGTACATTAGTACTTCAGTTTTGAACATTGCTGTTTATGGGGGTTTGATATACAGGGTGTCTATTGCTGTGTATATTCTCTGCTGCCGGTGAAGAATGAAATAGAGACTTCTGCCGGCCAACAAGTTTTTTAATCAAATCAAATCAGATTTATTTGTATAATGCCAAATTATAACTAAAGTTACATCAAGGCACTTTAAATATAGAGCAGGTCTAGACCAAACTCTTTATAAATTTATTTAAAGAGACCCATAGAAGAGGAGCCTGATAACTGAACGATCTGCCTCCAGATTTACTCTTGGAGACTCTAGGAACCACAAGTAAACCTCCATCTAGAGAGCGGAGTGGCCTGCTAGGACAGTAAGGAACTATGAGCTCTCTGAGATATGATGGAGCTTGGCCATTAAGAGCTTTATATGTTAACAGAATGATTTTAAATTCTACTCTGTATTTTACTGGCAGCCAATGAAGAGCAGCTAACACAGGAAAGATGTGATCTCTTTTCCTAGTTCCTGTTAATATTCGTGCAGCAGCGTTCTGAATTAACTGAAGGCCTTTTAGAGATTTGTTTGGACATCCAGATAGTAATGAGTTACAGTAGTCCAGCCTAGAAGTTACAAATGCGTGGACTAGTTTTTCTGCATCATCCTGAGAAAGGATGTTTCTGATTTTCCTAATGTTTCTCAGGTGGAAGAAAGCTGCCCGACTAACTTGTTTTATGTGAGGGACAAAGGACATGTCCTGGTCAAAAATTACTCCAAGGTTTCTTACAGTGGAGCTGGAAGCCAAAGTAATGCCGTCCAGACTGATGAGATGATTAGATAGTATTTTTCTGAGGTGCTTAGGACCGAGTACAATAACTTCTGTTTTGTCAGAGTCGAGAAGTAAAAAATTTCCAGTCATCCAGACTTTTATGTCTTCAAGACATGCCTGCAGTCTGACTATCTGACTGACTTCATTTGGCTTCATTGATAGGTACAGCTGAGTATCGTCTGCATAGCAGTGGAAGTTGATGCTGTGTTTCCTGATAATGTTGCCTAGAGGAAGCAGGTAAAGCGTAAAGAGGATTGGTCCAAGTACCGAACCCTGCGGGACTCCATGACTGACTACAGTACATGAGGAGGAGCTGTTGTTTACATGAACAAACTGATGTCTATCTGTTAAGTAGGATTTGAACCATCTTAGTGCAGTTCCTTTAATCCCAATTTCATGTTCCAGTCTCTGTAGTAAAATATTATGATCTATGGTGTCGAATGCAGCACTAAGATCTAGAAGGAGAAGTATGGAGGCTGATCCATTGTCTGAGGCCATTAGAATGTCATTGGAGACTTTAACCAGTGCTGTTTCTGTGCTATGATGGGCTCTAAATCCTGACTGAAACTCTTCAAACAAACTATTCCCATCCAGATGCTCGTGTAGTTGTTTTGCTACAGCTTTCTCAATGATTTTAGAAATAAATGGAAGGTTCGATATGGGTCTATAGTTTGCCAAAACATCTGGATCAAGATTAGGCTTTTTAAGCTGGGGTTTGATGACTGCGGTCTGATGAGCCTGAGGTACATAACCCAGAAATAAAGTCAGATTAATCAAATGTAGAATAAACGGCTCAGTTAAATAAAAAAATCTCTTTAAACAGGCTACTTGGTACTGGGTCTAATAGACAGGTTGACGGTCTGGATGATAAAACTATAGAAGCTAGCTCTGACAGATTCAGAGGTGAGAATGATTCCAGATGTAAAAGAGGCGTTGCAGCTGATTCAGGAGTTGCTGTATTCAGTAGGGGATTTTTATCTAATGTAGGCAAGAGCTGATAAATTCTTTCTCTGATCGTGAGAATTTTATCTGTAAAAAGTTAATAAAATCATCACTGCTTAGAGCTAAGGGGATCACTGGTTCAACTGAGCTATGGCTCTCTGTCAGCCTGGCTACAGTGCTGAAGAGAAACCTGGGGTTGTTCTTGTTTTCTTCTGAGTGCTGAGTAATATGAACTTCTACCACTGCGGAGAGCTTTTTTATACGTTTTTAGGCTGTCTTTCCAGGCTCTGTGAGACTCTTCTGACTTACTGGAACGCCAGTTTCTTTCTAATTTCCTTGATGTCTGCTTTAAGGCACGGATTTGGTAACTATACCAGGGAGCCAGCCTCCTCAGATTGAATACTTCCTTTTTTAGAGGGGCAGCATTGTCGAGATTCAAACACAGTGTGGCCATAGTGCTAGTCACAAGGTCATCAACCTGCGTATGGGAGAAATCCTCATTTGAATTTAGATATGGCATCGTTGGGAATGATGACCAAATGTTCTCTTTAAATTTAGCCACAGCAGCTTCAGATAAACATCTTCTATAGCTGAATTTATTCCTGAATATAGCTGAATAGCCCATTAAAGTAAACTCAAATGTAATGAGGTAATGGTCAGTCAGGAGAGAGTTTTCAGGAGAAATTGTTAACTTGTCACTGTGTTAGGACAAGATCAAGAATATGATTGTAAAAGTGAGTGGGTTCATTCACATGCTGGGAAAAGCCAATTGAGTCTAGTAGGGAAAGAAACCCAGAACTAAGGCTGTCGCTTTCTACATCAACATGTATATTGAAATCTCCCAGTATAATGATTTTATCTGTCCTGAGTACTAACTCTGATATAAACTCAGAAAACTCTGATAGGAATTCTGAGTACGGACCAGGTGGACGGTATACTGTAACTAACAGAACTGGTTTTTCACCTTTCCAGTCTGAGTGGGAGAGACTAAGAGTGAGGCTTTCAAAAGACCTGCAGCCAGATTTTGGTCTGGGGTTGATTAATAGGCTTGACTGAAATATTGCAGCCACCCCACCTCCTCGACCTGTGGTACAGGGATATGAAAGTTAACATGAGTTGGGGGTGTAGCTTCATTAATGCTAACATACTCATCCTGCTGCAGCCACGTTTCAGTTATACAAAATAAATCAATATGGTGATCAGCTATGAGATCGTTAACTAGTAGAGATTTTGATGATAATGATCGAATGTTCAACAGTCCACATTTGATCGCAGTGTTATTTGAGACTGACTTTGTGGCTGTTTTCATTTCAGTTAAGTTTTTGTTTTGAGATCCTCTTCTGTTTAATTTGGGTTTATTAAACTGGAGGCTCTGCCTCCTGGTCTCGACTCGGGATTGTCAGGGTTTTGGATTTCTAATAAAATCGGCCATATTCCTAGAAATGAGAACGGCCCCGTCCACGGTGGGATGGACACCATCTCTCCTAATTAGACCAGGTCTCCCCCAGAAAGACTTCCAGTTATCTATGTAGCCCACGTTGTTTTCAGGACACCACCTCGACAGCCAGCGGTTAAATGACGACATGCGGCTGTACATGTCATCACTGGTCCGATTGGGGAGGGGGCCGGAGAAAACTACAGTGTCCGACATCATTTTAGCAAAAGTACACACCGATTCCACATTCATTTTTGTGACTTCGGACTGGCGAAGTCGGGTGTCGTTACTGCCCTAACCCCTAACCCTATCCAAGTGGGATATTCCAAGTAGATGAAACATAAGGAAATGAAATTACAATTACACCATAAAGTCTTACTGATGCCATTGTGACCATTGTTTGATTGGCAAGAAATCGACTACCGTCTTGATGTGCTCCATGCAACTAATGGAGCTCATGTAGAGGTGTATTAAATGAGGCAAACAAACTTCAATATCTACTCCTGATTTCATAACAATTTCCACATATTCATCTGTTAATTTGCTTTTCTAATAATTTTTGTAAAATTGTTGTAAAAAGACTTTATGGACACCCTGTACTAGTTAAAATATGCATTTATTTTTATGATTTCCCATTCAAGAACTTGATAAATAAAACAGGATGATAAACGTTAAATTATAACAGAGTGAAACTGAAACAGGAATGCCAGTAACTGCTGTGTGTCACCTGGGATTTGTGTTATTATTCCCACATGATCCTGTTAGAGACAGGAGGTGATTAGACAGCACAGGGTAAATATGAATCCATCCAGCTGCCAGTATTGATCAGCCCCTTGTGAATAAACCGGATTAACTCTGATCCAGAGTAAAACAGGAAGCTGAAATTAACAAGATGTTTGATTTTGTAAGTGATATGTGTCAGCTATCACACAGTGTTATTCTAGAACTACAGATGACAGAGATATTTGCCTTTTATTTATGTAATGATTTGGATGAAAATTCCTTGGAGGAAACTGACTTTTTTTTTTTTTTTTTAACTTAACAGGAACTAAACGACTTTGCTGCTATGAAGCCACTTTGCTTTTCTGTTTCTGTTTGTGGTTGTGTCCAAGTGTATGATATGGCTTCAAAAAATCTTTTTGTTTATAGTAAAAATTAAACTAGGGCTGATTAATATATGTAAATCACGATCCATTCATTCATTATCAATTGTGTTTTGTGGTTGTGGGGAACTAATGAAATAAGGCTATAAATTCTTAACACGTTTATTTAACCTAAAGAGCAGTTGTGGTGTCCAGATTGCAATAGGCTATATATAAAAACATACCAACTACACCATAACAAGAAACTTTTACTTTTTTTGTTGTTGTTTTTCTGTAAACAAACAAATATCCACATTGATGTGGTCCCCTTATTCATCTTTTAGCCAGCTGCTGAGACAGACTCGATTGTTTACCTGTTTACCGCTTCTTACCTACAATGTTACATGGAGTGGTGAGCTATTTAAGAACCACCAGTGTCAGCTTTTCATGGGCCCCTGAATGAGCTGACCATCATCGTGACAGTCCTGCATACTAATGCTCAACTTGGCTCTGTACTGTTGGCCACCATCTTGGACAGAAGATTTATAGCAAATCCACTTAGACAAACCTCATAGCACACTGCTCACCAGAGACTTTTTTTTTTTTTTTTTTTTTTTTTTTCCGGGATATTGAGACTTGTCAATTGCGTTAAAGACTTCAAACAGTTAATCATGCAAAACAATTCATGTGTATTAACGTTTTAATTCAGACAGCCCAAGTTATATTTTGAAATATTTGAACTCTAGTCAAAGATCAGTCAGTAAAGGACAGAAAGCTTTAGTATCTACTGTATATTTATGACAGTGGTAGCTCCATTAGATGTTAACTTGGCATTAGCTTGTACCGATGCCGCATTGAATATCACTTTAATATCAATTTGATTGTTAAGTGTTTTAAACACCTCTACCTACACTTGTACAAGATTTGGTTGTAATTTCTGTTCACTGTCCACGTGTGTGCGCGTGCGCATTTTTAATTATAAAGGTAGACAGGGTTTTCTCAAGACTTACACAGATGTTCTTTGACATTGACACTGAAGCCACAGTGTCACAAGGAAAAACAACTTTGTTTTTACTGAGTTTTATGAGCCAGTTGCTTCTAATATTTTAAATATGGGGAAAATTTTGCTAAATATTTTGCTATAACACACTAAACTGCTGAAACATTTCTACCATTTAAACCAATTACTTAATATATAACATAAGCTATTTGCCATTGTATAATCATGGTCTATTTAGCACTGTCTTCCATCACACATGAATAATAATCCAACTTTCGCCCTACATCATATGTTCAATCTGCAATGCAACACTTACATCACTCTCTTTTGCACTTCATTTTAATGGAGAAAAAGTGACAGATGAATCAATATTTTTCTTCCTGCTCCCCTTATCATTTCAGAGCTGTCAGCCCTCTGCCAGGGAGAGAAATGAGCCTTATGCACAAGTGTTCAGCAAAGGGCCTCTGTAGTTTCCAAACTTCATCACCGGAGGGCAGTCATGTGCAGACAGCGAGATGTGGACTTTGTGGTAATGTCCATAGTACTTTGCCCTAAGGTCCACACTCATTCCCAGCTCTGCTGTTTCATTTTAAGACAGCAACCAACATGTAATGGGAGATGTGTTTCCACAGTGGCAGTTACCAAAGACATTTATGGATCATCTGTTTTAACCCCTTCCCCGACACACACAATCACACACAAACTGATATGAGCTAATGAGATTTCCAAGTCAAATAAAGCAAGTGGAGTCAGTTTCATCCCACTCAGGTTTTGGAGGTTGAGGTGGGTATAATGAAGATTTCCTGTGGTTTCACTGCTATTGAGGTTGTTGATGAACCTGAAGCAATCTCATTCATTCCTTTAAGGGGCTTTTAAGGGAAATATTTCATAATGCAATCTATCTTCCTCACACAGAGGAAAATTGGTTTGGAAGCTCACTTCTGTATAGTGCTATACACAGCAATGTCTCCCCACCTACTCACAGCCTTACTTGGTGGTTTATCAATATCATTAGTTTGATATCAGGCAATTAACTGCAGAAGACACCTTAGGGTACACAGTACAAAGTTGAAGTATTACCATCCATTCTCTGACATGAACCCATTAAAGAGAACATGCAGCAGGGTGGGGCCTCCACAGACCTGTGAGCCACTCGACTGACTCAGAATCCCCCTCTGATCAATCACAGGATTGATTACTGCAGCTGGAGTTTTCACTTACCCGTCACAGTCAAATGAGACAGCGGGTGCATCATCATCATTGTAAACTCAGGTCCAATGAAGACTACCCATCCCCAAAGGGTTGAATTGCAGACATCTAGAAACAGAGGAGGTATACTACTACTGGTGCTACCGGATAGAACAGAGCAATGCATCACAGGTTCAGTGATTTAGAAACTGTCTGTTTCGCTGTGTCATGCCTCATAGCTTCTCCAGCAGAGAGCTATCAAACTGCTTTTACAAAATGCAGATCTGAGCAGCAGTCCGCCCAGCTTTGCTGTGCTGTGATTCACTGCAGCTGTGTAGGTCCAGAGCTCAAAAGAGCCCAGAGGACACTGCTGACACCAACATGGATGCCGCCTCATCTTTTTCATTCTCGGCATTATTATTGAGTCATTCATAATACTTTTCTACAGTTAAATACGATTGATTCAAATACATTGCTTGTTTTTTTTTTTTTGTTTTTTTTTTTACAATTTTCATTTGTCATTTTTCACATCACACACAGGTAAGAGGTAATAATTTTACTACACTGGTGTAATGGTGAATTTTGTTGACTAAAAAAAATTAGTGACATCTAATTTTTTGCAACAATACTGATATTTTGTACTGGAATAATGTTTCAGCCACCACTTGGGGCTCTGTAAACGGTTATGGTTTACAATAAACAAGTATGACTCACCTCTGTTTCCACTTGGTCACCTCAAGAGTTTTGGCCTGAAAAATGTTTTTCTTTTATGTTGCCAACTGCATTGCACCCTCATGTACTTTTGTCTTTTCACACCTATTTTCCGAGATGTCTATACTACTCACAACTGCTGTTTGCAACCTTGAACAGGTTTAATGGTTTAACCATTCCCAGCCCCTAGCAACCTGTTGGCCTATTTATGGGTGACATACCATTTTAAAATATTCATTGTTTTGCCAAAACTGTATTAGGATGCAAAAGGTTGTCAACCCTTGGAAATAGTTGATCACCCATTTATCCATTTTTTTGCAGCTTTTTTTCTACTTGGCACACAGCGGCAGCAAGTTAAGATGATGTCACTCTCCCCAGCAATGTTTTCTGGGCAATGCCAATGCAAGATGGAATATACGGTCTCTTTGTTCTGGAGTTGTTTTGATCTTGCGGTCTCCCATCAAGCTCTGCATCCAGATCTGGCCTGAGGAGGGGACCATGGTTTACCTGATGTGTTTCAAAGTCCTGCTCCTGCGCCTCCCTGGGGACAGTTTTTCTTCAGAAATTCTTCTAGGGCCATTGCCTGCAACACACAAGCAGCCTGAGCACATTAAAGCAGAAATCCTTGGGAATGGGTTTACTATTAAGGAGTATATGTTTTCTGAGGTAACAACCAAACCTTCTCCATCTTCTCTTGAAGTGCAGCTGTAAATCAGTGGCACTATTTTACCTCATTGCATGAAGCTGCTTTAAAATATACTTGTCTGTAACAATAAGTGGAACAGAGAGTGCGTCTCCTGCTGATATGAGTGAACAGAGGGGGAGGAGGAGCAGGAGGAAGAAGAAAAAGTGAAAGGAGATGGAAGAAGAGGCGGAGGAAAAAGTCCTTTACTCTGGAGCACAGATCAGGCCAGACCTAGCTCTTCTTGTCTGGGTTGCTAGGAAACCAGCAAGGCGCCTGATCTAATTTATTAAATTCCGCCTCTCGCCTCCTCTATATCTCTCTCTTTCTCTTTCTGTGTCTATCTCTCTCACTCACTTTCGGCCTCCATGCTGCTTTCCCTATCTGTCATTATCTTTCCCACCCTCTAACGCGCTTATCTCACTCTCCTCTCCTCACTGTTTCTCTTTTCCCCCATCGCTCTATCAGCCGCTCCCCAGCTGCCAGGGTATATGTGTGGATACATCTTTCTCGCACTCTCTTTTCCATCCTCCCTCCATCTCAGACCTCAGACAGAGTATTCTCTCAGGCTGTTGAGCAGCGCCACCCCCATATCTTTCACACCGAGCCGTGAGTACCACCCTCAGGCAGGCTAGACCTTCTGTGGCTCACCAAGCACACAAAACACACGCGTAAACACACACGTGCATACACACTAACTGCATTACCATTTGCACCAGGGGTCGGCAACCTTCAGCATAAGAAGAGCCATTTGGGCGCAATTCTCACCAAATGAAACCCAGCTGGAGCCACAAAACCTATTTGACCACTTTAATGAAGATAACTTCAGTACAGTTATGTTACATATATAAGAACTGTAGTTTGTTGCATTTATGAAATAAAAAAACTAAATTCTATTCTCCTAAAAAACCTTCCTTTTTCTGGATGTATCCAGTTAGCTTGGTGGGGATAGAGAGGTCAAAATTTGTCACCAGCCTGCCGGCAACAAGGTTGACTACAAGGTGTGACACATATTCTTATTGACAAAATATCAAAAGATGTTTTATTTCAATGTTACAAGATCACCTAAATATAAATCATGACTATCACATTAAAAAATTTGCTAAATAGAATAAAATTTGTGAATGAAACAGCCTTTGTTTATTTACATTATTTTCTCAAAGCTGCAGGGACCCGTGACCCCTGATTTAGACAGTGACTTTGTCTTGCTTTGCTCCTAGAGTCTAGATTCATAAATTTTGATGTATCAGCCTTTCTCTACAAAGCACATTGCTTTTTCAAGTAATTCATGATTAGAAATGTTCCAGTGCTATTTTTCCTGGCCAACACCAATTCAGACCTGAATGAACAATGCCAATGAACATCACACCGCTTGAATGTAATTGTTGTATGGCATGTCTCAGGTTGAACTTCCAGACTGCAGAGCAGTTTTGAAGTTTATAGTGAGCTGCTCCACCATTGTCATCTTGTCAGGGTCTGACACATATCTAAATAAGGTATGTGAACAAATTATTTTTGTATAAGGGAGTCAGTGGGGACTGGCTCACCACCAGATTTTGTTCTATAAATTTTATTAGTTTTTATTGATTTATTTATTGTAAACAGAATTTCTGATAATAGTGTTGCTATTGGAATACTTCTGACTGTGAATGAAGTTGTATTTTCTCTCAAAACATAGACATATAAATCATTAACCTTATGAAGCCTTTTGTAGCTTTAGTTTTAGGGTATGTGAATCTCGAGTTCTCCAATTTTAGAAGATTGAACTAATTTGACTAGTTAATTAAATATGGTATTTTTTTATCTGGGGTCAAGTCTTTTCTCTATGTAGTCTATGATCAACAGATATGAGGCACTGAAATGATCTCCCCAGGTGATGGTCTGCCAGCCGTCATCTGCAAACTAAACTTTTTGTACATTTGATAATTATTAACATCTTATCTCAGTTGGTCTGAGGACAACTTACAAACTTTGCCAGTCCAGACCATTAAAAACCTAGCCTGTAATTCTTCTCTATCTCAAGGTTTGACTAATGGAGGCTGCTTTTCACCAAGTATGGACATAAAGCATTAATCTGGACCATTATTTCATTTTAACTGATATAACTGATAAATCCATCACAGCCCAAATTAAGACTTGTCTTGAAAAGTAATTTGATCTGAGAGCATCTCCTCCTTTACTTTACCTTGAATTGTTTCATTTCTGTCTATAAAACACTAAAGATTATATATTGAATGAAGGCAATAATAAATAATACTATTTTATTTGTATTACTATAATCCATGTTCTTGATGACAGTTTGTTATGAAGGTTAAGTGTCAGTTTACACAAAGGATGCAATAGCAGTCCACATCAGAAGTCACAATGGATCACATTAAAGCATAAATAAAAATACCCATCAAAGACTTCGGCTCTTATAAGTATCCTTTTCATTTGAAAAATTTTGAGATGGATTAACATTTAATTTGTAAATCAGTATCAATTATTTAAGGAATATTAATTGATTAAAATCCTTGCTGATTGGTCTATTTATTTATTCATTAATCATCTGTCATTATGTTGTGTGCTGATGACATCCAGGGCTTGAGGCAAATTGTTTTCAGCTGGCCAGTCAGTCTGACAGTCCCATTCTCATGCGTGCAATATCTCAGTAACACCTTCCCAGAACCTCTTCAAACTTGGCAGGTAATAATTATGGTCAATTGTGTAATCCTCATTTCTGTCTCAATGTTTGATTGAGACAACAGTTCCCCATTGGGTTTAACACAATACAGCCATGATGTGCTGTGTACAGTCCAGGAGATGGCTGAAGTCTGTGCTCCCAATTGGAAAACAGCTGATTTCTGTGTCAGTCTCTCATTTGTCGCTGTCTCACAGAGACACAAAGCCTCTGCTGATTCACACTGAGCCTGCACTGGACATTATAATTTGCAGTCCTGAAATGGAATAGATCATCACTGAAGTCATCCATAGTCACCCTCTGTATCCTGTTTCAGGAAAAACACTGTTGCCCCCTGGGGAATGTAGTTCTTCCCATCATCAAGAGTTGATTGTGACCTCAGCAGAATGAGATCAGTGACACTGCTGTAAGCGCTAGTCATCATTTTCATTTTCATTGTCAGGCACATTGACACAGCAAACTGAGTGCTAGAATCTCACTAAGAGGTGCTGTTACTCACTTGCAGCCCCAGATCAGATGTGATGCTTCGAAGCATCAGACACCTAGAAAAAAAAAGGGCATTAAAGAGCTTGTTAAATCTGAATTTGTCGATGTTCACTCACCCATCCCACCCTGGCCTGGGTCCCCTTGAATCATTACCATCCGTAGCTGCTCCTCGAAGTATAACGGAATCAGAGGGTGATGAAGGAAGAAGAAAAGTAATAACCACCCACTGTTATAATGTTAGAATACCCCAAGAGAGCAGGAGCCTTGAACGAAATTTAAACAATATGTAGTAGCTTGTGTGAGTGCATTTCCATTTATCTGTGCGCATGTCTGTGTGTGTGTGTGTGTGTGTATTTGCATTTTGTGTGATTGGAGATGTAAAAGCCATAAAGTGGGATCTCCTCTGCTATTGACGAACTGGAAATGGAGCTGTTGAAACTGATGCTTTAAGATCACAGTGTTAAAAGCTCTAACTTCTGTTTCTCTTCACTTTGCCACTCTGTAACTCTACAGATAGCACTCATAAGGTGAATGGTCACAGGCTCAGATGAAGAGGAATGCTCCATGAAGAACAAAGTCCTTTTTGCTGGTGTGTACTCAGTCATAGCTGGCATGCTTGTTCCTTTCTTTGAGCTGAAAATGACAGATGAGCAGGAGGCTGGACGCATGATTGACAGTTTGCTTCATGCTCCTGAAACAGGAAGGACCAGCTGTTATCTGCAGAACCATTTTTAAGTACAGGAAAATGTCTGCATTGTGTTTCTATTTACCAAGAAACTGGTGAGTTAGGATACTTGTGTTTTGAGAAGAGTGAACTGAAACAATAAATCAGGCTGGGTGGTAAATTGCAAACCAATAAATGTGTTTTAAAACATTTATTATATGAGAAAATAGAGGCTACATACCATTATAGTAAATGTTATTAATAAAAAATATCATTATTTTAGAAAGTTATATGATTGTTGGTTGGTATATATGACGGTGTGGAAGGTTTGAGGGACAGACTGTACGGCCCAATCAGGATAGAAGACAGAGCAGGTCGTATCCAGCCCTCACTCCTCCTCAGCGCCATCTTCTCCTCCAAAGATGGTTTCTACTGGCTTCAGAAAGCCAAGATGGCTGACAAATAAACTACAACAATTAACATTGTGATGTAATGTGAGTTTTGGTTTACACTGATCATAGCCAATCTCTCAGTGTGTCTCCTGTGATGAGACTGAACATAAAGCGAGAAGAGCTGAAATCTGGAACAGAATTAAAAGTGGACCGTATGGTTGAGCAGTGATTTTCTTGTGGATTTGATCCTATAAGAGATCTCTTTGGTTTCATTGCACATATTGATTAGAGCAGTGTTAAAGTATCAAATCAGATCAGATTTGCACTCAAGCAACCAATCATGTGGGATCTTTTCATGTGGAGCTTCTGTGGCTTCTTCCAGCTGTTCCCCATCAATTCAAACATATGCAGGTTGACTAGCATGAATAGTGAAGGTCTATCTGTATAGGCTGCTGTGTACCTCATCTCTTACCCAGAATCTTATGTTATTGGCTCCATCCCTCCATCCTTTATCCTGAGTCGACTGAGCAGT
Organism: Echeneis naucrates; assembly: GCF_900963305.1. Taxonomy (NCBI): domain Eukaryota; kingdom Metazoa; phylum Chordata; class Actinopteri; order Carangiformes; family Echeneidae; genus Echeneis; species Echeneis naucrates. The sequence goes on from NC_042516.1 coordinate 404,881, forward strand.
ACAGCTGATCAATGGATAGATATTTTTATTCATTAAGATCTGTCTTGGCCTTGCTTTTAGCTGTCTTTTTTCTCTGCTGCTCTTCACATGTCTCATTTTTGTCTATCACAATCTTGCACAATCTTATTTAAACCAACGGTGCCAGGATGTGGAGCATCACTTCTCTGCCACCAACAGTACTGCAGAGTTCACCGAGAACTGTCAACCAGATTAATGAATTAGTTTTACACACACACACACAGACATTAACACAAACCCGTCTCTTGTCTTAGCCTTTGACTCTGTGGCACGCTTTGTCTTTCTGTTCAATGTATAAGGATTTAAATTCACATAGAGGGAGTTGCTGGTTTCCACCCATAGGAGGAAGCAGCAGGACAGTAGAGCTGCCATGTCACTTTGGATCAGACCTTAACCATTTCATGCGAATGGGCTCACACTCAGTGTACAGTGTGGCCTGTCAGTGGCAAATTGTCACAGTTTTGTTTCTGTGACTGTTATCAGCCTTCATCAGTAGGATACATTGCTGCTGTTTTAGTCAATACAATGAGCTTTTTTGCATCCACTTGATGCATTATCATCACCTCTTTAAAATGTATTGTTTATTCAATCATTCATCTTCTACCGCTTGTGGGGGGTACTAAAGCCAATCCCAGTTCACATTTGACGAAGGGACTGGGGACTTTATTTGTCCCCAGGGGGCAATTGAAGGCACATAGAGCAGCAGTATTACACCCTGGACAGGTTTCCAGTCCATCACAGTAAAATGTAATATTGATTTTACATAATAATATGTATTACACCTCAGCAATGGGAGAAAAGGAACATCTTAGTGGCTTAAATCTTATTTCAATTTGAAGTTGGTCACTTTTCTCAGGTTAACTTTTGCTGTGCATCTCTAATGTTAACACATTTGGTAAAAACTGCTTTAACAATAATAAAAAATATCACATAATCTCCTTTAACTCTGCAATGTCTTGAAACTTGAATCAAAAAGTTTAGTACCTGAAATGTGGGGAACTTATTCAAATTTAAAGGAATATCTTTGGAGAAATACACTTTTTCACATATTTGACTGGAGTTACAGACTCCCTTTGTGGTGTATGTGGAATGTCTTGGTTTTTCTTTTTAGAACTGACACCTGCATGAGACACAGATGAGAGATGCTGAAATGAAGCCAATGGGAGCCATACCAATAGTCTGGGAAAAGGCCTCTTGATCGCATACTGACATCATTCAAGCAATGTTAAATAAAAGTGACACCTTTCACTTGACTTCTGATTATGAAACAGGCGTGATAAACATAAATATTTTATTTCTTCACCATTTTAGAAGCTGAACATGGAGACGATATATATCTGTAATTACCTTCCAATTAAAAGGAATAAACATCTGAGTAGTCTGCTGATGAATTATCCAGCGACACAGAAGACACAAATACATTCACAAAGAAATTGTTAGCAACGCTGGATGCTTCATATTTTATCATCAAAACAAATCCCCTTAGCACATAGAGACCCCACCCTGAATATCTTGGCTGTGCATTGTCAAGGCAATGGCCCAGTGATGGGATCCAGAGTGTGGGAAAGGATACAGATTTTATGAAACAACATAGATGCAAACAGAGCACCAGTTGTTTCTGTTGTTTTCATAAGACTGAAGTGACAGAGGAGAGGACTGTCAATGTCTATAGTTAAGCTACAGGCACTGTGTCACTACTGTGGTTCAGTCAGATTCTGATTGAGATCTTACCATATGACTGAAGTTACTTAATGCACAGGAGAGGTTTTAGCTTGAAAAAACAAGAGCACCAGTCTCCTGATGGAGTCCGAGCCGAGCACTGGTGGTGGGAAAGCTGGAGATGTTCTTCCTGCCAAGATGACTGATGGAGCATGATGGTGTTTCTCCACTCTGCTGGTGGTGAGGCAGCACTAAGGTATTTTGGTGTTGGTGGACACACGAACAGTGTCAGTGAGACGACAGTCGGTGGCTTTACAGTTTGAAATTCAGGCAGCTGCTTCACAGGACGTGTAGTGAGACATGATGTGTTGAATGTAAACAGGCACAGCAAACGCCAGACAGGAAAGTAGAAAGCTAATATGTGAGGGAAGTTACAGGCTGAATTCTTTCAACAGACTCAGCCCTGGATTAAACAACCCATCATGTGTCAGTGGTTTAAGCACTGGGATAGTTTGATCATCACTCCATGTTGGTTTGGTATTCTCCTTTATTTATTCTCGTCTTCCTCTACTTCATTTTGTATACATGTGACTGAACATGTTATCACCACAAAGGTGTTTTTCAGTTGATAGAGTTTTGTTTGATGTTACCCTGACAACAAAGGTCACCATCATTGTTTGACATAATAATTTACATTGTCTGTCAATTGACATAGGTGTTAATTATGTTGAAGGTTTGGATAAAGATGCGCAGGACAGAGATATATTTTATGCTGTGAAATATGCAAACAGCTGTTGGATTAAGATATTGATGGTCTCCAGAGGATTAATGATCACAACTTCAAATTCATTCATATATCTTTTACTGCTTATCCATTCCACGGGGGGTGCTGGAGCCAATTCCAGCTCACATTGGATGAGGGTGAGGTACACCCTGGACAGATCGACAGTCTATCACAGGGCATTACTTCAAATATTGTCTACAATATGAATTGTATGTACAGTCGCAGTCAGAACTTTGAACAAACTTTCCTATTCAATAAAAGGAAAGTGTGTCCACCGTATGTCTGCAGATATCTATGGTTTCCATATTGGCTTCAGGTTTGTTTCCATCCACCTTCAGTGGACTAACATTATTTCTATTTTCTTCATTGTTTGAAAACTGTTTAGTAAATTGCACCGTCTATTTTGGGGCTTAAAGAATAACCTCAAGAGTTCCCAGAGAGCTGCTAAACATGGCTGTCGACTACTACTGCTGTAAACCAACCTTTTCTCTCCATTTCTTCCGCTTGTGTTTACTGTTTGTCCCGAGGTTGTTTCTCTCTGTGTCCTGTATCCCGAACAGAAACATCCCATCCATCCTGCCCTGGTTATCTGTCTTGCTGCATGTCCCTGTCTCCAGTCTGAAAAATCTACAATAAAAGACTTTTCTCCAAAGACACAAACATAAGGCTGTCTCTGGGTCTGAATACTACCTGGCCGTAAATCTTCATTCAAAGTTAAAATTTGCTTACAACACCTGTCAGGGTTTGTAGAAAACTTACAGAAAAATGTTTTTCTTTTGGTTTCTGTATTGCTGTTTATGGTTCTGGAAAAGGAATATGGGCGTGTTCCTCAGGGTATCCTGTGGGAGGGGCTCTGGGAGTATGGGATGGATGGCCTGCCACTGCCTTTTCATCCCTGCATTGTTGAAGTCAGTCTGGTTCACATTCCGGCAGTAAGTCAGATCCATTCCTGGTTAGGCTTCAGGGAAGCCTTTTATCACCAGTTTTGTTCATAACTTTTGTGGACAGAGTGACTTTTCCTCAAGTGAGCCAAATATTTGAAAAAGTCAAATATTGACTTTGTTCATATTTCCATGACAGCTGTATACAAAAGGGAACAAAGATTATCCTAGGTGACATTTTTGAATGAGACGCTGAGATTATGAGTGCTGCTGACTGAACTCAGACAAAACTATAACTTTCTTGCGCATGTGCAGCATCTCCCCTCCAATGACTCCACACATGACTCAGGTTCAAAACAAAACAAACAAAACAAACATTTCTAGTTGCTTACTAATATAAGATTGAATTTTTTTTTATGTGGTTGATATTGGGTGCTGGGGCACCCAAGAGGAGGAGGGGTAAAAGAAGGACCACAAAGCAAGCACTCAGTGTTATAAATGTATGTCTGTGAGTATGTCTGCAAGGACCATGGGCAGACACTTACATACATTCCATCCTGTGCCAAGCAAAACAGATTGATGTTTGTTCTTTACATTTTTGGTTTTGCATCTCTTATCTTGCTTTCTTCTTATTTATTGTTGTTGTTTGTACACTTTGTGGACATGCGAGTGGTTAAGAAATGAGAAAGGTATTTTGCAGTTTTTTAATTTCACTGTGCTGCCAAAAAAGTCCAGCTGTTATTGTCCACCTTCAATAAAATACATTCAAAAGTATTTTCTGCAAATTTCTGCCACTTTCTTGGGCTACATAAGGGGCATCTCTTGCTGTAAAATGTTTATGTTCATGTTTACATCTATGCAGTACCTTTAGCAAGAATTCTAATAATGAACCTGTACTCATTATGACAGGTGCATTGTAATAAAAATGAATGGTGTCCACTGATTAAATGCAGTCTTTCTGCAGTGTGAAGAGGCAAAACCTAGCTATTCCTGAAGTTTGTGGTGAATGATAGGTTGTTTCACCATACAAAATAGATTTGAGACTTAAAATTCAATGAAGCTTATATATTTTAGGGGTTTAGTGAAGCCAAGTCATTTTTGACCCTGAGGGCACAGGGTGTATACAGATGTGGTCTCTGTTGTTTGCAGACAATGGGATCCTACTGTCTGCATTGGGCAGTGACCATGTAAAACACAGACATTTAAAGAATGTTCTTGACCTTATCTAATGCAAATATCCCCTCGACATAAGTCAGATTTAGTGTAGAACCAAGACAAGTAATGATTTGGATTTACTTGTTTGTTTTTGTTCTTCAGTACTTTGGATCAGAAGACCTCACCTTCCTCTACCCAGGAGATCAACTACAGAGCAGCTTATGTCCTGGCTGCAGTGTATTCTGGACTTCTGGAGAAGCATGGCTTTCTCATGGAAGGCTTGTTGATATGACTTCAGTGATATATCATGATTGTTTTCATCTTTGTTCTTATTATATATTATTAGTGAACAGTTACTGATAGAATATGCATATTTTGCACCAGAGAACTGTGTTTGGGCATTTTTATTATGTTTCACTCTATATCTCACAAAACATATAAAAAATATTGCAAACATTTGAAATTAAAGTTGCCAGGGATATTAACAAACAATTTCCCTCGTACTTATTGAAAGTATTGTATTTGATTTTGACTTTTTGTTGCATGCCATCTTTGCTGGAGCAAGAATGTGTGAAAACAATGAACAAGGTTCCTTTGTAGGCTGAAGGTACTGTAGACCTTTCTGGGTAGAGCCAAATTAATCGACATAAAAGTCAGATGAAGATGAAGTCATTGAGAGGTTCTAAATGTCAATTTTGATACTGATGGATGCAGTGTCTGTGACCTTATCCACAAATTCCCATCGAGAATTTGAAGCCCACACTGAGCTTCACCCCAAATTGTTTGAAATCATCGACAGTAGCTGTGTTTCCATTACAGTTTTGCACAAAATAAAAGCAATATTCAAAAAATTTGACAAAGCACAATTGGAAGTGTTGCATATAAACCTTGTAACTCTTGACTTGCAATACACTTTTTGACTGAAGATGCGTGCGATCGGGTGGCTACATCACAAAGGAAGCAACTAATCAAAATGAATCCATTTTGGATTGGAATTGCGACCAACACAAAAGCATCACATAAATCCTATTCATTCAGCTTGCTTTTACTAAGATTTTCTCTTCCACTGGACAGCCATGACCAGACATAGTGTATATGGGAAGACACCAGCGTTCCTTCTCTTCCTTCTCCAAATGGCAATGTGTTTTAACATCAATGGAAAAATACTGTTTGTTGTTGATGTTTTTTGTGCCTCCCATCCCACAGGACTGCTGGTCTTATTTTACACACACAAATACACAAGCACACAAACACATCCAGGTACCCGCATATTCTGCTCATAGAGGGCCTCAGCTGATGTGACAGGGAATATGAGAGCAGAGAAAGGAGAAAGATGAATAGAAGAAAAGGAAGAGTGCTGGAAATACTGCAAAGTGCTAGGAGCAGAGAGACTGAAAAGAGAGAATGGGGATAGTGGCTGAGGAAAACAGATGTGGGGAAATCTAAAGAGAAGAAATGGAGAGGGAACACTGAACAGAGGCAGACGGAGATGTGGAGAAGACAGAGAAAGAGTGGGAGAAAAATGGCAAAATCAATGTGAAGCTGGCTGTGTCAAGTTATGTGCAAGCAGAGAGAAAACAGAAATACACACCTAAAAATACTATGCGGCTGCAATCGACAGCAGGCGAGCAGCAAACAAAGATGGGGAGAGGGGGAGAAAATCCATAATACATAATGGCAATGATAGTGTATAGGCAGGGAGGTGTGTAGTCACCCACTCCTGCATCTGCCAGAGGAAGCAGCACCCACAGTGACACACCCCCATACATGGAGGTCTCCATGGTGATATCTCCATAGTGTCGATAACGCTGATGATGATGCACACCTGCCCACAGCGTTTCTGTCTGTCTGCGTGTCTGTCAATCAGGAACTGTTCAGGTGAGGCGCACTTAGAGCCCATGGGTGTAGTTGCCATAGCAACCACGGGAGTCCCAGCTGAAAGCAACAATGATGGCTGGTGACAGAAAGACAGGAAGACAGTGGGTGTGCAGACAGACATGCAGGTAGAGGGGGAGGCAGAGAGACAGCGGGCAAGGAGAAAGGAAGAAATGAGAAAAGCTGGTGAGAGAAGTCCAGGAAAAACAATAGTGTCTGAAACAGTATACACTCCAAAGACTGTTATGCAACAGTCTTTCAGTTGTACTTGGCAACCAGACAGGGTTGTAGCACTGAGGACAGGGGGTCACATTTTACTTCACATTCTCTAATAAATTGGAAATGTTGTTTTTTGTTTTGTTCTGATTGTTAGTGTCTGAAGCTGCCATAAGGAAACAATATGAAGCATCAAACAATGTTAGACAGTAGGGTTACTGGTTTCTGGAAGGCATGACACTAAACTGCACTGCTGCTAAAAATGCCCATCCATCCATTATCTGTACTCTTCTGTGTGTGTGTGTGTGTGTGGTAATGTATACTAACATGAAGGAATACTGTTTCCATGAATGGACCCGGTCTGAGCAATGTTTAGGTTGGTAAAGTAACATTAACATGAATGGTGGGACACCCAAGAGAACATTGTCCAAAGCATCACAATAACTTCACCAGCTTGACTTCTTTCCACAATTCATCATGGTGCCCTTGCTCTATGGTCCAGTGCTGTAGGTGGTTATGTGGTTTTCCTTCTGGTAGGTTCTGACCCCTGCAGACCAGGAACATCCCACAGTGCTGAAGCAGTGTTGGAGATGCTGTGCCTCAGTGGGCTACACATCTCAATTTGGTTCCTATCAAAGTCCCTCACATCCTCAAGCTGGACAAAGTTTCCAGCTCCAATTAATCAACTTCAGGACTAAATGTTCATCTGATGCCTGACATATCAGGTATCCATAGTAACCAGATAATTTTTTTTATTAATTTCACCTGTCATTGGTCATAATGTTACAGCTGATCAGAGTAAGTGCTCCTGTGTGTGTGCTGGATGTGATCTGGTGAGATGACATTGCATCAGATCTAAGATGGCTGACATGAGTTTGGGGATGTGGGAATGATTTGATGTCGGAACAAAATGGAAGCTACAGCCGAAAGAGAGGGCTTTCACTTACTCACCGAAGAAATCCTTTTCTTCCTTCTGCTGCAAAATGAGTGTGCCAGGCTGCAGCTGCTTTTCTCTGTCTGAACTGGTCATTGTGTTCAGCAGACAGGCTTGTCCAGCATGGGAAGAGTCTTCAAAGTTGAGCTTGGGAAAATACACCTCCCCAGATGACTGACTCACAGAGAAAGCAGCCTATTTCCAACACAGAATGCTGATGCTGTATGTGCAAATATTCATTTATAAATGAGGTATGGCATAATAAAGTAAGGTAAGGTAGGGTAACTTAGGCTCCCTGTGGGGCAATTTGGTTTGCAGACAGCAATCAACATACATAAATGTAACGTAATGACATAAATATATAGTATGCACACCACAGGATACAATACATTCTGAGGTTCCCCATGTCTCTGTGAAGCTGGAATGCCCCCAGGTTTCCTGCTCAGCTGTGAACTCCAGAGCAGGTTGGGTTTTACCTTGCCCTTCACCTCCCTCTGCCTGCCCAGCATAAATACTCTGCCACTCCTCACACATTTCGTATCATGCAAGACTTTCATGCACTCATCCCTGGACTGACCCCCCGTTGCTGACCTCATCTGCCTTGACCAGCTGGCTTAGTCTCTATCCCGATAAATAGACCTGACCTGGACCTTTGTCCACTTCTTGCTTGTGTTCCTTCCCCAGAGGGTTCTGCTGAATGGAACCATTAACGCCAGATGTGATCTTCTGCCTTCAAAGGGTTAGGGTTAGGGTTGACTTCTCTGTGTCAGTTAGTGAATGACTGGATTATATGGGGTTTACCCACTTACAGGCACACACTATCTCCAGTGAATGGAAGCCCTACCACTGCATTCCCCATTTGTTCCCCATATGTTTTCCTGACTGATGTTACATTAAAGAGTCTAAATGAACCATTCCTGGTTCAGTGTTGTTGTGCTGCAGTTGGGTACATAGTCTTACCCATTACACAATATTTGTTCCTGTTAAATTTGGCGGAAATTCTTTGATTCTTGTTTCCTCACAGCAAGAAGATTGAAGGAGAAGTACTCCTAATTGGTGAATTAGTTAATTGGTGACTCTAAATAGTCTGTAGGTCTGAGTGTGAGTGTTTGTTGGTCTCTGTCTGTCTCTGTGTGTTGGCCCTGTGATGGACTGGTGACCTGTCCAGGGTGACCCCACCCTTCTTCCAGCACACCCTGCGACCCCGAAAGTGGTAGAAGAATGAATGAACATGGGTTATGTTCCCATTTATGACATAATTCAGGCAATTTGGGAAATGTCATAGTGTTGAACACGGACCAAAATTCAATAAGGATGGAAAGGGTTAAGTTGTAGTATGCAGTATTATTAATACGAAAGCGCTGTGGCCATAACAAATATACATGAAAATGAACTACTGCTTTGAAGCCTCTAGTTTGTAATTTGTCTTTTTTTTTTTTTTTTTTTTTTGAAACCATATTAGGAGGCACGAGGGCTGTATCTGATCTGTTCAGCACTGTCAGTCACACAGTATCCACATTTCATATACAGTCTGTGGGATGTTATGCCCCAGTCTAGGGGTGCCTAGAGCACAACATAAGGCCCCATCTTCCCCAAGTCCCAAGTAGCCACCGATAAAACAACTGTTGGATGGGATTTTATTTACAAAGTGCTCTAGGCACAATACATACACAAAGATAAAATAAAGGTGAGCTCTCGGCTTCAGGGTGGACCAAGGCCAAAACAACAAATAAAGGATTCCAAACTATAAAACAAAGGGCTTCCCCATCCAAGACTACTCAAACAAAAGACAGAGGACTTACCTCCCTACCTAACAAAAACAAGAGGAAAAACACCATAAACCAAAAGTAGCAGTCCACTCCTGCTGCTCACAAGTTCCTAGTGTGGCACCAAGCAATCTAGTGTGTCTGGTTGGGAGAGGGGGAAGATGCGAATGCCAGCTGCCTCGTTACGTCCCCCGCCTGGCCTCCTCTTATGTCAGGTGACTCTGGTCGTCAGCTTATCACAGGCCAGGCTGGAACTCATCCACCATTCGGCTACCGGCTATGGAACACACCTATTTACATATGGGATAGAACACACACACAGGGCACACACACACACACACACACACCAGGTCCAACCCACACTACCATGCACTTCTCACAAACATAATCTCTGACTCCCTATTATGACTCCAGTCATAATAGGGAATAACATGCTAATTCCAGCAAAGATGCTATAGTGGTCTGTGTGTCCGAGGGTGGTGTTGTGTGAGGGAATGGTGGTTGAATGAGGACCCAAATGCAGGAGCCAGGAACCAGGTTGAGGTAAAAATGAAATACTTTTAATTAACAAAACCAAAACTACATAATAACTCAAGTGAACAAGCAGAGGTACAGGAAGACAACAGGCCGAGGGACACGGGCAGAGAGACTGAGAGACAAGCAGAGGGACAGAGAGACACAGGCAGGAGTCAGGAAAGAGGGAAGGCAGGCCAAACAAGACAAGCACCACCAAGTGAATAAGGGACAAGGATCTGACAGACTAAACAGAAAACAGGACTTAAATACACAGTGACTACACAAGACCGAACACACTAGACACCAGACAGAACTCAAACCCCGACATAGAAACCAAAACCATGACACTGTGTCAGTTATCAGGCTCCTCTTCTATGGAACCAACTCCCAGCATCGGTCCGGGGGGCGGACTCTTTAGTAATTTTCAAGACCAGGCTTAAAACTTTCCTTTATTACAGAGCTGATAGTTAAAAAGTTAAAGTCCTCTACTCTTTAGCTATGCTGCTTTAGGCCGAGGCTGCTGGGGGAAGGACTGAGCTTCTCTCTCTCTCTCTCTCTCTGTCACCCTCTCACCCCCTCTCCCTCTTTCTCACTCCCTCCCTCTCACTCACTCTCCCTTCCTCCCCCCTTGCATGCGCTGATAAGAACCATCCTTCTTAAAAAACACAGTTTCACCCAGTTCTAAGCATTTATACTGCATTTACTAACCATGTTCTGCCAAAGTCTCTGTCTCTCCCAGTTCCTCTCCTCTCTCTCCCTGTCCTCATCCTGCAGGTGGTGACTCATCTCCATCCCATGTTCCTGCAACACCTGCTGGTCCCATATAGCATGAATTCTGCATTACAGCTCAACTCCATGAACTTCATGCAGCAACATGTTCCTGCCTACACCCCCCCCTATCTCACTCTCTCTCTCTCTCTGACTCGAGGCAGATGGCCGCCCCCCCTGAGCCTGGTTCTGCTCGAGGTGTCTGCCTCTTAACCCTCCTATTATCCTTGGGGTCAATTTGACCCCAATCAATGTTTATCATTCAAAAAACAATAGTTGGCTTTTTTTTTTTTGCTCCATATTTCATGACTTTTCCTAATTTGATGGGGACAACTGATTAAGCGTAAAATTATCATGATAATATTTTTTCAATGTGCTGAACACATATTCCACGCATCGGTGTTCCTCTGGGGTCAATTTGACCCCAAGCTGTTTTAGCTGTGTAAAACTTGTCTGTCTGTGTGTGTGACCTAACATCCCCACACCTGCAGGTGCAGAGTTGATACTTTTGAGTTGATACATAATGGGGGGAAACTTTCCCGCTCTGGGGGGGGGAGACTTTCCCGCTCTGTGGAGGGCGGGGTATTCCTGCAAGGACATTGGTAGTTCATGCAAAATAAGGGAGGAGCAAACATATAAAAGCTTGCATTGCAGCCCTCTATCCACATCATTCTTCTTTGTGCTCTGTGTACACTGCAATCTGCACGCTCTCTCATTTGAAAATGTCTTCTGGGAAAAGGTTTACTGTCAATGACGTTTTGGAACAGCTCTTTGACAGTGAAAGTGACATAGAGGAGAATGTTTCTGAGACAGAGGATTGTGTTGAGGAGGACCCTGATTTTGAGGCATTCTCATCTGATGAGAATGAGAGTGTTGACCCTCCTGTTGCTTCTCAACCACCAGCAGACACGATCCTTTCCAAAAATGGAAAGATAATATGGTCCCTTTCCCCACTTAGACAGCAAGGTAGACTTAGCGCTACTAATATTATCAAAATGGTTCCAGGCCCCACCAGATATGCAATCAGCCATGTTGAAGACATCAAGTCATCATTAGAGCTCTTCATAACACCATCGATTGAGAATATTGTACTTGGGATGACAAATTTAGAGGGGAAGCGTGTGTATGGGGACAGTTGGAAAGACTTGGATGTAGTCGACTTGGAAGCCTACATTGGCTTGCTCATTTTGGCGGGAGTTTATAAATCAAAAGGTGAAGCAACAGCAAGCCTTTGGAATGCTGAGACTGGAAGGGCAATATTTCCAGCCACCATGTCTCTGAAGACATTCCAAGTTTGGTCCCGTGTCATACGCTTTGATGACAAACAAACAAGGCACGGCCGACGCGAACGTGACAAACTTGCAGCAATAAGGGATGTGTGGGACAAGTGGGTGCAGCGTTTACCCCTGCTTTACAATCCAGGCCCCCACGTGACTGTCGATGAGTGCTTGGTTGCGTTTCGTGGGCGCTGTCCATTCCGACAATATATGCCAAGCAAACCTGCCAAATATGGCATCAAAATATGGGCCGCATGTGATGCACAGTCCAGCTTTGCATGGAATATGCAGGTTTACACAGGCAAATCTCCTGGCGAAGCACCGGAGCTGGAGCCAATCCCAGGTCACACTGGGTGAGGGTGAGATACAGTACACCCTGGACAGGTCACCAGTCCATCACAGGGCCAACACAACCACTCACACTCACACTCTGACCTACTGACAATTTAGAGTCACCAGTTAACCCAAACATGATGTCTGTGGACGGTGGGAGGAAACTGGAGTACTACGAACTTCTTGTTGTGAGGCAACAGCACTAGCCACTACGTTGCTGTGCTGCCCAACCGAAGAATTTCCATCAATTTAACTTAGAACACATCAACAAGTCACTTAAAATGAAGAGACACATGGAGAGAAATGTCTTTAACACACTGTTAAAGGTTTTAGTGGCTCAGACCGTCCCTGACTTTGAATTTCACAACCAATACACATCTAAAACTGATGCAAAGAAAAGTTAACTCTTGGGTCCTTCAGCAGGGGTCAGTTCATAGCTGCCAACAAATGTAGAGCTTCAGAACATGTACCAAGTAAAACTACCCTGTCAAAAGCTGCTGCTTGGTGCTATGAAAGACCATGGTCAGCCTGCTCCAGATCAAGAAAAGCTGTGATATGTCTGTCTAACCAGACTTGAAGGAAGATATTACACTGCCTCTTGCAAGTTACTCACTTAAATGCAATGTATTTGGAACATGTGATGTAGGAGTTGTCCGAACTGCCCCAAACACTTCTCACAATCAACGTATAAAGCTGGTTTTTCATTTCTTCCATTTCCTAGATTTTAAACCAATGTGTATATTCAGGCCAACTTTTAGTCAAACAAATTCATCTGCAGTTGATAAAAGACATACACATGTGATGAATGAGACAAAATGAAAAAGAAAGTCTCAAGTAAAAAGCTGAGTGTTGCCAGGGGTTGGAGTGAGCTTTGATCTCAGGATAGGACTTTCTCATGATTCCCTTGATTGAGGCTGAGGGGCCTTTGCTGATGACATCCCCTGCAACCCCTGACTACAGAGCAGACCCCCGCAATGCCCAGCAGGTGAGCTGGTTGATTCTGAGGCTTTTGTAGAAAAGGGAAACAAGTTTAGTGCTTTTGTTGTACACTAGTAAATAATGAAACTTGATATTAAACAGTGAACTTTCTGCACCAGTGCAGCTGGAGTCATATTATTTAAAGAATGTGACAGTGAATGGTTTGTCTCTATAATGGCACTGCAACAGATCTGACCAGGGTGAACCCCACCCTCTCAGCCAGTGTCAGCTGGGACTGGATCGAGATGGGAATACGTGGTGTAGGTCAGTGGTCCCCAAACTTTTTTGCGTCACGGACCGGTTTAACATCAGACAATATTTCCACGGCCCTTAAGGTGTGGTGGATAAATGCAACAAAATAAAAAGATATGATTGGCATAAAAACAGCTATTTTCTAAGTATAATCATAAACGTGAATCCACTGTGCAATCTTATGCAACTTTATTAGCAGCGTGCTCGTAACATTGTGCCAACAACATCTGTCTCCTCACTGGGCCTTCTCCCCTTCACAAAGAAATTTACTTTTCTAATCATTTCACTGGCTTGTGGGTTTAATTTAAGTAGTAATGTATCACGTGAACGAGACAAGCATCTTGATATGCGTCAGGAGTGAGTCATAGACAGAGAGAATCCGGTCATTTTTCAAAATAGATTCAGATAATAAATAAAGCAGTAATAATTTACATTACCGGTATTGCTGGTGTAGGTAACTTTGTGATTTTCACCCATGCAATTGTAGTCATATGATTTTCATTGTGTTGCTGCTGTCTGAGTTGCATGGGTCCTTGGGTAGCTTCAGCCTGCTCACTGACATTGTTGAAGGCGTGTGATCGGGTGATTTTCACACGGCATTAGTGATAGAGAGTAAAATATTTTTCACATGAATTTCACCCAACAATAGTGTTTATGTATTAAATCAGGAGAGCTTATGACTTTTCAAGGGTAACTGTATTTTAATATATGTTGATGAGAAGTATTTTTTATCGTTGTGACATTCATGTCCCAAGGTTAATGAATGGATGATTTGAAGCATAACAGAGATGTTTATTAGCAACCACTATGGGTGTGATGGTCCTCTCTGAACTTCCCTCCTGCTGAAGGAGCCTCATGGGTGAGTTCAGTCATCACGGACATCATCAGCTCTCCTGAGTGTGTCCCAGTTCAGGGGACGCATTCCTATTGCACACATATACAGTATATCTACAGAGGAAAGATTTAGCAACATCTTAAGTTAAAATTAGCAGATCTGGTATCATTCAGTATATTCAGTTTATGTGGGCTATAGCATGTTCTACATGAACTACCAAGCTGTTTAGGTTAGTGGAGACCTGGGACAAATGAAGCACAATGTTTTTCTTTTAGCCCATACAAGTTAGACCTGTGCCCGCACTTACAGCACATTTGCACCATATTGCACATTTGATGTGTTCAGTATGAGTATGAACACTTTCTCAAATAGTAAAAAAGAAAGTGATGGTGTGAAAAAATTTGCTGCTGTTGCTGTCATTAAAAAAAAGCTTTGCATGCTTTGTCCATATTGACAATGTGTAGTTGTACTAGCAAAAAATTCATCCAAATTAGTTAACTTTAAATAACTTTTTTTTTTACATTTTTAACATTTTTTTTCCACCAGCAATGAAATGGTGTGCTTCTTTGATAATCAGATTTTATTGTCCAGAGTGTGAAAGCAGTAGGTTTTAATGAACTTGCATGAAGTTTCCTAAAGGTGAATTTCTGCTGCAGTCAATGACAGTGACTGCTTCACCGTCTCCCTCTTATGTCACCTTCAAATTAAAGACTAAGCCCCGCCCTCACCATCCTCTTCAGGTCAGTAGTAGTACACAGTAGTACACAGCAGAACTGCTGTTGGGTAGGATTGATGGGCTGCTGGTCTCTGTTATGACACACAATTAACTTTAAAGCCATAATTAGAACAAATATTAGCTTGTTTGTGATGTTCTTATCCCAAGTGGCAGCTTGCAGCTTTAACATATAAAGTGTGAACTTTTATTCAAGAATCTGTAAATCATGGATTTCCCATCAAGACCAAATGTCTCTGCCTTTGCCACTTACCATTTGCCTGAAAGAACCCCCATCCAGTGGGTGGACTACAGTCAGGTGTGAATACATGACATAACACAATACATGTTCATATGTGCAGCAAAACATAGCAGAGATAAGTCTTCATGCAGCATTAGCGAGAGAGAAACAGAATGGCAGTAGACCTGTTGCCAGAGTTTCATTAAAGCGAAAACCTGGGAGCAGTCACCTGGAAGATTCTTCTCCCACTGGCAGTGATTCAGCAGCTCCACTCATCAATGTCTGAGTACCCTCACTGCTGTATGTGTATGTGAGACTGTGCTTCAGATTTTATTAATTTGCTGTGCCAGTGAGTCAGCGTCCATATTTAATAGCTGTGTGGTTTTCTATGTTACAACCCCCGGCTTTGCAAGTATTGAGCTGTGATTCAGTAGACAATCCACCGACAGAGAGAGAGACGGAAACACACACACACCGACATATGGAAAAATGCACCACCACACACATGCGTTTCTGGTCTTTGGCACATGCACTGGCTTGGATAAAACACATGACTAATTTCTGAGACTGCAGGCAGCAGCATGTTGATATCTGGGGAGATGCTGACTGTGCTTTGAGAATTTCCTGTCTCCCCATTTAACAATTTGATCCAAACTTGCAGACACACAAGCACACACAAAGGCTCACACGATAATTTCAGCTCACTGTCCATAGTAATGTTCACAAAATCTGGACCCTAGGAACAGTATATGTTGCCATGGTAACTACCCCCCCCCTCAAAAAACAAAACAAAACAAAAACCCCACAATAAATAGATAATGGTTAGGGTTAAGACAAGGTCACAGTTAATGCATTTCTGAAGTGTATTTCAAATCAAATAAAATCAAATTTATTAAATACCAACAAAGTTACATCAAGACACTTTACATATAGAGCAGGTCTAGACCAAACTCTTTATGGAGGTGTGAAAGAGACCCAACATATCCCTCCTCACTTGGCGACAGTGAGGCAGAAATCTCAGGCAGAAATAGGCTTGGGTGGGCAGCCATCTGCCTCAACTAGTTGGGTTGGGGGGGGCGGGGGCAGACAGACACCGTGAGAGTGAGGGAGAAGGGTGGGGGGCTCAGTAGAGGGAAGGAGAGAGAACAAGAACAGGAGGAGAGACGATCATTTTTTTTCTTAATTTGTCCTCTTTCACACAATCATAAAATGACAGTTACAGTGTACTGGAGCTGATACCACAGCCCAAAGCTATCTTTGCTTGCTAATCTGAACATCCTTAAATCTGCATTCTATCAAAAGACCACTGGAGGGCAACTCCACTGATTGTGAAGAGGAGTCAGATTGTATTGATATCAATGTGAAAATGGCCCCACTTCTCACTTGATTTGTTACAGTATCTCAGTAAATGTTTTCCAAATGAGTTCACTGTCTCACTCTGTAGTTTCAAGCCCTGAATACATACTTTAGTCCCATTTAGAGAGCTATAGATCATAAAACATTGTAAATATTAGGAAGCATGGTTACTGTGTGGTTGACAGACTGTACCACCCAGTCAGAATAGAGTACAGATCTCACTCTATCACTCCATCTTCTCTAAAAATCTTTTTCTGATCAAAATGATGATGAATAAATTACAAACTGGAGCCTTCAAATGGCAGATGTCACAATGAGTTGATGCTTGGTCTCTCTCGGTCTTGTTTCTTCATATGGTTGAAAAATGTTAAATGGTATTTTTTGTGGCGTGATGATTATGCCTGATATTTATCTTTGTTTTAGCTAATCTCCGTCTCCACTACTTCCTGACAAGTGTACCAGTCACTACATGTTTGCTAATCATGTGTGTCTGCTTGTTGGTAAAGCACATTAGGTATATCAGGATGTGGAAAATCTGTTCAGTTTAGCATTTGAAATGAAGCTTCTGAAAACAGTCAACCTGAATTGTAAAGTTTGAGGCCTTAAAACCATAACAAGCTTCGTCTGAAATTCTAATGCAAATGCTAACTAAAGTCCTTAAAGATAAAAAAATCAACACAAACTACAAAAAATTGTATATGTTTAGTGCTTTATTTACTGCTCAGCTGTCCAGTCTAAGCTCTTCTGTCTTACTCTATAAATCCTGCAGTCGACATGGTCTCTCTGTTTCTTATTCATGAATAAGACAGAAAGTTAAGATGCAAATGCTCGAATGGTTAGCACGTTTTTACAAACAAATGACAGAACATACATAGAATGATTGCTTTACAGTACATGACGATAACTGGACTGAGGGGGTTGGTCTGGTGTTGGCACAGGCAGCAACCATGTGCACTCTGAATGAGAGGCATACAGAGAGACATCCGGTGAAAACTTTTGGAATTTTTTCCAATTCTTCCAATGTTCCCAATGATCAGTCCAAACATGACAGATTGGTCTGCTGTCAATGTGAGTATGAGCGAGAGAGAGAGACAGGGCGGGGCAGGGACTGAGCTAACCAAGGAATGGAAGAAGATTTTACCCATTTGAAATCGTTCAGAAAGTATAAAACCAATATGTGGTGGTTGATGTCAATATAAATATATGTTGCACTGTGGTTTGCCATTTTTCAGTTTAAAAGAATTCCAAATCCATTCAGAAATTTCCAGGCTCAGCCATGAGACAAGATCGGGTGACAACTGTGACAGACACACAAGCTGAAAATAGACATGCAGACAAAAATACAGATGTGCACACCAACAAGTTGACCACGTAGATACACAAACATACACATACACACCAGCACCACCACAACTTACATCTCTCTGATTGTTGGCCCTGCAGAACCTGTAGGTCCTGTCTAGGATGAGCAAAGATCTTATTGTCTTGTGTTGCTACTAACTATATAAACAAATTTACACACAGACACACAAACACATCATAATTCAGTACACAAACAAGCATGAACACATATTGCAAGTGCATTTATGACTGATATCCAAATTGCTTCAGCTCCTCTGCATCCTAAGATAATGTGAATGCATCTGTGTGTGCGTGCGTGAATGTGCGCCTGTGTTTGTGTGTGTGTGCTCTTGCCAGGTCTGCACTAATAGACTTAATGCTTCCTGAGGAGTTGCCCAGAGCTGCATTAGCCTCTGGATGGGCCATTGATTTGACGCAAAGAGCCTCATCTCTCCACCCTCCCCATCGCAACACACACAGAAACACACACACACACATACACATACAAACACACATTCCACTCATCCAGCACCTTAAAGCTCTAGATGGCCAAGGCTTCCTGTCTTGCGCCCATGGGGTTATCTCACCAATGCAATTAAGGTACTTTAAAAGTGCATTTTCAGGAAGAAGAAGTATGGGAGTAATGAGGGAGAGTGCTGGCTGGACAGCTCTGCTGCTGAATGCAACGGGAAGCCCCCGTTACCCACCAAGAGCCATGCCAGACGCTGAGATGGATGGACTCGCCCCAACTAAGAGGAAAGCAAAGGAGGGGAGAGGAAATGGACATATTACTAGGAGTGTAATATAAGCCGGATAGCGCGGGGGGGGTTCTCGTAGTGCAATATAACTGCTATAATCCTGCTACTTCTTGATCGGCATGGATGTGCTGATCAATATGCGATTCAAAGTTGATTACAATGTTCAACCAACAGGCTTTATTGGGTTAGATATGTCAAAGTCCATCTATTTCAGGGCAAAGCTCACCAGCCTGTCTTTGCTCTGTGAGTGGGGGGGTGGGGTGGCAGTTTTATTGCTCTTGTAAACCAATGGCCAACTTTAATAATAGTCTCATCTGAGTGAAAGAACACAGTAATTTCTGTGGAAAGTAAAATTGGTTTTACCACACAGATTACATATTTATTTATTATGCCTTTGATTACTAGCTATCTAATCTATGAAATGAGTCAAACTAACAAACAAACAAACAAAAAAAAAAAAAAACAACACAAAGCATCCTCAGATTTTAACATGAGAAAGCAAATGTTGGCAACCTTCTTTGAGAAGTCATCTGATAAAACATCTGCTCCATGGACATAACTAGGCTGTTCTCAGATTGTAAAGAGGAATAGATCTATCTATCTATCTCATCATCAGGTATCCGCATGTCTATATTGAAATATTAAAATGCTGTGCATGCATGTGTTTTCAGTCAGTAAAGTGCTCATCTGGACAGAGATTGAAAAAGAGTCAATGTGAATGTAGCCTGAGTTACAGATTATATGCTAAATTTAGTTCCTCCAAAATTTAATATCTTGTTGATGATGCTACCATCTCATTAAATATGCCCCTTCAAAAAACTAAATACTAAAGAACAAAGAGTCATAGCTCTATTGATCCATATATTCCTACCTTTCTCAGTGAGAATGATTTTATGAGCTTCCTTAATGATAAGACCCTACCTATTAAAGACTAATTGATCACCTGCTGCCCTCAACCAACGGAAGTTCTTTAAAAACACCTGTAAAACCTTTTGCTCTCCCACCAACCTTGACCAACTAACATCATTGATATTTACATCAACTGATTCCAACTAGTTTGCCAGGGTCATTTTACCTTTTTTTTTTTCTTCTCCTAGGCACTGATTAATTTGTTTTGTTTAACATGCCATTTACCATTGTCTTTGAATGCAGTGGTTGTTAAACCTCCTTTTGATTCCAGTTTCTTAGCTGAGTGTAGACCTGTATCTAACCTTTCCTTTCTCTGGCTTTCCGCTGGGGAAAGAGTCACTTGTTCATTGCATTATATTCTAAAGAATGATTTTTCAGGATTTTCAGGGAGTGAGTGGTTTCCATACATCATAGAACAGATCACTGTTGATTTTTACAAATAACTGTCTAAGCTTTATCTATCAAAACAGTTTCAGTTTGTATGTGTTACTAAATACTAAATTTAGATACTAAATCCTCAAGGGTGGAAAAATGCCAAGGCCTCTGTGTTTAGCCTACTCATCTTGACAATATTATTAGCAAAACTCTAGAAATGTCCATTATTAAGTGAGAACCAGTTGTATCTATCAGTAAAACCCAATGAAACCTTCAAATGGATACATTTCAAATTTAACTCAAGGACAGAAAGACCCCTACTAAGAAAAAATTAAGCAATTGTACAAGCACTCTAGATGAATTTGCCACTAGCTCCAGCTCTGTCATAAATAATCTGACCTTTGATCAGGAGTTTCACTTTGACACCCACATAAGCAAACTTTTTTTATTTAATGTGCATTTCAGATATCAGGCACATATTCTGAAACATGAAAAAAAAAAAAAATGACAGGCTGGATATTTCAGTTTTGTATTAGATGCCCCAGTATATCTATAAAGACTCTTAATTCATCATGAGTACTGCCAGGATCTACAAAAAGAGATATCCTACATTAGCTTGACTGCATTGGCTGCTTATAAAACCCAGAATTAAATTTAAACCTACAAACCCATTAATGGTTAGGCACCATCATATCCATCATAGTAACCCATAGCACCCTATTACCCCACTCAAACACTGATCTCAGTAGGTACTACTCTTTCCACTCGAAGTAGTCAGATGTATTCCTTTGAAGGAAGGAAAACCAAATGTCTCGCCTCCTCTGTTGACTATGGCATGTTTCTTTATAAGTACTATAGTAGTATACTATAGTACACTAAAGCATGGAACAGTGTCAAACAGATACATAAGATTCCACTGCAAGCTAACTACAGTGGCTGCTGGCTATTGGCAGAATTGTCGCACTAAGGATGGAGTCATGATGATCTGTGTTTTTGACCAGTCATGCTGAAGTATTTTTCATCTTCATCAAGCCTAGAATCTTAGGTAACTCCAAAAAAATCCCAGTTCAGACACAGTCTGCATTAATGATGCTCTTTCATGGCCCTGTATACGGCTCCCATTATCAGGGTATGAAAATCAAATCAAATCAAATCAGATTTATTTGTATAGCGCCAAATCATAACAAAGTTACATCAAGGCACTTTACATATAGAGCAGGTCTAGACCAAACTCTTTATAAATTTATTTAAAGAGACCCAACAGATCCCCCGATGAGCAAGCACTTGGCAACAGTGGCAAGGAAAAACTTCCTTTAAGAGGCAGAAACCTCGAGCAGAACCAGGCTCAGCGGGGGGCGGCCATCTGCCTCGACCGGTTGAGTTGAGAGTGGGAGAGAGAGAGAGAGCGAGAGAGAGAGATAGGCATTGGGGGGGGGTGTAGGCAGGAACATGTTGTTGCATGAAGTTCATGGAGTTGAGCTGTAATGCAGAATTCATGAAATATGGGACCAGCAGGTGTTGCAGGAACATGGGATGGAGATGAGTCACCACCTGCAGGATGAGGACAGGGAGAGAGAGGAGAGGAACTGGGAGAGACAGAGACTTTGGCAGAACATGGTTAGTAAATGCAGTATAAATGCTTAGAACTGGGTGAAACTGTTTTTTTAAGAAGGATGGTTCTTATGAGCGCATGCAAGGGGGGAGGAAAGGAGAGCGAGCGAGAGACAGGGAGAGAGAGAGAGAGAGAGAGAGAGAGAGAGAGAGAGAAAAGCTCAGTCCTTCCCCCAGCAGCCTCGGCCCACAGCAGCATACCTAAAGAGTAGAGGACTTTAACTTTTTAACTATCAGCTCTGTCATACAGGAAAGTTTTAAGCCTGGTCTTGAAAGTTACTAAAGAGTCCGCCCCCCGGACCGATGCTGGAAGTTGGTTCCATAGAAGAGGAGCCTGATAACTGAACGATCTGCCTCCAGATTTACTCTTGGAGACTCTAGGAACCACAAGTAAACCTCCATCTAGAGAGGGGAGTGGCCTGCTAGGACAGTAAGGAACTATGAGCTCTCTGAGATATGATGGAGTTTGGCCATTAAGAGCTTTATACGTTAAAAGAAGGATTTTGAATTCTACTCTATATTTTACTGGCAGCCAATGAAGAGCAGCTAACACAGGAGAGATGTGATCTCTTTTCCTAGTTCCTGTTAATATTCATGCAGCAGCATTCTGAATTAACTGAAGGCCTTTTAGAGATTTGTTTGGACATCCAGATAGTAATGAGTTACAGTAGTCCAGCCTAGAAGTTACAAATGCATGGACTAGATTTTCTGCATCATCCTGAGAAAGGATGTTTCTGATTTTACTAATGTTTCTCAGGTGGAAGAAAGCTGCCCGACTAACTTGTTTTATGTGAGGGACAAAGGACATGTCCTGGTCAAAAATTACTCCAAGGTTTCTTACAGTGGAGCTGGAAGCCAAAGTAATGCCGTCCAGACTTATGAGATGATTAGATAGTATTTTTCTGAGGTGCTTAGGACCGAGTACAATAACTTCTGTTCTGTCAGAGTTGAGAAGTAAAACATTTCCAGTCATCCAGACTTTTATGTCTTCAAGACATGTCTGCAGTCTGACTATCTGACTGACTTCATTTGGCTTCATTGATAGGTACAGCTGAGTATCGTCTGCGTAGCAGTGGAAGTTGGAAAAGACTAAATTACGAGGTCATTTGATAACAAATTAAAGTGGATGATACAAATGAACAGGAGCACAAGACATTGGGGGGACCAACCAGGAGCTGGAGCAATACTTTGTGCTTCATCTAAGTTGGTTGTTAAAACCAAGGACCAGGAGTAGGGGCAATACTCGGGTAAAGACTCAGGTAAGGACAAGAAAAGCTAGTGATGAATAGGGAAAGATTTTCCTCACTCTACCTTATTTTGGTCTATCCTTAAAGAGCTTTGTGGACTGAAACTTTTAAGGGACATGGCCCCTGGATTCAGGAACAAGTAGAAAAAGCCATTTCAAAACATACATGAAAGTGAACTTTATAACCACACAGAAGGGAACATATCAAAACCAGTGATATAGGGATTCAGCCAACACCTATTGTGTACGTACAGAACATTTTATTATCAGTGAGCCACATCAGTGACTACGGAATAACATGTACCTTTGTTGGAATGAACACACACTGTTGTGTACTTTACTGTTATGACTTGACTCAGGCCCACACATGTGGTCCTGCTGCTAGAAATGTGAACTACAATTACCAACTGTCTCTTGATCCATGGCTGAAAATAGTTCCCAGTAAATATCCTGTTTCTCCCTGTTTAAATAACAGATAGAGAGGCAGACTGAGAGTGTGTCTCTTATTTGGGCTAGAAACGCACTCACACTTTTAACACACTGGATTGTTGCTGCTCTGCTGTGTTGACGTCTCTTCACAGCGAGTGTGAACATACAGATGTGTGCTGCTGCTTCACCACCTGTCTCTTACAGTGGCCAGAAGGTGCAAGCCAACATTCCAAAATCTGAAACACTTTTACAAAGCTTGAGACAAATTTACATTTTGGGAAACATTTTTACACATCATAAAACAAAATTACATTACCATTACACATTTACAAGTCCTGAAACAAATTTACATCTCACAAAACAAATTAACAAAATGCAAAACATTTTTACGCCGAGAAAAATGTACAAGTTTCGAAATAAACCAGAAAGGAATGTCTCAACTCTGGGGTTGACCCAAAAGTGATAGCGAGAGCGGTCAGTTGGAGTTCAATGGAGTGCGTGGATAGTGATCGAGTGATGTTTTTGAGCAAACACGTAAGTTAGGTTTTGTTTTTCTTGTCGTCGGTCTTTAGAGTTTTTAAATGGCGCAGACCAGACAGAATGTGTTTGCCACAAAACGGCAAAACATTACTCGTTCGCTATCCTTGAACTCCATCGAACTCCAACTGGCCATGTGGCTCCTGTAATCACTTCCAGGTCAACCCTGGAGTTGGGACATTCCCTTTCTGGTTTGTTTTGGGACTTGTAAATTTGTATTGGCGTTTTGTAAAAGTGTTTCTCCTTGAATTACTCATTTATTTTGACAGGCAAGCTCTCAAAAAAGTCAACATCTCCTCATGCAGCTGCTAAAATGGTTAGAAATATATTATGTTTTTTCATGTCGGTGAAGTTTATCAGAGCCAGTCTAGAAACTGCAGTGGAAAGTTATAGCTTTTTGCAACATTGCTGGTATAAAATCAAAACAGTCGTCAATAGTACTTAGGCCAAACTTTTATATAACAGGATGCAGAAACAAGATGCAGAGAGTGTGTTGTCTGTTCTGTTAACACGGCGCCAAAATGGAACCCAAGATGCTCTGCGGCTGCAATGCATCCAGTGTGTTCCTGTCCAAATGCAATGTTATTGTTGTCCAAACACAAGAGAAAATTAGTAAATACACTCTAAAACTATTAAT
Organism: Echeneis naucrates; assembly: GCF_900963305.1. Lineage (NCBI taxonomy): Eukaryota > Metazoa > Chordata > Actinopteri > Carangiformes > Echeneidae > Echeneis > Echeneis naucrates. The sequence continues at coordinate 429,280 of NC_042516.1, forward strand.
CCATTAACAATTCAATTTATCAATTTACTGAGCTGAAGTTCAAGCTGAGGAATAATCTGAGTTGGAGCTCAGATGACTTAAAGCAAACGTTGCTTCATGTCTGTCATATGTTGTGTTTCTAACCTGAAGTAGGCCCTTTAAAGTGAAATGTCAGCTTGTGTTCTACATTAAGCCATTTCCCTGTCCAGATGATTTAGACACATTGGGGTTAATGGGCTAATTACTGTGGCTACTCCTGCCCTCTCACTGCATGTTATGCAATATCTGGGAGGATGCAGACAATTGGGTTTCAGCATCTGACACTGATGTAGGATGTCTGTCTGCCTGCTTCCCAGTTACCCTAACCACTCCTCCAGTCCATCACAGAAAACACCACACTCTGTGATTGGGTTTCACACTCCAGAAAAATATGGTTGCAATAAACTCCGGTGTTTGGCTCAGTCCTCATCAGTGTGTCGCCACGATTTAGCCTACCTTGAGGTGCGACCAAGAGTCTGAATTTAATAAGGGATGATGCGCAAATTACAACTTTAAAGTTTCAAGTAAAAGGAGAGAGATGGGGGGCAACAAGGTAAAAGCAACAATTTAAAAGCAACAAGGGGAGAATTTAGATGGACACAGCTGATGTCTCCAGGCTCAGATGAATCATAATGGCTTTTCAAGGAAAAGAAGGAGATGAAGGCAGGAATAATGTAAATGTGAAACTGTATTTGAGGTCAGACAAAATAGAAGAGAGAGGAGAGGAGGTTAGAAGCTAACACACTACACGCTAATGAAGTAGGAGTACTCTGGTTTTCCAGGCTGCCTCTGGTCCTACTCTACTGCTCTTAGTAAAACTGCTCTCTTTCAACAATCAATAGCCCCATAATTTCACCCAAATAGATACTGTTGCTGCTGTGAAATGGTGACAAATCATGGGTGTGGTGGTGGTGGTATTGGTAGTAGCGCTGCAGCTCACTCAGCCCCACAGCTTTGACAAGGAGCCAAATATTCTCTTTATCTCCCTTCAGATTAATTAATGCAAAATGTGAATAAGATCAGTGAGAAAGAGAGAAGATCAATGAAATGCAGGAGAGAGGAAAGGGTGGGTGGGTGGGAGGTGTGGGGTGCGCAAATTTGGTGGCACATATTAAGACAGGACTTACAGGCATGAAGGCAATGAGCCATTTTATACCAGCTGGCCTTGAAGCTGGCAATGGTGTTTTGATTGCATATTAGGGCTTTGTTTGAGGTTTGGGTGTATCTCCTCTGCGAGCGGCGCTGAAGCCTGTTTTGTACATTGAAAAACGCCTCAGTGGAAAATTTAAATGTGCTAATGAACAAATAGAAAGAAAAGATGATTGCTCTTCTTCTGCACTGAGATGTTGCTCATTGACAGCTAATTTAGAGACTTCATAGCAATAAAGAAGAATCTGTCAGCATTTTTTTACCTTTAAAGCAGGGCCTATAAGGTCTTCCAGTGGCCATAACATGCAGCATGAATCAGACCTGTATGTCTGCAGTAATGCTGGCACTTTAAGGAGGAGAGGAAGTGCTGCTTTGGGCATTATTACGCTCAGTGGGCAAATTGGGATTTTCTAGTGATGGGAAGTTCGGCTCTTCTTACAGACTCAAGCCTTTTAATCTTCTTCAGTAAAATGAGCAAATCTTTTTGTGAGTCATTAGCTCTTTTCGTTGATTGTACCAGTGTGGCACTGCAGCTGTCTTGACTGAGTCATGACTAAAGAAGCACGTGTTTCAGACACTGAAGAGCAACATGGCTTTCTTCACTTGGCATATAACACACACGTTTGCCTTTGTTAAACTATTGAGCACCCTTTTGTGCCATATCCTACTGAAGTTGAAATTACTGGTTATTGAATTTGCCGGTAGGAGAGCACTCCGCCTATCATTAAAAAATTCTCATGATGGGTTAGGTTAGGTTGTCTATGATGGCTATTCGCTTTAGCCTACCTGGTCACTGAAGACCCATAGTTTATGAATTTGTTCCAACAGAAAGGCAAATTAAACATCCATCCCATAGCTATATAGCTAACTTTAACGTTCATGCTAACGTCAGATAGCTCTCCTCACCAGTAATAACAGCATTTGTCATGTTACTGCCGTAACCACTTGAATAATGAACGAAAAAACCTGAAGACCCGAAGACCCATAGTTATGAGTCGTGAATCAGTGGTGCCTACACTGAGAATGCACAGTGGTCATGTGATGAGAGACTCACACCCGAAGACCCTATTTTATGAGTCGTGAACGAATCAGCCATTGCTACACTGAGAATATGTGGCAGAAAGACCCGTTCATGAACGAATCTGGGCCTGTGGCACGTATGCACAGACCAGGGAGAAAAGAACGAATCATCCACAGAGCTGTTGCTCCCGAGTCATACAAAAGATTAGTTCAAAATGAATAAATCGTTTATGATCGACACATCACTTGGATTTGCTATGTGGGGGGACTTTGTGTTCTCAGGATTTCAGTGGGTGCATGTGTGTATAGATTGCAAAAGCTGATTGATATAATTTCTCATGCTATAAATAAAATATAACAAGTTGAGACAATCCTCTAAGAACGAAGTACTAATTGTGGTGGAACATGAGTTGCTCTCTTGCTAATTTAACTTCACTCTGACTAGAGCTTACCAACTTACTTAATGTAAGAGTTAGCCACCAAAAACTGGAGGAAACCTGCTGCAGACTAACTTGCATTAAACTCACAACATAACATAAGCAGAATATTAGACCAGTTCACATTTAGATATTAATTCTGCCAGCTTTGGACCTATTTTATCTTATTTTGCCATTCATCCATCACTCTGCCGTCCATGCTGTGACTCTCTGAACAACAGAGTAACAAATAACTGAAGGAGTTTTTTGTGGGCATCTATAAACAACAAGGGGCATGGTTGCTTCTTCTTCTTCTCCTTCTTCCTTGAGGCTTGGCAAAATCAGCTCATTTGCTTTTTTTAAGGAGACTGGAGGAAAGGGAAACCACGTTATAACTATGTGTCAGGGCAGAGCCGTGTGGACAGCCTTAGCCTAATTTAACCCCTGATAACACAGTGTGACACTGATTCAGCTGATGAACGCTGGACACACTTCGTATCATAACACTGTACATACAATGGAGACATGTAAGGACCAGTGCATGTAATATATCAAGGGAGGTTGTGATACATCCATTCAGAGAGCTTGATGAGCTTATAGGATTCATTGTGGCTGAGAGATTGCCTGCTCTTTGGAATGAGCCCTGCAAACCTCTCAGCAAATCCCCATCCTGTCCCCAGAGACTATAGCCATGATAACAATCACAACTAGCTATTAAAGGGCGACAAAAATGATGAGTCAATCAAGAGTGCATACAACTACACCTGACAATTTAAAGATGAATGGAAGAAGAGGCCACTGTGTTAGGGCTGAAAAATGTACCCAAATCAAATATATCCTGTGTTTTTACCCCTTCTCTAGTTTCTACCAAAATTGGAAATAAATATGTTGTAATGTTATATTTGTTTTTGTTTTTTTTACTCCTTTAGCCCCGCAAGCTGCCCCTGGACATATCATCCTTAGGAGTCCATTCCTTCCAGAAATAATTAATATACATATGGATGTATCCTCTGTGATGTTACCAACAGGCCTGAAGAGAGGTTTTAATGCTCAGAGTGAGCTGCTCCTCTCTTGCCATTTTGTCAGTGCCTGACACTGCCCCTAACTCCCAGCCAATCTAGAAAAGAGGTGGAGCAAGGTGGCACCAAGACTACTCACACCTTAATCACTACTTTAATGTGTAATCAGATGTAAACAGGCGACTTATATAAAAATCTACCCCTGTGTGTTTTTCATGAAGTAAGAAATAATGCTGGGGCTAAAACCTGTAAATGGCTGTAAACATCCTGTCTGTGCTATAAAGTTGAACATTTCAACAGGAGAATCTAAGGGGACTGGCTCACTGTTAGAGCCACTAGCTAATGGTCTGTAAAAGTCCAGTTCTGCTCGAAATGGGAACCTACAGTGACAACAAATACAGCTAACCTAAAATAGCTATCTAACAGCCAGGCATTACTCATAAAATGGTATAATGTTTACACTGTACATCATAATTGGTTAGCCCTTATTTAAGTTCTCCATCCCTCCATTCTTCAACACTTTAACCTCCATTCAATCTACACATCTCTTTTCCTGGCAGTGAAATATTCATATGTGAAATCAGGGCTGTGTTGCACCTACACATGGCACTGTGATGGGTAGACAGTTTGTTACACAATTAGGCTTTTCCCAGAAGAGGTCTTCTAAAGACTATGAGTTAGGCCTCAAGTCTATTATGGATCACAGCTTTTTGTGTTAGAACTGCAGATGTGTGTGTGTGTGTATGTAGGGGGGCAGTCAAGTAGGAGGATGATGAATAGAACAAATAGCTGTGGTTTAGGTTATGATGACGTGTCACAAGTTCACAAAAATGTGATGATTTACTCTTTTCAGAAAATGCAATCCAGCATTTGCTTATAAATTTGGGATACCATACAGCGCTCTAGCTTCATGCTCTCATTTTTTATGCCATAGCTGATGTATAATATCAGTGCAGAATGTTTGGTACCTTACAGTGCTTTTTATCATACCCAGCTGTCATTACCTGAACATTCACACATTATAGAGTATAGTGACAATTTTATATTTGTATAGCTGTGGGAAATAAATTATGCCTCACTGTTGCACCTTAACATAGGCTTGCATTGTTGTTTGAGGGAAAGTGTATTCTTACAAGTTGAAAACTTTGACTTTCATAGTTGATATGTGATGAAAACTGTTACAGCTCCCGGTCTAGGGGAACGGAGGACGCAACACAAACGCTAGATGTTGTTAGGCAAATCAAGGTTTTATTGCCATTGGCAGGGGGGGGGGGGCAAAAGAAATGGGTAACATAACCAAGGGAACAAACTGAGGAAGAGGGCCGGTGGATGCTGGTCAAATCAAAAAAAGGAATAAAACATAAAGAGGACTCACTGAGCTATTTTCTTGACTTACTTTTGGATTCAAAAGAAACGAACACAAAAGCTGCCTGCTTAACTAAAAACCGAAAATACAAAGGACCAGCATCCCTGCACCTAGGAAGACCACACATCAACTATTTAAGAAAACTAGGTCAGTCGCCAGATATACTAAATAACAAGGAGGTAATCCTGGGTGGAATCTATACAGTCAGAACTAACAAGAACTCTCAGGAACAAGGAAACATCCACTCTCAGGATTTCCTGATTACAAAGTTATGCGATGATGGCACAGTCAAGGCAAACCGTCCGTTTCAGACAGCCGCCTGGACTGACTGACGAATTGCCTCTTTTGTAGTCTGTGGTCTGGCGATTGGGAGGAGGCGTGGCCAGCTGGTTAGGCGATCAGTCGGTCAGTCACCAATCTGACTAAGGAGGAACTGTCAAGGTGCCACCATAGGAAAGATGCCGTTCCAATTGGAGGGACAGAGGCGTGGCTAAGTGTGTGAGAGAGAGAGCGAGAGAAAGACACACACATACAGCACGGACCGCTGTATCCACTTCATACAGCCGTAATAAAACCCCTTTTTTTTTGTTTTTGTTTTTTAAATCAAATTTGAGCTTCCCAATCCTGGCAGAGTAGTTCCACCGCAGCAGATAAAGTGGCCCTTAGCCAGTAGACAGAGTGAGTGGTTATCCATGAAACCTCCATGGGTGAGTTTGAGAGTCAACTCTGAACACTAGCAACAATCATCATCAGCTTTGCCTCAGAGATTTGGCCAGACTGAGAAGGGAAATATCAAGACTAGCTCATACACCATGAACCACAGGGCCACCAAAATACACCAACTGTGGCAGGAGCTCTGTGCCCTCAAAAAATGGTATTGGCAGAACTGCAAAACATCCCGTGGAAGAAGCTGATGGTCCTCCGCAGAGCAGAGGAGGAGGAGGAGGAGGAGTAGAGAGAGCCAGGAAACGATCAGCCTTCATTTCCAACCCCTTTGGCTTTAAGAAACAGCTGATTGGGGACAGGCGCAGTGGTTGCCTTGAGAGCTCAACAGAGGAAGTGAATCGCTTCCTCAAAGACAGCTTGAGAGATCCACTGAGGGGACAAGAGTTAGGCACCAATTCGGCCCAAATCAACCCCATCCCCACAACAAGAGTGTTTAATCAGAAGGAACCAAGTCTATAGGAGGTTGAAGAGGTCATCAAGGCGGCTTGAGTAGCATCTACCCCTTTGCCCCAGTGATTTACCCTACCTCGTCTATAAGTGCTGCCCAGGGCTACTCCGGCACCAATGGAAGATCTTTCAGGTGATCTGGCGAAGAGTGAGTTGCTGACCAGGGGAGGTGTGCCGAGGGAGTTTGGATCCCCAAGGAGGAGAACTCAAGAAACATCAACCAGTTTTGGACAATCTCACTGCTGAGTGTTGAAGAGAAGGTGTTTTTCAGCATTATCTCTCTGAGGCTGACAGAGTTTCTCCTCAAGAACATCTGCATCAACCCCTTGGTGCAGAAGGGTTGGATCCCTGGATCCCCCAGCTGTTTGGAGCACACAGGTATAGTAACACAGTTCATTAGAGAAGCCCATGAGAGCAGAGGCGACCTTGCTGTATTGTAGTTGGACCTGGCCAGCACCTATGGATCAATATCATACAAGCTGGTCGAGCTTGCACTTCACTGCCACCATGTTTTCAGTATGTTCAGGGATCTGATCCTGGATTATTACAATAATTTCAGGTTGCAGGTCACTTTGGTCAGAAACATCAGACTGGCATCGCTTTGAAAAAGGAATAACAGGCTGCACCATCTTATGCTTTTTGCCCTCGACATGAACATGATAGTCAGCTGAGGTGAAATGCAGAGGGCCCCTGATCAAGTTAGGTGTATGGCAGCCACATGGACAACCTCACCATCACTACAACGTCAGTGCCAGGGTGCAGGTGAAGAGGTTGACACTCGGCTCACCAAGTTTGACAGGTCTGGTCTACCTGGTAGATTTAAAACCTGGATCTACCAGCACTCCATCCTGCCCAGTGCTGATCTACGTAGTTCCAATAACAACAGTTGAGCCGCTTGAAAGAAAGGTAAGTAGCTTTCTCCAGAAGTGGCTGGGCTTTCCCCGCCGCCTCACCAGCGCAGCATTGTATGTCAGCACCCGGCTGTGCGGTGGGGCAAGAAGAAAGTGGAGAGTGGAGGTGGCAGAGTCACGCCTGAGACAAAAGGCACTGCTGGGCACTGTGGCAATTGGCAGAGTGCGTCTGGGCTGCTTCCAAAGGACCCAGGACGACAAGACCAATGGAAAGGAGTGAAATCACCTTCTCCAGGAAGTGCTTGAAGCAGGACTGGAGGCAGAGCAAGTGAGCTGGGCATTTGGACTCCGGCAGCAGGGAGTGTGGACCAGATTGGAGTACACTGCAGCACAGGATCACTAGGTCAAACATCATGCAGGCAGATTTCTGTTGAGTTCGGTTAATGGTGCAAGCAGTCTATGACACCTTGCCAAGCCCAGCAAACCTCCACATCTGGGGAAAGAGCGAGACGCCCTCCTGCCCACTTTGTTCTGGAAGAAACTCATTAGAACATCTCCTCAGCTGCTGCCTAGAGGCTATGGCAGATGGTCGCTATTGCTGGTGACATAAACAGGTACATGAACAGGCAGTTGCTGAGAGTTGATTGTCAGCCATTAACACTGGCAAACACCACCACGGACCTTCATCAAAACTGGAGAGAAACTCCAGAATCAAAAACAACAATAGGCCTCTTCTAAACAGCCTCTGATAGGCAGAAATAGGCTAATCTGAGTAAACAGCTAAAATTTAGGAAGCGTGCAAAGTACCAGGAGCTAGTATTGCTGGGGCAGAGGCTGGAAATCACTCTATGAGCCCACAGAATTTGGCTGTAGAGGATTTGCAGAACATTCTGTCTGCAAGGTCCTCACTCAGTTGGGCATCACAGGAGCCGGTCACAACACTTATGATGCATCCCAGTGCATCCTGGAGATGTTTTTACACGTTGCTTATGTCTTGGTTACCAGTGGGAGTTGAAGTGGAATCCAGAACAACTTCCCAAGATGGTTGACTTATCCATAAAGACTATGAATTAAATGCGCTTTATTCTGATGTGAAAAAAAGTGCAACAAAGTACAGTAAAGAATCAGTTACTAAACAGGTGTAAAAAAAAAAAGATTAAATCTGGTGTTAATGAGTGAGAGTTGGACGTAAATAAGCAGTGTATCATTAAACAGTATAAACTGCATGATGTCTGTGATGATCACTTTCTAAATGGCATGATCATTTTCAGAGCAGACTGTGAGAGGGACCATAGGCTAACTATCCAGGCACGCACAAAGCTTTAAAGATTAAGCACTGTAATAAAGGACCTGCTGGCTTTAATGTTGCAGTAGTAAAATGTGTATTAGGGTATGGGCTATCTGGGCTCACCCAAATAATGGAGGGATGGGGGGATGAGGGGATGAATTGATAGATGGATGATGTATGGCTGGAAAGATGGATGGATGGCAGAATGAATGGATTATGATAGATGCGGACAAAAATCTTATCTACTAAAACTGACAGACAAATTACAAACTGGATACTTAAAAGCGGCAGCTCGAAAACCAATGGACAACATCATGGAGGGTTGGAACTTTGCTTTTGGATCGAAAAATGTACTTGAACAGGATAAATTGGGGCCTTTTCATCATATTAAGACCAAACCGCTTGCATCATTCATGTTATCTATTAGTACATCAACCCACAAAATTGGCAAACAGGTAGAGACAGGACAAAAACGAGGCTTTGCAGTGCACTAGTGCGGGCACGTGTTGTTACCATGGTTACCAAGTGATTTGAATAAATGTATCCCATGTTTAAATGGGGGAAATTAACCGTGAATTAGCTGAGTTGGTTCATATTCTTCAGTGAATTTTTCACTTGAAGACAACTTGACACACAGGAAGAGGAGGCCTTCAATAGCAGCCTGCAAGTTCTGGCTATGATCTTCAATCCACAATCTACAATCCAGAAACCACATCTTCACTTCTGACCTTGCTCTTTTAGAGAGATATGACCCCTTCTGTACAATATAACTCAGAAATAGACTGCATTGTGAAAATTTTGAAATGTTAATTATTATATTTACTTATTGTCTTTAAAATCTAAATTTTCCCTTTCAACAACCCCCCAACAAAAACAAAATTTCTATTTAAGGAAATAAACTGATGTGTTTGTTCGATATCAGTATATTCTCACCTTTAAAACTCAGCCAGAATTCACCACTCTTGTTACCTTTAAGAAGTCAAGGTGAAGGGGTGACTGCAGCGTTTCCCTTCTGTCAAGTGTCACTGAGGTCAGGAACAGGCCTTGGTTTTTATTACACCGACCAAGGTAACACGTCAACGCAAACTCATTGTGTGATGACACCTATAGGCATTTAATGGTGAAAACGTGTTTTTTTTTTTTTTTTTTTAACATTACACAAAACTGATACTTTCATCCATAATTTCAGTGTCTGGGCAAATGCCAATATGTGATGTGATGGAGATATAAAATTCAAATTCATATATTCAGCTATTTTAGGACAGCACAGCAGCGTGGTGGTTACCTGTCGCCCCACAGTAAGAAGGTTGAAGGTTCGGTTCCCAGCCTGGGGCCTTTCTGTGCCAAGTTTGCATGTTCTCTGTGAGGGTTTCCTCCCTCCGTCCAAAGACGTCCTGTTTGGATTAACTGCTGACTCTAAATAGTCTGTAGGTCTGAGTGTGAGTGGTTGTTGGTCTCTGTCTGTCTCTGTGTGTTGGTCCTGTGATGGACTGGAGACCTGTCCAGGGTGTACCCCGCCCCTCACCCAGTGTGAGCTGGGATTAGCTCCAGCAGCCCCACGACCCGGATACGGATAAACCGGATGAAGATGAGTGAGTGAGTAGTCACAAACACAGACACACAAATACACACGCAACACAAACACAACAGTCGTACAATGCAAGCAGTACAATACATAAGTGCCTGTTACACTATACACACACACACATACTGTGCAGACTAGCAGGTAACAACCATATTTTATTCATACAAATTCAGTATTGTTTGTTCAACGTGTCACATCTCTTTTGTCTGTGTGTCTCTTTTTCAAAATATATTTGGTGTTGTGAATAAGTCCATCAGCACCTGTTTTAGGGAATATGGTTGTGGCAAGTGGCAAAGCAGTAAAAAAAATGGATTCAAATAAGGAGTGACAGCTGAGTGTGCACCAGGCTCTTCGTTAAAGTGGAGAGGTATTGTGACGATTTCTATTAATAGTTCATTGTGTGCTATTTTAAATCCAGATGCCATATAACAAACAAAGTAAATAAAGCATAAAGGTGAAGGAAGAAAAGTTAGGATTTCACTGATAGTCATTGATAAATGTTTCGATGCAGGAACGTGAGAATCAGCTCCATGATGAGTCTTGCTGACTGCTTTTCTGAGCTCTACAGCTTCAGTTTTGATGATCCATTTATCTAACAATCTCATTCCTTTGGTTTTTTGGTCCCATGCAGGAAGATCCCTGAATTGAGACAGATGAGTGGAGAGATCTTCACCACTGAGCCCTCTGTGCATTGTGCAGTGTTGATTGAAGCCCTCAGCATCCTTTGGCTCAGTTAACATGCAGGGGAGTGGGGGCTAGGGAAGGAGGGAGGTAACCTGTGGGTGACAGAAAAAGGAACTGAACGCATTTTTGAAAATGTATGTTTACATATGCATGTATGTGAATGCATGTGTGTGTGTGTGTGTGTGTGTGTGTGTGCGTGCGTGTGTGATCATGCATATAGTTTGGAGAGAACCGAGAGGAGAATTAAGATGGATTCACAACAGGCGCAAGAGAAGCACTTTTGTTGTATAACAGCTGCTCTCAGGCAGGAAGCAACTACTGAACAGCTCAAACTAGTCAGAGTTTCTCAAACTCCCAGCTGTTTAATTCCTGGAACACACACAGTATCAGTGTATCTCGTGTGTTGGGGAGAAAAATCCTACCCATGCTGATTTAAACCTTTTTATTAAAGCTATTGAGTGGGTCACTACTATAGCATGTGTATGTGCATGCATGTGTGCATTAGCGGAGGCAAGCACATAGATTGTGTTTGTGTGTGTGTGTGCGTCAGGGGATTGGCAGTGAGGAAGAGGAGGAGGAGAGGCGAACAGCATATTAACAACACTAAGAGTAGGCGGGAAGAGAAGCTTATTGCCTATTTTACAACAATTAAACAGAGTGGTCGGTTTTAGCTTATAGTCTGCACCTCCCCCTCTCTCTTTGTGTTTCTGTGTGTTTCCACCTCTCTCTTTACATCCCTGAATCTTTCTCTGGCTGAATCCACCCTCGCCTCTGTATAAATGGCTCCCTTATCCTCTGCTCTCTCTTGTGATTGCAGTTTTGATTTCCTGCTTTATGATGACGGCTGGTGGTTTTGCTTTTTTAGGGAGTTGCTACTATAAACCTTTGTCACGTTTATGATAATGTCAGGTCTTCCATAATTCTGCATAGCTTATTTCTGTGATTTGTGTGAGAAAGACTAAGCAGAGGCTTGAGTTTTGTCTGCTGTTACACTGGCTTATCGATTTATGCTAACAAGAATGAAACCAGAAGAGATATTGATACTCTGTAATCATCTCTATACAATCATGAACTGCTGTCTTTATTTATTCTCACAACTTATGCACTTTATCTTAATCACAATTGTTGGCATTTTTTCAAGTGTGCATCTTGACTTTTAATTGAAGGGCTGTAACAGTCAGGTGATCCGTCCAGCTTTACCCATAATGCATTAAAAATGACCTATACCTGGGATATGCATATGATAAATTGGTATTGATAAGTTGGATCTTATCCAAAGATTTTAAGTGCACATCTGTCTTTCAAATGCTGCCAGCAGATGGTTAACTTAGCTTAGTTTAGCACAAATGCTGGCCTAACATGAGTACATACCTGTACCTCTGCAGCGCGTCTGTTTTATCTGTACAAAAACTGTGAAGTGTGAAAAGTGTGAAATCATATTGCATGTGTTAGCAATAGACCACCTGAACTCTTATTGCCAAGGCAACCAGTCAATGAACAGGCCAAGATGTAACCCCTATAAAATAACAACTTATCCCTGCTAAGTGATGCTGTAGTGTTTTAAACATCAATATTTCAGTCCCACTTTCAAGTAGAAAGCAAACAAGTAATTTTGAATTAAAGTAAGCAGACAGTCAGACGGATAAGTGTCTATTAAAAGAAAATTATTTCTAGAGTCCAGCCAGTTTAAACGATCATGAAAGGATTTTCAAGTGTAAGTTTTATATTAATACAGTGAAAATGTCAAAGGTCTCATTCCACAGAGAAATGCTCTGAGTGAACCCCTGGAACTTTGTGATGTCATAAGATTTAGTTTCAGTGTTAAAGTCTGTTTTTATTTGGCCTCTCAGAAAACATTCAGCAAGTCAGAGAAGAGGCTCCGAACTGAATAAATTGAAATATGTAATATGTAAAATATGCTCAATGTAATTTAATTTAATGTATATTATTTGGCTTTAGAAATCAGACTCATGTTTCAAGGATGTCGTAATAAAAAGTGAAAATGAATAGTATGCATAAGGTGTGTGTTTTCTTGTGAGACAGAGAGAATGTGTGTGTGTGTGTGTGTTTTACAGCACGTGTTTGGCCCACAGACACGCTCCAGTGATTCAGCCGTTTCTCGGTGCCAGGCAGTCAGACCTGCACTGATCCTGTGTTCCTGCCTCTCAGAATCACAGACACTCTGAAGCCTGGCAGTAGCAAACAGATGAAGCACAACACCAGGGGGAAATACTTTAATAAAACGTACATGTATTATTCCTTTAATATGGTTTATTATATTACAGAAGAAAACTATTGAGACTGCGAGGCCTGCAGTGACTTTGCAGATCCCTGCCCAGTCTGCACTCCATAGTGGGAGCACTATAATCCTACAAGCAAATAAGATATTGCTGCAGATACCAGCAGGATTTCCAGAATGCTGTAATGTTATCTTTGTGTAAATCCCAAGATTTAACTGGGTTGAAACACTGCAGGGAAATATGCCAGAGAGAACTGAAGATGTTGTCTCTTTCAAACCAACTGACACTTTAGATCATGAAAAATACAGATGCAGTCAAATCCGCCGTGCCTCTCAGTGGGGTAATTTGCCGCCCTGCATGTTGCCAGACTTGATTGATTGTTTCCATGGTGTTTCTTGATGCACATTCAGGTATGAGGCAGCAAAATGCAAAACATCTCAAGTTGCTGAATGACATTGATTGGTGCAGTTGTTTAATGCTGTAGAATCCTCAGACAATAACATGTCTGTTGGCATGAAGGTTTTCAGTTCCCACTGTCTGAGGACTTCTTAACTCAGGACTTATCTCTGAGCAGGAAAAAAATCCCCATATTTGACTCCATTGATTATGCATAGATCTATTACAGTGGCTGATAAGTTGAATGAGTGAATACCTATCGAAAATTTGCATTACTGAAAGGCTTGCATATACTGTATATCATACTAGTTAATTAATGTTTTTCCCTTTTCCGTTTTACATTAGAAAAGTATGTTGTTTTCTTATTTCAGAGTGTTATCCAATAATCCCTAACCCATTAAGATTTGTTACACTGAATGTGTAACAAAGAGTAGATTGATTCCTAACAATACCAGAGATCACCTGATAAACCTTCTCTGGAGTATGAACTGATGATTCTGTGCTGACTATGAGTATTCTCACATATCAGAGCTACACCGAGCAAATGGATGTTTTAGGTCTGAGTCTGAGAGAAATGAAAATGCATAAACAGATTTTATGGTCACTTTTTGGTAAGCTTATTAACAAATAGCTGCTTATTTCTGAAAGTATCAGACCCTTTTATGTCTGACCTGACAAACTCAACAATTATCTGTGGCCTATTTTAGCAAACACTGTGCTGTGTGCGCTGTGGAGATGCTAAGCTGTAGTCAATTGTTGTCTACTCTGACTGTTTTGCACGCGTATTGATGCTTTTGAAAAAATTGCAGCAAATAAGTGAAATTATTTTTAGTTGCACTATGTTCACATTCATTGGTATTACTATTCCATACCACCTGGTGAATACACGTTCACTACTCACTGCTCTTTTAGCTCTTTGCTGGTCACCAGCAGCAAGAAACATATCTGGGTCTTCAGCTTCTAAATGCTTCACTATGATTATGCTCTAAGTGTGCTTGTCTGCTGTTTGTGTGTGCTGATTGTTTGGAGTTTTTGGAGTCACTATCACTGCAACTGGAATCATGATTGAATAATATTTTTACAGGACATTATACCAGAACCATAAACAGAAAAAGGCAATATGTTTCCATATAATGAAAGGGGACTCTCAGATTATCAATATACTACTCACAAACTCACATAACTCATAAAATGGTTTTCTTGACTCACTCCATTAATTGACCAACACACAGTACAATTGGTCCAAAGAGCTCAATACTGATATGAAAATGAGAGCAACACATTTCCACACATTAGGGCTGTCTCTCATCTCTAAACAACTGCAGATTCAAGATTAACAGTACAAACAGTTTGGATAAGCACAAGTTATTGGGAGATGTAGCTACTTTATATCAAGATCTGGAAGAAGCTCAGCCCCTCAGCTGCGAGGAAGTTGTTCCAGATGGTCAGAAACAACCCAAGAGCCACCACAGCACAGACTTAAATCCTGAACTGGAAGCTTCTGGAACACCAGGATCACCGATTACAATCAAATGAATTTTAAATTGCCATGGACTGAGAAGCTTCCATTCCAGAAAGAAGCCCCTGCTCCAAAATTCACATCTTCAAGCTAAACTAAAGTTTGCAGTTAACTAGATGGACAAAGAAAAGCCTTCTGAATGAAGGCTTCATGTTCAGATGAGACAAAGTCTGAGTTGTGCGGCCCCAATGAGCAGAGGTATGTTTGGAGGGGTAATGGTGAGGCATTCAACCCCAAGAACACCGTAGCAGGTGATCAGCATGTTGGCAGCAACATCATGCTCTTTGGGCTGTTTTGCTGTCAGTGGAACTGGCACATTGCGGAAAGACAATCAAATCATGAAAAGGAAATTACTTCGGAATTCTTCAGCATAACCTCATATCATGGCTGGATTAGGACTAAAAACCAGCCCTAGATTCTGGCACAGCACATCGCACAACAACCAGTGCATGGAAGCTCATCAGCCCTTGGCAGGGTTTTTCCAATATTTTAATTCATTCATCTTCTACCTCTTATCAGTTTCCAGGTCACAGGAGGTGCTGCAGCCAATCCTAGCTCACATGGGGGCACATCCTGGACAGGTTGCCAGTCCATCGCAGGGCCAACACACAGACAGAGACTAACAACCATTCACACCCAGAGGAAACCCACACAGGCACAGGGAGAACATGCAAACTCTGGGGCAACACGGCTAACCACGATTTAATCTTAATTCATAATATTATACCATCCAAGTTATAAGAATAGTGCTGATGTTGACTGGATGTTGTGTTTAGAGCATAGCATTCTAGTTTTAGGAGAATAGGAGAAATGAAGGACACACTCCAGATGCCAAAAACAACAGTTCCAAGAAATCGTTGAGCACCCAGTTTACCTGACATTCATGTCCGTGATGAATGCATGTAAACTTTCATCCACAATCATGGAAGACTTCCATTTCAAGATGGATCATTCATTAAATTAGTAAAAGGCCAAATTGATCATGCTCTACTCTTCAACCTGATGACACAGTAATCTGATTCAGGGATGATGCCACCTGTTACTGGTGATGATGATGATGACAATGCAGATACGTGCAATCACCAGCATGTTGAATGACACACTTTTTAATGATAATAAAACATACACAGAAAGAGAAGGAAACGTATCTAGTGTGCGTGGGGGGGGCCTTGTGATGACACCCCATGCAACACTCTTGGAAAGTTACAAGCACTGGTAATACTGATCGGGAATAATGAGACCTTGTTAAGGGCTGGGTCAGCTTATCCCAGAGTAGCTACACATGTAAAATGAGATTGGCTGATGTAATTCTCGGTGCTCCACTCACAACTTCATGGCACTGCTGTACTGATATAACACAGTGCCGCCACAGGATAATCATTTATTTATTGAACTAGTGTTATGAATAATCATAAAACATATTTAAAGACCATGTTTCCAGAATCTAATGAATCACCAGAAGGGCAGTTATCCATGTGAGTATTATTTCCACTAAGCCCTTGATAAACAGAGGACCCAACACATATGTGGCTGTAAGACAGTGACAGTGCTGAGGCTGGATACATGTATGTAAATATCCATTCTCACTGATAGCTTAATCCAATAAGATTTCTTGTTCCTCTGAAACATGAGGGTTTTCTAAAAAGTTGAAAATTGACTTTGCTTTCATTAAATGTATATCGCTGGACAAACAAACACATTTGTCAACAATTAATTCACTTAATTGATTTAACATGTTGATGAACATTGGGGTGAAGACATTGAAGTGCAATAGAAGATTTTAGGTTGCAAATGATCAATCAAAATGCAAAAAATTAAGTCATAATTCTTCACGTTCTTTGGATGTTTTCGCCTTTTGTTGCTTTTATAAATGAAATAGTGGTCAACATAATTTGGTTTTTGGACGAAAACTTGCAAAAAAAGCTTCTTTCATTTAAAGTGAAGACAGATTTCTACAATCAGTAAAATTTATGGTGTAAAATAAGTGTTTGCATAAATATTCACCCCCTTTAAAGTTGATTCATTTATTCATTTAAACTTTTTATTCATTCATACCATTTATCCATGACCGAGTTGCGGGGAGGTCCTGGAGCCAATCCCAGCTGACATTAGGAAAGGGTGGGGTACACCCTGAACAGGGCTCCAGTTCATCAACATACACAGACAGACAAAGAAAAATAATTTGGCGTCTCCAAATAACCCGAACATGATGTCTTTGGATGGTGGAAAGAAAGCGGAGTACCCAGAGGAAACCCACGCAGGCACAGGGAGAACATGCAAACTGCCCCCTTGAAAGTGACTGACCTAATTCAACAGAGGTCCAGCTAGTTGATGCCAGCAGTTTCACAGTTAGTGAATGGAAATGACCTGAGTGCAGTTGACGTGTGTAAAGTGATTGTACTATAAAAACCGCTGTGTCTGGGAGGTCCAGTCTCTGGTTCATCAGGATTTCGGCTGTGATCACTCCAAGCAACTCAGAGAAATAATTGAGAGAAATAAAATTGTAAGACAGGAGATGGCTACAAGAAGATTTGCAACTTACTGGGCATCCCACAGAGTTCAGTTAACTTCACTATTACGATATGGAAGGCATTTGGCACTTCTCTGAATGACCATTGACCGTCCTCACAAACTGAGTGGAGAAGAAGATGGTGTCCTATGATCTCTCTGAAGGAGTTAAGAGCTTCATTGGCCCACATGGGAAAAACTGCAGGCCTTGGAAGCCTTGTAAAGATAGCAGGGAACATGAATGCAGAAAAATATTTCCAAAGCCTGGTGGATAATATGAGTCCATCTGCAAGAGAACTACGATGGAAGAAGCATACAGAAGAAGTGACACAGAAGTGGTTCAAGGACAACAAGGGGAATGTTCTAGAGTGGCCAAGTCAAAGCCCAGATCTCAATCCAACTGAGTTTGTAGCTGGACTTGAAAAGAGCTGTTCTTGTCCAATCCCTGAGCAAGCAGGAATTGAGAAAAATTATAGTGTCCAGATGTGCCTGTCTGATTGAGAGATATCCGCTCAGACTCAGTGCTGTGGTTACAGCCAAAGGTGCATCTACTATGTACTGACCTGAAGGGGTGAATACATACGTATGCACATACGTATGCCTTGATGTAACTTTGTTATGATTTGGTACTCTTTAAATAAATCTGATCTGATTTTGATTTGATTTGATGATTGTTGAAACATTCAAGGGGGGGGTCAATGCAATCTTGCCTCAGTTGTACTTGGTTGTGGGGATTTAGTCTGTGAGTTGTCTATGGTGACTTTGAAAGCTTTTTCTGTCAAAAACTGCCAATAAGCCAAACAAATTATATTTTCCATAATGGGATTGGCTGAAACTTATTTCAGCAAATCACAATGTACTTCATTGCATTATTAATCAAAGAAACTAGTTTGCTATGGGGCCTTATAATTTATTTTCTAATGTGAGGATCATAGTCACATAAAAACAGTGCTAGAGACTTGAAGAGGAGACATGGAAAGGCTCACTGGACCAACACGATACCAAGGCTGTAATCATCTTAGTGATTGCATAAACAATTAAAATTGTAACTGTCACCCAGTCACTAAAAGTAAAAAAAGGTTTTCTGCAAAGAAAAGAACAGCTGAATGTGTGTGTGTGTGTGTGTGTGTGTGTGTGTGTGTGTGTGTGTGTGTGTGTGAACACCTTCATATTTGACATAGAAATGTACAATTTTTCGTTCTTGTGGATTTTAGTGGATTTTTATGAAGGTTGTAATTGTAATTGCAAGTATTAGGGGCCTTTAGCATAATCTAGACTGGCTTGTTATCCACCACACACATACATGCATTTACAAAAAAGGACTTTTTTTCATTTAACATTACCTCCATACATTGAATAGCTTCAGTGGCTGCAAACTGCTTCTACCTGCTTTCACAGGCAGTGTGCCTTTGTCTACATTCAATATATATTCTGGTATTATTTTTATCATGTGTGCTCTACAACACAGGATAATGAATACAGTCACATTATTCCCATGTGGGAACTGACAAAAATGGCTGTGACAGGAAATAAAACTAATTACACAAACACTTTATCTAAGTCAAAGACAGTAATTGAGATTCTTTGTTTCCATGCTGCCTGTAGCCATGTAGAACATGAGAGAATCTGTAAGTACACTGATGAAGACATCCACTTCATACTGCTCCAGTTTATGTTCCTCATCTTTAATTGCTCTGCCAGTGGCCACGGCTTTCCAACTGCCCCTGCAGTGGCTCTTGCAAGTCTTCCTCCTGTTTGTCCTGTGTGACTCAGCCAATCTGTGAAAAGCCTCTTATATACTATATACTCCAGCTTCGATGAGTTGCAGCGATGAGATTTTATTCCTACCTCTTCTCAACCTCTTTGAATACAGGAGCAGAATATTCACACGCGATGCATCTTTTAACTGGAACGTGTGGTTAAGGTTGTATTAACTTGCTCGAGTAGAAACACACTGCAGGGTGATATTAACCTCTAGTTTCTCCATTTCTCTTTGCTGTGTGCAGAGTATTTCTCCTGGATTATTACATGACCCCAGATTGGCTGTGTGGTACCTTTAGACTCTGCATTAAATAAAGACAATATAACCTGAAATATTGGTGGCCTTGCAGCAAGAGCTTTGGAGAGCATTTCTCCATGGTAAATGACAAAAGACCGACTGCATCAAGTCAGTTGATATTAGGTGCATAAAGATCAGCAGGAATTAGTCCAAAATCCAGAAATGTGTTTAATCTTGAAATCTGTGAGTTCTGTCTGTGTCTGGCTTTGGTGTGTCTTTCTACAGTCAGGCCCAATGACATTATATTTTCAGGTTGTACTTTAATCTGTTCATACTAGTCTTGTCAAGGCAGCATCTCAGTAACATCCCAACTGAATTTGTTAAAATTTAGCACAACCATTAGGATCCAAGGATCTTGATTTGGCTTTTTTGGGACAATTGTCCGAATTCAACATCATGCTTACCTCACATTCCACTGCAATATATCAAGAAGCCATGGTGGAATTTCATTATATCTGGCACATTCACTTGGACTCAAGGATGAACTTGAGTCACTGGGATGTAATTAAACATATTATAGCCAAAACTGAAATTATGACAAAATTCAACCCAAATATTGCGTACAACCAGAATGCCCTATATAGTTAAGTTTAAACAAACTATAAAGAGCACGCAAAAGAATTCTCTGTCAACAATAGTGTCATGGTGACAGCAGTACTGAGTCACCACCATGTCTAGATTTACATTTTAATAAGCAAAATTAGATTTTCTTTAACACTACTTTATTATTACTTCTTTATAACACAATAATGCATCTGGTATGCAGCTACAAGATGTATGTCCTTTGCCCTCAGCAAAGAAGGCCCCAACTAGTAGCATCCATATTGTGGCACAACCCACCCCAAAAGTCATAGCAATGAAACAATGGCAACAGAGAGCCTGAGGATTATACTGTTAAATGTCAGGGTTGTGCTTCATGTACAAAGGTTCAAACCAGAAGCGTTAAAACACCACATTTTGGTAGAAAAAAGATCTCAATTTGGTTTGTCTTAAGTGGCAATGAAGGGCCACGCCTTTGCAGTCTGGGCCCTACAAAGGACGAAGCCCCTGGGTTGGTTTACAGATGTGGTCAAATAAATGCTCACAACAGCACACATTCCTTTCATATACATTTACAGATTCTGCAGTGAAAATATTTCGGTCTCAAAACCATAGTAAATAAAACAACCAGATGAAAATGCACCAAAATGAAGACGAGGAATCTCAGCAAGTTTGTCTCAGCTGTTAAAAGGCAGACTTCTTGGGTTTGCTCTAAATCAATAGTAAACCTGTGGGCTGTCGACAATTCAACGAATAGTTTTTTTCATCGAAGGAAAGCCTTTTAGACTGCTAAGCAGTAAACACCATATATATATAAATTTTGGTGCACACCGGTTCATCAACATTGATAGGTTGCATTACAAAATAATAATAGTGATTAATAAAATGAATGCACACAGTTTGTAATCGTCCACAATACACAGCTAATTCATTGTATAATTTTGGTCATTTCTAGAATGGCTGTCACGTCTGGTTAAGTGAGAATATGGGATGGAAAAGCTTCACGTACTATAGGTTCACAAACAGACAGAAACAAAGAGGAGCTGTGCTCAGTTCTGTATATAGACATGGCAGTGGTTTGTGTAAAAATAACACCTTTCTCCTCCTCCCCCTCCTCAGAGCCTCTTCAACTTCAGCAGTTCTCATCCCGACGTTTTGTGACACACTTGCCACAACCTGCATTGCTTTTAAATGATATGGAGTCTCCAGGATTTGGAACACCTCGAAGAAACATTTGAATCTTGTTTATCATGCATTGAGGACTTCTGTCTGTTGTTTCAGTGATGTGAATGTGGCAAAGATAATGTGTGTTGTTTTTTTTTTATCTTCCAGAGGGTTGTTATCATAACCTCTTGCTGCTTTCTCTCTTAATGTTTAGATGATAATAATCTGAACCTTGTGCTTTGAACCTCTTCGAACTGGGGAGTCAGTCAAAAGAAAACGTTTGAGTGCTTCTCAAGCATCAGTTGCTTAGACTCTAGCTGAAGCACCATCCTCTCTTTAACACACAATGCAATCAGCACTTGGGTTGGCCCGTAAACAGTAGGTCCCTCTGCGGTGTCCATACTACTATATTTTGCTTTGTAAAAGTAGAATTCTCTGAACACCCCTGTGTGATCTTTCATGTAATGGACATATCTGAGCTGGCATACACAGGATTGCAGACTGTCATTTCCTAATTTCTTAAATGCATTGTGCAAATATGATTTTTACATGAACCACCAAAAAACTTTGGGTACTAAAGTTGTTATAAACTCCAGATGCAAATATTAAGTACTGATT
Source organism: Echeneis naucrates (assembly GCF_900963305.1). NCBI lineage: Eukaryota > Metazoa > Chordata > Actinopteri > Carangiformes > Echeneidae > Echeneis > Echeneis naucrates. The sequence continues at coordinate 450,893 of NC_042516.1, forward strand.
GATTGATTGATTGGCTTTTATTTTACAAAGGTTGTGGAGTCACCCGCTGAATTTTTTTTGCACAGAAAGCAGGCCAAAGGCTCTCCAACATTGTCTGTTTTTCCATTAAATACAGCATTGGGTTTCATATCACATCCTGCTTTTTTTATTACTTTAAACACTTGAAAATAAAAACAAATTTCTACAAAATGATTGTGATGTAATTCACCAGTAGCCTTCTGTATCAGCACACATTTTTAATATGAAGCAATGCTAAAGAATAGGAACCAAGTGGCACACTGCTGTGGCACGATTGGTATTTTTTGATGCTTTGTAGCAATGAAAGAAACACACAGTGCCTGCATTTTATTTGTCATTGATACATGTGACAAGATTCTTGCAGTAATTTTGTGGGGAGATAATTTCATTCTTGCCCAGTTCACAGCTTTGCATGCTCATACCATGTTGTGCATATTCACACCTGGATGGACATGTGCCCACATGAGCACACACGCACACACACACACACACACACACACACACACACACACATACACACACATGCAAAACTTGTGGTGCTTAAGTTCACAGTGATGCTGTGTAAATGAGTTTAAGGCTGTAGGAAACACTTCACATTCTTGAACAGTGTCTAGCAGCATCGTTTCTATCAAGGAGAGCCACTTACCTTCCCATGCTGCTTTCCAAGCTAAAACAGGCTAATGACACAATTTGTTACACAAGAGCAGTGGCAAAAATTGGTTTCCGAGCCGCCTGCTACTACACATGGCAGCATGTAAATGGCACTGCATGGAATATGGCTGCAGCGAGTTCAGCTTTGACTGCAGGGCTTCTTTGTGCATCTGTCAATCACGCAGCCTGTCGATATGAGCCCCGGTGCCCATTAGCTTCACCGTATGGTGCTGCAAGCTGCAGCAGTGTGTTCTCATATGTGTTGAGTGAAGCTCTGGTTTTCGTCACATTTGAAAAACAAGACAAATGAATAGCTATGCTTTCCTATCTGCTTTATATTACAAAATGAATACACTGAATATATTCTTTTGCAGTGTAAAAAAAAGGTTCTGCCAGAGCCATTTGTGATGTTTGTGTATGTTTTACTCTCCAGGAAACCAAATTACAGGTATTACTAAAGCATCCTGTGGAGTGGCATGGGTGCAACAGATATATTAAACATGTAGTGCATAGATCTCTTTAATGTAATTTGTGTAATTTGCATGATTTTTAATGGTTGTCAATCTGTGAATGTATAATAGAATAGAATAGAATATATAATCTATAAATATAAAACTTCTTCTGAAGATAGGGAATGTATACTTAGTGCAGATGTATAACACATCAGAAAATACAAAAGAAAAATATAAAACAAACTTCGATTAATTTAGAAGTTTTCATCAGAAAGTGGTTCTTATTTCTTCAACTGTGGATTTGCATTTTTCAAAAAGAATTTTGACAAAATTTTCTGCTGATAACGGTGAAAATCAGTGTGTGCTTCATGGCCTCTTTTAGACAGCATTAATGTCTGTATGAATACTCTAGATTTTTCCATGACGAGTAATACCTCCCCACACTACTGGTAGAAAGATATCACAAATTAAATGTCTTTGAATGTATGCTTGTAGTTATTTTTCAGATCCATTTGATATTATAAAAGCAAGCAACCACAGATCAATCTGTTCATGTGAATAACAACAAGAGTATCTGTGTAATATGATAGAGAAACTGCACAATTGACATGAAATTGCACAACAGACATTAATGGGTATACCAGCATTCACAGGACATTCTTTTGGCTGTATGTTTTTTTTTTTTTTTTTTTTTGCTGTGAACTAAAAAATAACGAAATAGGGAATTTCACTCAGCAGCAGCCATCAAAAGGTCATCCCCTTACTGAAGCAGGTCAAGAACAGGATCTTTTCCTGCTGTCTCTGGATAGGCAGAATTTTGCTCAAAGTAATCACTGAATGAGATAAATGATAATAAAGCCACTGACATTTGACTGTGACAGGGACAGTTGAAAATATTTCTACACAGGAATTTGAATTGAATTTAGAATCATTTTCACTTTTACTTTTTACCATTTTATTTTTCTATTTAATTCACTGCTTTTTGCATTTGTATTTGCCAGTTGAGTGTATTTTATCTATTGTTTTGATGTTATTGTCATCTTTTGTAAATGTCCTTAAGTGTCCAAAAAGGTGCCTTTAAATAAAATGTCTTATTACTATTTATATTCTGCTTGTATTGGTTTGTGATGTGAGCACAATAAAAAATCCACAGAATGTCATGTCAGCACATGGTCACTACATGATGAAAATGCTGAAGCCCTCAGGTTGTAATCTTGCTGTGGCTTTTGCAATAACACTGAATTAGTGTAGTTCTGTAAAAATATATTTTATCTCTGACTTTATATTAATAAAGGTGGATGAAGCCGTTGCACACATAAACTGACACAGTGCTGCTCACTCTCTGCAATAGTTGTGAAGTTGAATCTTTCTAAATGTGACCCATTCTGCAGGTCTAACGATTGACAAGTAAAATGAATATATAAACTTCACAGCATCACATTAAAAAATATGTAATTTTTACAATCTGTTGAAAATGTAGGATGGCGCTGTGAACTCTTCCTTTTCTTCCCTATATATGTTTCCTCCAACACAAAATCGCTGTTTTTACATAAGATTGTTTGGTTGTGTGTTTTACTCTGCATAGTTGCAAAGTCTCTGATTAGATGCTTCCATTTTTTAAATGCTGAGTTATGAGTTTATGGTCTTTATTTTAATAGATTTTTTTTTTCATATTTAACATTTGAATAATTTAGGAAATATCTGAACTACCTGTAGGTAATGAGGAATTAACAATAGATAACAATAGATATGAAGATATATGATTTTTTAAATTCAGATTCACACGTCTGGGTTTTTGTTGCATCATGAATAATTTTGTAATATGTTGTGTTTCTACCCATCCAGTTTTTTTTTTCTGCCTTACACTAAGAAATGAGACAGCCCTCAGACAGTTCCCAGCAGCTGAAGAGACTGCTGCTCACAACCTCCTACACACACACATACAGACATGTACCACTGGCTCACCTTCCTTCATGGTTCACAGGTTATTCATTCCATCACACACACAGACATAGCTACATTAGCATATCCCACTCCTGCATTTAGAAGCAGCCTACTGTAACGTATAGGCAGAGCTCAGTCAATTACAGCAGATTAAAATGTGCTCATATGTATTAACTGGGCTGTTGTGTGTAGCTCAGTTGGCTACGACTCCATTCTCCCTACACAAAGAAAAATGCATGAAAATAAAACCGTATAACAGTCAAAAGTTGTAAGAAAAGCAGAATTAAAGATGTGTTTTAACACCAAATAATGACTGATCATTACAAATATCATATACTCTGTGAAGAGGTCTATGACATTGACATTGCGGTTAAAGCAAGTCATGTAAGGCAGCATTAAGTGCACATTTTATGTTACTGTATTATTATTATTGTCTGGCTGAATGAAGGAGGCTGCTCAGAACATCAGCTCAACCTATCTAATATCAGAGACCAATGAGGGATGAAGATTTCTGTGACAAAGAGCCTAGCCAACAGCACAAAATGCCTTCAACTGCTGTTTAGTGAAATAATCCAAGGTTTCTGAGTCACAACAGCAGAGGCTGACTGGGACAAATCCAGAGCAGCATCACTGAGCATAGCCTCTGACAGCAAGTTCCAATACCTAACCTCTCTCATCGCTGCAGGCCTGTCCACTGTGTTCCCAACATTTTCTGAACAGTGTTTTTATATTTGGGACACACACTGGACAGAAGAGGAGGACTAACCAACCCTCTGCCACAGATACACCTGTCTCAGCTGCTCCCTCATGGACAGCCAGTGCTCCACATACAGCCACTCTGCAGAAACTAACGTTGGCACCTCAGCTTTCCACACACTGATTTCATTCACTCAGTAAACTTTGGTTCAAACAAAATACATCTTGATCCCATGCATTAGAAAAACAACAACAACAATAAAACCCCAATACAAAACAAAGACCTTAGAAAAATAATCTCACAATGTCCTGCTGGGTGTCTAGGTTGAGAGTCACTAATGTGCTCCTGACAGAAGACCTGAATAATGAGGTACACTCATAGACTCTCTGAAAAGTATGAAACCTCCATTCTAACTAATGACCATCAGCAGGGGACACCATCAGTTGTAAAAAGTCGATGGGAAAAGGCTGTACTTCTTGCTTGATGTATTAGTTTAGTAATGGTTCAGAGTTTCTGGTTTCAATCTCTAGTTTTCTTCAATACAACATGAAGTCAATTTTTTAAATGATGGTCCCATTAAGAGAAAGATTAGGGTGTGGCTACAGTGTGATTGACGGACTGTACCACAGAATCAAGATACGGAGTACGGAGCAGATCAAATCCACCCATAACTCGTCTTCAGCTCCACCCTCTTCTCCAAATTCTACTGGTTTCAAAAAAAGACACTGACAGCAAAATTATAAAATGCTGGCCTTGGAAGGGCAGTACACAAACAGCAGGTGATGTCATGGTGAACTGGTACTTGATGACTCCAGTATAATTTTAGACTCCTGAGATACTGTACCAATAGTGAGAACAACAGCTGTTTTTAGAGATGGCATGGCTAAATGTATGTTGAGATTATATTCAGGAGAGTGAAAGAAAAAATGAGATTTACTACTAATGTGCTATATGACATGGATCATGAGTAAAAGCTGCAGAACTTCATTCTCAAATAGAATAAACATTAACACAACGCAAACTACCAACAGCCTGAATGTTGAAGACTGACCTTTTCCTCAGGTGAAAGTGAGGATGAATGGATGGACTGTGGAGGAGATGCCAGCTCAAAGAGAGGCAGACGACCAGTCAATCACACGGCGACCTAGCCTCCATCTTTCCCCTCTGCCTCTGCCAGTCTGTTTGTTCCCAAACACACCAACGCTAAGTCGGTTGCGCCGGCTGTGTGGCTGGGTTGTAACCTAAAGCATCACAAATTCATGACCAGGCTCTGTGTTTGTTTTCATCATATATTTAATTCCTATACTTAAAAATATATCCTGAGCTAAGAGGCTTCATTGATTCAGTCTACAGCCCTTCAGGGGATCCCTCTCCCAAGCCAATCTATTCATCCTTCTTTTTATTCCCATCCCTCGCTTCCACCCTTTCATTTACACACTTCCTCCAATTTCCATTTTCTCTCCTCTTTCCTCCCTTCTTCGTTTCCTTGCTCCCTCCCCTTCTCTGTTCATTCCTAAAGCAACGCGCAGGGAAGATGTAGCAAGGCTAGACCTCCCGTCGTCGGTGGGAAAAAAGGGAGAGACCATCAGCTCGCAGACAGAGGGATGTAAGAAAGGTATAGGTTGGAAGGTAGCAGTATAGGTCTGCTTATTTCTCCCTCCCCTTCCCCCTCCCCTCCATCTATCCCATCAGAACACCCCCCCCCCCCCCCCTTTGCTGTGCCAGGGTGGTATGACCTGCTGGATTACAAAACAGCCCTCCCATGTGTCTGCCTGTTCTCTGTGCCAGCTGAGAGACAGCGATACCAAGCTCCTGGAGCGCTGGTGAGGGCGACAGAGAGGAGAAGAAGAAAAGGATTAGAGCAAGAGGGAGGGAGGGAGGGAAAAGAGGAGAAAGTGAAGAGTGGGAAAGGCAGTGTGAAAGAAGTGATGGAAAGAAGAAACCAAGAGGGACAAAGGTGAAAGAGTATGGAGGAAGACAGGAATAGGCAAGAAGGATGAAGATGACACAGAGAGACAAAAGCGGTAGAAAGAAGGAGAGAGTGTCAGGGGTGGAGAGGAGGGAGTTTTGAGTGATAGCGAACAGACTAGATGAAGAGCTTTCAGAAGAGTGGAACGCTGTCAGAGCATGTTCAGCCCTCAGGGACAGCCGGGGGTAAGTCACACACCATCATACTACACATGCATGTGCATCTCGTACACACACTCATTCACACAACACACCCCGTCGTAATGTATGTCTGCCAAAGACCTCTCTGCGAGGCCCACAGGCTGGATCACACAGAAGGGAACCGTCCAATCTGAATCTATGAATAAAGCAGAACATTTTTCTAGTTAACACTGGCAGCAAGGGGTAAAATGGCACTTTTAATCATCAGCATTGCCTTCATAACTGGACTTTAACATTGTGAAACTCATCCTGACCGCGTCCTGCACTTTGACATCCTTGATTCTTTGAGTCTCTTTCTCTTTGTGAGCTGGGCGCTGTTCAGGCCGGGCCATTTTATAGCGTAATAAGAGATAAGAGAGACTGATCAGCAGCAGAGTCGTCAGATAATGGCGCAGGGAGAGAAGCTTTAGCTTTGTGGAGTCAATTTCATATGATGTCTGACAGGCTGTCATGGAGTCATTACGCAAACCCCAGAGACAAAGAGATGCTTTAAGAAGCTGTGTGTGTGTGTGTGTGTGTGTGTGTGTTGGCTTGTACTTCTGGTTGCATTTGAACACAGGCACATTCCTGCAGCACACAATCCTCCTCTCATTTCTCAGCAAAAACAGTTCAATTCCAAAATAACCAAGAAATTGGGCCCTAAACTGGGTTAGAGGAGCCATTCAAGGAACTTTTTAGCAGGAGGCCCGAGGAGATGAATTTCCTCCAGGCTACAAGACAGAGAGAGAGAAAGAGAGAGAGAGAGAGGCTACAGTCCCAGAGAGCTGTTAGGTCATTGGTTAGCAGCTCTGTTAATCCAATTTTTTCCTGTGCCAGGAGGTGAAGGGTTTCTTAACCATCTGGATAGAGTGGCTTTTATTGTCTGGATGGGAGAAACTTTCCCCAAGATTTAGTTGTCTTAACCCCCTGAGGGTGGAGGAATTGAAGGAGAGAAGAAGAGATGATAGGCTGTTTCAGGTTGCTTCACGGCAGCCATATTAGTTCCATTACAGGCCTCAGGAGGACAGCTGGGTGACAGAGGTCGTCATGGTGAGGAAGTGGGGGGCGGGGGGGTCATCATGTTAAGTGGTTGTCATGGAGATTGTGGATGTGGTGGTGATGAAGCTGAGCTGATGGGGACCCCTGTGGACAGGCCTCACCTGGTCTGATTAGATCATTGCCGCTTTTGTTTTCTTCCTCTGTGGATTTTAAGTTGGTATATCACCTTTCTTTTCACATGACAGCCGCACAGGAAGAAGAGGAGTTAAGCATCATGAGACAAAGAGAGACTGCTAAAAATGCATATTCCTGAAGAGGTGGGGTCAATGTTTGAGTTTTTTTTTTTTTTTTTTTTGCTCAAGCTAAGCTTTGTGTTGCTGTCATTGACAACGTACTCCATTCATTAATCCATAACTGAAGTAAGGCCCTGTGGTCTTGTTAACAGCGCCATTCACACTGAAACAAAAAGATGACTTTAACCCTTTCTTGAAAAATATGGATCTGAGGTCCCTGCAGATTTTGTCACAAAACTATCAAAAAAATGAATGTAGGTGGTTCTGTTTTGCTGACTTACTTTAGGGAAAAATGAAAATCTCACAGATTCTTTAACCAATTTTCATAGTTGTGATTATTTGTGGTGCAGACGGGACTAGGTGTGTGTCTGCATCTGTGTTCATTAACAGGGCAGGAGAGGGCACCCCCATCCCCCTTACCCCTCAGGTCCATTTTATCTGGGCTGATATTTCTGGACACTCAGACATTTTTCCCGTCTTCTTCTCTTGTTTTCCCTCTCCCCTTATCGTAGAGGAGATCAGTCGTCCATCCCCCCATCCTCCATCTAACAGCTTCTTTTATGTGCTAATAATTGCCCGAAGCATTGGAACTGATATCGTGTGAGTTTATGTATTTGGATGTTTTTGTGCCCACAGGCCTCTGCACTCTCACATGAAAGCAAGCAAGCAATAATTTGAATATCTAAATGCACAAAGCAGTTACTGTACGCAACCATGTAATGCAAAAAAAGCCCACAGCTGTGAAATATTATAAAGTCATACCAATTCCTGCTGTAAAATATTAAAATATCAATCACTAGTTCATCTTATTCCGTTGTTTGTAAGCTAACCTGTCCAACTTATTTAAAAAGCTGAAGGTAAATAAAAAAGTGTTATTTTTGATCAAAAACAAAACTTGAATGGCATAATTCATTTTTGTTTTATTTCATTTGATGAGTGGTAATTCAATCTGCCTCTCCTGCTGAATGCTTGGTCATCTTTCCCCGTCTCCTGCGAGGCGCCAGCCAAGCTAGCTGGGGCTGTGGTTTTCCTCTGCAGAGGAAAATGTGAGGTTACAGCGGTATCATCTCACATAGAGCTGCTTCTTGTGTTTCATGTAGCCGCACCAAGCACTGACCCTGAGTCTGTGGGTGAAGGAGGGAAAGGAGTGTGAGGGATGGTGCCTGGGTGTGGCGTTTACTGACAAATCTTTCTGACACAGTAATGTTGTAATTGAGCAATTGAGCAAATACCCTCTAACAATTCATTCACCATATAGAGTCAGATTTTCATAATCTTAAACTAAATCATCCACGAGAATTTCATGACATCATCTGTTGATAGTAAAAGGTGTTTCTGAAGTAACTGTAATGCCTTTAATGACCAACAATATGTATGTAATTGCACAGTGCACCACTCTCACAAACCATCCTCAAAATTTCACTTAGATTTAATGTTTTAACACTTTCATTTCAAATTAAAATCCCAGCATATATATATAAAATGGCATAATGGTTAGCACTGTAGCCTCACAACAAGAAGGCTGGATCGTGGGTTCAATTCCCGAGCCTGGGCCCTTTCTGAGTATGCACGTTTCCATGCTTGCATAGGTTTCCTCCAGCTTCACTTGTTTCCTCCTACCATCCAAAGACGTCATGTTTGGGTTAATTGGTGACTCTAAATTGCCCGTAGGTCAGAATGTGAGTATGTGAGTGGTTGTTTGTCTGTCTGACTGTGTGTTGGCCCTGGCGACTTGTCCATTGGTACACACTGGACCAAAATATTATACATATATAATATATATATATACATATACATTATAACACACATTAATAACCCTAACCCTAACCCTAACCCCCGAGACCAAAACTCATATATAAAATTGTACATATCGGTTTTTTTTTGTTTAGATTTATCCATAAATGTCTACCTGAAGGGGCAAGGGAACAACGATTTGATAAATAATGCAGCCTTTAATACTGCATTTCATTAATGCAACTGAAATGACCATAAACGGGTAATAAAATGATGAATAAAAAACACAAATAACCTTCACAAAAATATAATTCACTCATCTGAAAACATTCACATCGTGTGTGCCTAAGGAAGGATTATAATTATATTTTTATTGAGTGTTTTATTGCATTTGTTCTCAGACTTCTGTTGAAAATGAAAACACATTGAAAAATTCCAGTTTCATTATCACAAATGTGACTTTAATTACACCTTTTTATGTCATTTAATTACATATCATTTGAATACTTGTTTAGTAAAACTATTAAAGAGGAACTGAAAGCGTATCAGATTGACACATAATAAATGTAGTCTCATAATTAAAAAAATCGAATTCCATTGTTATCAATTCTTTTTATATAATTATATGGGGAAAAAGCTGCAAATTAACAAATAAGGTAATTGTAATAATAGTAAAGCGTGAAGATTTTTTTTTTGCGTGTGTGTGTTTGTGTGTATATCCTTTATTAGTTGGACTGATTGTGCATGTTGCCCCTTTCCTGTTTTCACAGCAGTGCTGCTCCCCCTCACCTTCTCTCCTAAATGAGATGGCAGCTCAGCTTTTTGTCTCACACACACACACACACACACCGACACACAAGCACAATTACATTCTCACCAACACACAATCTCGTGGTAAAAGGTAGCGCCATCATTGTCTCTAAGATTTACATCTGTGCTGCTGTGAGATTTATATGAAGTCTGCTCAGTTAGAAAGTACAAACAGCTACGTTGGTGACTCAGCTGAGCTCAAACTCTGCAGTCAGCAGAAAGTCGCTCAGACCAGCCGGGTTCAAATCAGCCAAAGATGTGGCACTTCCAAATCACCATAAATTAAACCATTTAACAGCTTCCCTACTTGTGTGGCAGTATAATCAGAAAATAGAATGGCCCCAAAGGGTTCGACCCATCTTTGATTCAATGCATCTTTAATTCCCTTTTAAAACACCCTCTGCCTCCTTTAAGAACAGAGATTAGACAAGTTTGAATCTGCTGGACTTTGATTCCTCTCGTGTCCTCATCAACCCCATGGTGAAACACCCACCAGCTTCCTATCCTGTAGTAATGGCACTATTACCAGTCATCAATAATGCAGAGGGGCTAAGCACATGTAGCCATGCTGCCCCTCGGGACTAATAGAATGGATGTGAAAGCTGGCTGAGCAGAACAAGGGGTTGTAAAGGTCCCTGTTTGTTTATCCTAACACCTAGCCCCTTCTTATAAAAAACAAAAACATATATGTGTGAACATGCACACACGGATATGAAAGTGCTGCACTGTTGTAGTGTGCAGAGATGAATCCTAAATATACTCAGCCAACATCACAAACATACAGTGTTAAGGGGCAGGCACTGCAAAAAATACCACTTGCTCTCACATGCATCTCTCACACACACACACACACACACACACACATGCACATCACGTGATCACATGATCTGTGAGTGAGTCTTTGTGTGCTGTTTGCTTTGAGCATATAGGAGTGGAGGATGAGAGTATGTCTTTGTGTGAACTGCCATCTCTACAAGGACCAGCTTTAGCTTCAGATCTTAGAGTCAGGATGTTTTCACCAGTCCTCAGCCCCCCCCAAAGACTGTTGGAAGGCCAACACCTGGTCTTATGGTCCAGGCTGGGATCAGCTTTAGGATTGGGTTTTGGTTTTTAGTTGCAATAAGCTTGGGAATATATTATGTCAATGAGTGTCCTAACAACAATAGAAGTGCAAGTGTGTGCGTGTGTGTTTGTGTGCTGGAATTCCTGGAGCAGACGGAGGCTGCAACAAGGTAGACTGTTGATGCTGCATGTTTTTTATTCAGACACTGAAAAAAAGTCAGCGTGCATGCATGTGATGGTGTGTGTCTGAGTTAGTATCTGTGTGTGTGGTGTGTGACTGTGTGAAAGGGAGTGAGAGAGAGAGTGCTACTCCTACATGTTTCTATCCAGACAGAGCTACGCATCAGTGTGGGAGGGGTTATGAGAACAATGATGGGTTCTCGTGTCTCTCGCTGCTTGCACAGTGTGTTTGAGCGCGTGGGAGCACGTGTGATAAGTGTGTGTGTGTGCATGCGTGCATGTGTGTGTATGTTTGTGTGAGACTCTGGGGCTGTGGAACTGAAAGGTAAGCCCTTTTCTTTGTCTTTGTGTTGCTGGATTCCTGTTGTGTTTGGCTGTTCCATGATTGTACCTTTGATTTACTGTAATTTCTGGAATCAAAATTTTTTTGCGATTTTTTTTCTATCGCTTTAGTCTCAGAAATATTTGAACCATCAAAGTGATGGATGATCATTGTATATGCATATTTCTTTGTTCCCATTGCCTGACTTCCTGCTAGTATGCACTAACCTTTTCTCTACTTTGAGTACTTGGGCACTTAGTGTGGCTAAGCAGGTTTGAATACATTAAAGAGCTTATTGTCTCATAGTAACTCCATCATCCACACCTACCATTTGTAATGTGTCAGTTTGATATGTGTGTTTGTAAGTGTGTGTGTGCATTGACTGTGGGCAACAACCAGCATCCAAAAAAAGCCAGAGCGATAACATAACCTCAGTACTGATTTATCAAAACTGTTTAAAACAGGCTTCCCTGAGGATAAACCCTCCATTTTTCATTGTCTTGCCACATTCCCTCTCAACACACACACACACATGCAGATTCAGATGTAGTGCGTATGTATGCATCCTACACAGTGGCAGCAGTATTTCCGTATCGAAGATGGTCTCCCACCAAAGGAGCTGGAATGGGCGGTACACTTTCCATTATTATTTGTTGCTGTCTTATATTAGCTCCCAGCTGTGTGCTGGATGACATGTGAGGGACAGAGAGACGAAGGAGCTGTATGGGGGAGGTTAGATTGAAATCTGAAACAGAAAAGGGTGAGAGGTAAAGGGCCATGATGGAGATGAAGAAGATGACAAGGGAGTGAAAGAAATAGAGCACAAAAGAGTCAGAACCAAAGAAACAGGACGAGAGAGTCAATGTGGAGGATTTCACATGGCTGGTTGCTTCTTTGCAGACAGCACCCCCCCCACACACACTCAAAACAGACACACACACACACCATCACAAACCAGACCACATTGCTTTCCTCCCTCCCCCAGCCAGTGTAGCGGCCCTTTGTTTGACATATAGCTGCACACAAAGGCATCTGGACCTGAAGCAGGGTTGGAGAGCATCACACACACTCCCATCAGGACCACTCCTGATTGGCTTAAAATGGGCTTCCCGCTGACACTGAGAGGGTCCTTAGTGCTTTTACTCTTGCTCATCACATCTGTCGTTCATGTTTCTGAGCAGAAATCTGACTTGAATTATGATGTTGCATTAAGAGCACCTGCGGGAGAACTTGTGTTTTCCTCAGACAAAGAGGTGGTGGACTGCAGAGATCACGTCGAGGCCATGTGACTTCACAGCTTTAACGATTTTTTTAGTTCCTTAACCAGAAATGTGTGCTGTGACAGGAACAGGTTCAGATTCAGAACAGGTTTAGAGTAAAGTCAGGCAGCTTGTGTTGCAGTTTCCAACTGAACAATGCAGAGTTTAGTCACAATGAGACCAAAGTAACATGCTGGGACTAATGTAACTGATACACAAGATCAGTCATAGGTTTTCTAACAGCAGCTACTCAAGCTGAAATAAAAGACACGGTAAAACCTTGTTAATCTTCCTGCACCTCAGGATAAGAACTGTGTAAAGTCTCTTGATACATTTTATAAGAATAACCCCACCATGACAGAGCAGCCATCTTTCTTTACCACCAGCAGACACTACGTTCTCACAACAATCCAGTCATGAGACAAAGAAATAGACTGAGAGACAAAGACCTGGAGGATAAAACTGGATTTTTTTACACCTTAAGTAAAGGCTTTTTCTACATTTCAGTGGAATCTTTTCAATGAGATGACAAGCCTTTTGCAAGAAACTGTGGTAAATCGATTTCACACCACACTCTTCGCAACAGGGGATTAAGGGCGCTGGCGGGCAAGAGAGTAATATCCGCCACCAGAACATCAGCAGTTTCCAATCTGCCATTTGAACTGCAAAAATTTGTGGAAAACAGTGTACAAGACAGTTCATGGCATTAGCCCTGCTCGGCATCATAGGGTCCAAAAAAACTCTGGAGCATAGAAATGAAAAATAAAGACGCACCGGTGGCATTTTAAAATGAGGAAACTAAAAAAAGAGGGATATGGTTTAAATCTGCAGTTATACATGAAGCATAAGGCAGCTCTGTTTATAAAAGCTAAAGTTTCTGTGAAGATGAAGAAGCCAAATCTTGCATTTTGGAAGTTATTACCACAGAAACCTAATCCCACACACTGTGCTCAGCTACTTAGAGACGGTGTGAGGCTTGGGGGAGTAGATGAGGGGAGAGAGAGTGAGGGAAAGAGGTGAGGCTTTATTCCAACTGAGGATGGCAGGTATGTTAAAACCAGATAAACCCAGACATTAATTGAGTGACAGAGTTTAGAGGGTTTTATCAGTGTGTGAGTGTGTGCAGACTTGTGTGAAAAAGACAGGATTTATGTGTGAGAATCCTCCGTGAACTGCTCCTCCTCCTTCCGTTTTGTTAATTCTGCCTTTCCCTGCCGGTTGTGGAACTGTTTGGTGAAGGTGAGTCTCACTGGGAGGATAAGGAAGAGTTGAGGTGAACCATGTGCACAATTACACAACCTGGTCTCAACCCAGCGATGAACTTCACAAGTACCATTCCGAGGTCCAGTCTTCCTAACATCAGCAGCTCCTTCTGCCTCACCGTACCTGAACCTGAACCCTGAATTTGGTTAATGTGGTGATTCCCCCGCCCCTCATCCAGTTTGTAATTTAGTTGCCACTGTATTGCAAACCAGTAGAAACTATATTTGCAGAAGGAGGTGAAACTGAGGAGGAGTGAGGGCTGGATCTGAACTGCTCTGTACTCATTTTGTATTATGGTCTGTCAGGTACATTGTAGCCATACTCCCTAATATAATTCTTGTTTTATGGTCTATTTTACACAGAGACCATCATTTACAAACATCATATTGAATTGAAGAAATGAAGCTAGAGACTGACACACCTTGTGGTGTTAAACTATGAGGATACATGCAGACAGAAAAGAAAAGAAAAAAAATAAAGAAACTAACTAGAGACTGAGATATAAAATAAATAAATCAAGTAAGAAGGGGGATCATTTTCACATAGGCTTCAATACAATCTTTTTATCACCAGTTGAAAGTTGCCTCCTGATGGCCATAAGATAGAATGCAGGTTGAAGGTGCATGGGATTCATTTCAGAGAGCCAGAGTCTACATCCAAATTTTCAAACTGGCACTAGTCATGTCTTCACACATCCTCAATGGAAGGGCTGCTTGATCGATCTGTGCATGGGTAGATGTTGACTTTGGACTAGAACAGTAGGCTACTGGATTTGACTGAAGATGTTTCTCAAAAACAGCTCATGAAAACATTAGCATAAATGTCATTGAAAAGCAGCTTGCCTATGACAGAAACCTGAGAGCAGAGTGTGAGACGGCACTCGTGGCCCTCTGTTGAGATCCCTCGAGCCTTACAGGGTTCACATCACCTCTGAAAAAAGACGATAGGTGGATGGATTTGAACACAGATGTAGCCAATGCAGGTAATGTGAGTGTGATTGTGTGTGTGTAGGTGGGTGGTTTTTAGGAGTGAGGACACATTAGCTTTGGTTTAAAGGAGCAGGCTGAGGTAATTTCAACTGGACCCTCGAGTCTCATCCTTCTATTCCTTTTTTAGGCCACCCTAATTCCACATTATGTTTCACAGAGAAGAAACAAGGGATTGTCCTCAGACTGAGTACAGCACTCAGCGTGACTGCAACAAAGATCTGGGCACATTTGAATACACTGTACCTTAAAATATTATATCCAGACATACACACCAGGCCTGACTAAATTTAACTAACTCTGAAGGAGCAGTTTACCTCCACCCATGCTTCAGCAATAGGGGACTAGTTTTTCAGGTGAAAACAATGGATGTTAACAGGGATGTTGTTTTCTGAATAGCAGGTCAAAACTGTAAACTCCACAAACTCTCAGTCACGGCTGTTATGTGTCGGGGAGGAATTTCACAGATCACCAGGAAAGTGGACCAAACTTGTATTGTAGCTTGAATGAACTGATCCTTGAGATCGTTAATGATTGGGTCATTTTCAGGGGTGACTTCATTCAATAGTGTGTGTGTATCAGTCAGATTACACACAAATGACTCGTAGGTCATGCAGTTAAACGTAATTTCAATATTGTAATTGTCAATACTGATGATCTGGTTTCCAGTCACCGTGTGTAACTGTGTCCGTATTGCAGCCCATTAGCCAGCTAATTGTATTTTTTGTTAGACAGCAGAGTAACCAATCTGTCTTTATAACACTCTGAAATAATGACTGACAACAGTCAGTAAAATTAGCTTTTACTTCACCATCTTGTTGTTCAACATTACAATATAACAAAAGGTCAATGCATGTTTACAGCTAGTAGAAAAAAACACTCGATACAATGCGATACAATTGTGGTTAGCGCTGTCGACCCACAATAAGAAGGTCATGGGTTCGATTCCTGGCCTGGGGCCTTTCTGCGGAGTTTGCATGTTCTCCCCATGTTTGCATGGGTTTCCTCTGCGTTGCAAGGGGTGCTGGAGCCAATCCCAGCTCACATTGGGGGAGGGGCCCTAACCCAGGTCACCTGTCCATCACAGGGCCAACACACAGAGACAGACAGAGACCAACAACCACTCACACTCAAACCTACAGACGGTGGGAGGAAACTGGAGTCCCAGGAGGAAACCCACACAGGCACGGGGAGAACATGCAAACTCTGCACTGAAAGGCCCCAGGCCGGGAACCAAACCCACAACCTTCTTCTTGTGGGTTCGGCTCCGGCGCTAACTGTTGCAAGTTTTCCAAAATGAAAAAAGCCGAAAGAGGGGTGAAAATAAAAAACCCACAAGGTGCAGACATCAACAAACATGCAAACACGGTACAAACAACAAAAGGCTGATTAATAAGTGTTTTAAACATAAGCAATAAAAAAAAAGATATATCAAGAATATAAATAATAATAAACTATCATTATATCAATAATGATAGTAAATAAAAGGATAATACAGAAAACAGAGTTTTCTGAATAATATAAGTAAGATGGTAGTTTACACGGAGCAGATTCCTGAATTTGATGTTTTTAGTGTTTATATTTTTTATTGAACATCTGTAATATCTTTTGCTTGAGTTAGTTTCACACCCTGAACCAAGTTCTGCTTCAGGGCAGAGTCCTGTGTCCTCCAGACTCCAGACCCACATCCCTGATAGCTGTCTCATTGCCAAGGCAAAACATTCCGATTCCTTTTAGTCTCTTCTCATGCTTAAATTAATATCCATCCACTCCGCTGTTACACCCCAACAACCTCTGCCTTCATTGGTCCAGAGGCAGCTGCTGCCTCCTCCGTATCCAATCAGTGTTGATATTCATAGAACTGAGGACTGGCAGCTGCACAGTCGCGTTATCAACAAGCTTATTACCAAACAATAGGCTGGCAGCACACCCACACACACGAGCGCGTGCCCTTGGTTCAGCTTTACAACATTCTTGGGGACCCATCATGAACATAATGCACTCCCAAACCCATACCTAGTGGTACTGAATGGTAATTTTCAATCAGTCTTTGTGGCTTCAATGCAGTTGTCAAACCTCCACAGTTCCCAATTTTCAGGCACCACAAATATAGACAAAATTCATACACATGCCTTTTTCACTGAATTAAAAACAACTACCGTGTGTGTGTTTCTGAAAGATCAAAAGGGAAAGAAATTCATTATTATGTTTTTTCTCTCCTGCAGACCAGACATCAGAGCTCTGGGCTTTCTTCCTGTGGCCTTGGAGTCAGCGTAGAGGTAGGAAGTCAACTATTCCCACCCGTTCACTGAGTGGAAATAAAGTTAAAACTTGCTCCATCAGTGATCACAGGGAACAGAATACCTAAACCCAATTTCAACAAATTAAAACATTTTATTCATTTTAAAACTAAATTACCTTTTACGGTGACAGAAATGAAAGAAAACTGAGCATATTACCGAATTGTAGGTTTAAAGATTTTGACGTTCTGTCATGACATCTTATAATTCAGTTCAACACATTTATATATAATAGCAGCTCAACTCATTTAAATAATGAGATGGCTTTTATACATGTTACGTGTCTGAGTCTCTCCATGAGTCCTTGTTCATCCTCAGTATTAATCTGTTCAGTCAGGACTCAGTCTCCTGTGACTCAGCTGAAACAAGACAGATATTTATGAGTTACTCTCACATCTGGATCTGGCTCTTTATTGTCAATAAGTAACAATGAAAAGCTGCCTAAGGGGCACTCACAGAGACCTGTGGGAACTGCTGCGGAGAAGAAGGATGAGGATTTAAACTCACCATGAAGTCATTGTGTTCTTTTAGTTTTCCTAGTAATTTTCTGTAAAAAAGTTCCAGATAATCTTAAAGACAGAAGTATTGTGTGACTGGTGATTCTTAAAAAGAATTAAAGGGGAAAATGTAAAAGTCTCATTACAGGATATTTAAAGCTGCTAATCTGCAGTTAACCTGCTGATGGATGAATGAACATCACTTCATTCATTTATGTATATTCACTGTCTTATTAAAATCATGTGTCATCACTACACTGACTTCTGCACTCAAAAAATCTAAACAAGGATCTACAAAATTTTACATTTTTATATTTTTATTTTAATTCTTTTGGTGAAACATGATTACACTTTACACATTAAGTAATACAGTATTTTAAGATGTGAAATCATACCTTGAAATTATACCTTATCAACTGAGTCGTAGAACTGATTAGAAGCAAGTAGATCTCAATAACTACATTTAGGACCCTGACATATATAACTGAGCAGGTCTAGCAGGTTATGATCCGAGGACAATGCAACAGCAATTTTAAGTCATGAGCTGATATAACTGAACTGCTTGGTGGATGTAACGGAAGATAAAACTATTATTTAACATGTATTTGACAGTGGGAGGAAACCGGAGTACCCGGAAGAAACCCACACAGAAAGGCTCCAGGGCGTTAACCACTATTCTGTTGTGCTGACCAGGAGAAACCATTTTAAAAGAAATCATCTCAAAAATCACAGACACATTTGGCATCTTAATCTTTGGCTTTGCATATCATGCTGATCTATTTAAAATAAAAGTATTTTCTCAACGCTAGATGATCTTTCCTGTCAAGGTTATAATAAAAACACCGTAGTTAACTTTGTTGAGTGATATAAATGTCTACTTTTAATTAAACCTTTCACATGATCATTTTCCAACATATTCCTCCCAGGAATCAACCATTACCTGCCATCAAATTACTCCTCACATTTCAAGGAAATGAGTAGAAGCTAGAGTTTTGTGCCTTATTTGTGACACTGACTTCTATTCATTAAGAGTCTCCTATGGTCATCTGCTGTGAAATGACCCTGGTAATTAATCTATTAAAGTTATTGTGCACTAAACAGGCCTCTGTCCTGAACATGTACTGAGGATCTACTTTTTCTCAGTATTCTGACCTACAGATCCTTCTCTCCACAGAACATCGCCTTTATACATAAACATAAAAAATTTTTAATTTATAACTGTTGAATGTACAAAGCCTGAGCACGGCAGTCTATCCTCTGGTACGTCCTTGTGTCCCCTGGGACTGGCTCCAGCTGTCAGTCTGTCCATTCAGCAAATCATGCATATGCTAGTTCTTCTTCTCATAGAACACACACACACACACACACATACAGTCCCTAGGGAGCTGCAGACATCCTACCGAGTTAACTGGAAGGATAAAGCAAGCTGTGTCACGGCAATCTGCAAATGATCCCAATCTTTTACTGTCATCCCTGAAAGTTTTCATTTTAAAATATCCTTTAAATATACAACAAACTTGTTGGTGAGATAAAGCTCTTGTGCCTGACAATGCTTTAATTAGTTTTGTGTTTCTGGGCTGGATCCAATCTGATAATTCTCCTTCTACCCGTGCACACCTGTGCTGTGGCTGTTAGTCACTGTATTTAATTTGCATCCACACCCTTTGAAGCAGTTTGTAGATTACATAATTGCATCTTTTTTTTTTATTATTATTTTTTTTAGTTATGCAGCTCACATGTTCTGCCCCTTGTGGGATTAATCGCTTAATCGCTATCTGACTTCATTTTTCTTCCATCATTTTCACATTAGGATTAATAGAACAAGAGCTCCCTCCTTCACCTGGCTCCATCAGTTGAGCTACATCTCAGTGTTATTACAGATCCTATCAGTTAATGTGGGCAGGAAATGACTCCATCCACAGCACAGCCTTAAGGTAGTTACCTCTGATTTAAATTAGTCTGCAGAACAGATTATAGAAGTGACATACATTTTGCGACGCGGAGCCTCCAAGTTTGCATGGAAGCTAATTAGGAAAAGCAACAACTCAAAAGTTGCAAGTAATTTGGCACCACTGGTCCTGCAGATGATGACTCAATTTTAGTTCCTGCACATGAAATGCAAGGGAGAAGAGGCAGTGTTGTGGCCCTGCAGTGTGAGATTTTGCTCTGTCAGTCAGAGCAGTGTATTACGCTTCCCTGCGTCTTCTCGCCTTTTCCCTTTGACATCCAACTACTTCTCCCTCCATCCCACTGTCTCTTTCTGCTCACTTCCTCCTTTTCTCTGTCTTCCTGTCTGTCTATCCATGGAGGCCAGCTGGTTCAGTGCCGCTGCAGTGTGCCACGCCTGCCAAACACCCAGTCAAACACCAACTAGTCTAAAATCACTGCTTCACTTCCTGTCTGCAGCTGCAACATAATGGCTCCACCGTCATGAGATTTCGACAGCTTTATTTTTTTGTTGGATTTTGTCAGTAATTAGCAAATGCAGTTTTGAATTTAGTCCACCTCACTAACTAAAGTTCATACTCCACCAACCAGATAAATATAGATAAATATTTTTGTTATATGTCAGTTATATGACATTATATGATGCGTTGAAAAACTTTTGATCTCAGTTTTTTCTCTTAATTTCAAAAGACTGACAGCTGATTATAGTGTCACTTGTGCATGTAAAAATTAATACCTAAAAATTGACCATAAAGAGAAAGAAAAGTATGGTACGGTAATATGGTATTGTGCATTTGTTTGGGACTATTTCTACATATTTTATGCAATAGTGAGTATTTGGGGCAACAGCATGGTGTGTGTGAGTCTAGATAATCTACAGCGTGTGTGCTCATGGTGATGAAGCAACATGTCACCCAGTGACACACTGAGACTCACTGATGTGTTTTTAATGGTTTCTGAGCTCTGTAGCTTAGAGGACTCAGATACATCAGGCTGTGATACACACACAGTAACTTCTTAGTTGATAAGTTCATTGTTGGATTTGGTCTTTTTCTTAGGTTTGATGTACATACAGTCAGTGTTTGTGCAGTTTCCTCTAAGCCACAGAGACTCTGGCAGCAGCCCATGCAGAGCAGCAGACACAGACCAGTAGCTTCTCCTAATGAGCAGACTGTTGTTGGTCTGCCGTGGGGACCTAGCGTAGAGGCTGGCACACCCTATGTGATTTTATAAACTAATTAAACTCTTCAAGTTGCTTTCTTCCACCAAAAGTCAAGATTTATACAGAGCTTAAAGAAAATTACTCAGAGAGAAAATATACAATTTTTCATCCTAAGGTTTCATTTAAATGGGAATGCAGTCTGTTAAGAGCTCAGACTTGTTCAAGTTTGGACTGTCTACCAGCCCAGGAAGGCATAATCTCCTATTTATAGGCATCAATTATTCTTCCATGACAGAGGCTGTTCTGCCTCAGTCGTGATGGGTCCGAAGATACTGTCAGCTTCACATTGGAGAGTAACTGTGGATCATTTCCAGGCTCATTTTTCAGATACACAGCCTGGATACTGAAAAGTCCGAACCATTTGTTTACTCAAGATGTAGAAAAGTTAACACTAGATTCATCAACATTAATTAAAGCTATCGATTTATAATTTACTTTCATCTAAATTTCTCAGGTGAGCTGGTGATGTGTTCTCTGTCTTTTTTATTCCATGAAACAAAGAAAATCAAAAATCTGAAAATTCTCACCTCGCCTTTTTCTCCCTCTTTTTTTGTAACTTGTCTCCTCTGTGGTTTTTGGGTTTAGTGTCAGATGTGAGAAAAGAACAGACTGACTACGGCACTAATGAGAGTGACGATTCCATCACTGAAAGTCCCTCTACTTCCACAGATTCACCTAGTTATGCCTCCACAGTGTAAGAAGCCAGATCAATCTTATCCTATCTTCAGCACCAGCATCACCAAACGCTGCCTCAGACACCACTGGGCCCACATCATTATCTGTCCAAATGAAAAAATTATTCCCATCAAAACAGCATACATTGGTGGGATGTGTAAATGTTAATTTGACCTTATAATTGCTGCCAGTGATTATTTCCTTGATAAAAATTAATTAGCCCTGATTGACTTCTGAAAAATAAACATAACAAGGAGCCAGTCTTTTGAATGGCTCCTCAAGATCTGGGTTCTGTCAAAGAGCCATAAATCCTGTCTCTATTGCTTAATCACTTTATATTTTCTTAGTCACTGTCAATAAAAATGCAACATTTTAAACCAGCTGCATTCCCTTCTCTAAAAGCTGTGACTTCATTCTATTTAAACTGTCTGGCTCCCTTCAGACGTTCTCCCTCCTCCCTCACTAGAAACCTGCTGGATTGGCAGGCAGCATCATCTCTGTCACCTGTCCTGTTTGGCAGCCAGCTGCTTCCCCTGTGATAACGCTGGAGTTTATCCTGGGGTTGAAAATACGGGAGTCAATCTAGCTGCTGGACAATCGCTCAAGCTTTACTGTCTGTCTCCTCATAGACTGCAGCCGGTCAGTCTGTCAGTCTGTCAGACAGTCAGTCAGTCAAGGGGGGAGCATGTGTGTGAAACAGTTTTGTGTTTCTTTATTTTTTTAATTGTAACTACATGCCATTTTTATTTGACATGTTTCAGTCTTACACTAAACTGTGTATGATGGAAATATGATTCTCAAAAATTTGCTAACATCATGAAAAGAATTTACAGCTTTAAAACATCAAATGACTATGATTATACTAATCATTTTTTATTTTTATGAAAAACTGTGTGAGTCAAGTGTGAGTGAACGCCTGGCTGAATCCCTGTCACTCTGCTCATTTCTCAGAAGTATCCGCCACCTTCATTCCGTCATTTTCCTCCTTCCACAGAATGAATGATATTAAATCAATGATGCCAATGTCAGGTGGTGTCTGGATAAGTGATCTAAATAAATGATCTGAAACTCCATTAGGAAGCACAAAAAGTGTCCTTTTATCCATAGGCAGGGAAACTCTATTTCCCTCCTCATCACTTCCTTTCCCACCCTGTCTGCGTAATGCAGTGTAAGCACAGCTGTCTGAAAGCAGCGCGAAGGATGGACAGCTCCAGTGGGAGATTACGTGAGGCGGGGGGGGGCAACTAACAAAAGCGGAGAGCAATGTTAACTGGGTGTGGCATGGCAGGAGTTGTTTTGGCTGCAAAGAGGGAAGCTGTGGCCAAGCTGCAGCACTGCCACTGAAAATCCAAAGTCCATGAAGTCAAAATACTGTTGACAGCAGCCAAACCAGCGCCCTCGATTTCTCCTCCTTTTACCTGATTCAGGGAGAGTTTCCTTAACAATGTGTGTGTATGTGCAGAAGACCTAGGCTGCAGGTCCACAGGAGAGGTGCAAAGAGAAGGCGATGTTTTTGCCTATGTCCAGTAGGATTACATGAAAAGTCCTGAAGTGACTTGCACCAAACTTGGTGGAACTGGACACAGGCCAGTAACCCTTTAAACAACCCTTTCAAATGTAGCACAGATCCACATACGGTACTATGACTTCTCTGAAGTCTGCTCTAAGTACTTTGACATTGGCGGTGGCTGAAGGTTGTGTTCTCAGATTGCCCTTCTTTCACTGGTCGATTACCACTTGGCCGAGGAGAAAGAGGAGTTTAGAGCTGCCTCCCCTGTCAGTGTGTCATTATACCATTCCATTAGTAAGTTGTATGTATTTATTTTGGTCAATATAGATATAGCTACTTATTTATATCTGTCCATTTTTATGCTTTTGGGATTTATATGTATTTCTGTCTCTTGGCTGTTTTGCATTCGTATTCAGGTGCTATTGAATCCATCCATCTATCCATATATGTATCTATCTATCTATCTCATTTACTCTCATTCATAACCAAACTTTTTTTTTTTCTTAAATGAGAACATATTTTATTGAGAACTCATTTTAATAAGTAACTGTAGGAATAGATGAGGCTATAAGGACAAACTGTGTTGCATCATTCTGAACCAGGATCAAGGTCCTGGATCCAACGTTGTCATTGTAATATTAAAATCAGGAGGTTGCAACTAGGCAGGGAAGGCTTGAAAGGAACAGTTCTTGCAATTAAAGGAATTTTCCTCAACCAAATATAGGAAATATGAAAACCAAAAACATTTGTGATGGTGAATGTCACCACTCTTACACAAAGAAGTCAGCATCTCTTTGGTCAAGCTGTACACAGAATCTCCCACAACAGAGTAATGGGACAGGGAGACATCATGTCACGTTTTCTGTTCTTTCTGTCCTCAGGGACATATTCCTGCTCACCAGATCAAAGTTAAAAAATATTTGGGCCAGAGGCCAAGACAACAGTTTAAAGTCATAATTCATAGTACACATTAAGTTCTTGATACAGCACATACATTCTCATATTTTCTATCAATCTGATATGTATGTTGTCCACTGTGTCAAACATCACCACAGTCTCTATCTATAGCCTCTCTAATAATGACTGAAGAGAGTACCTTAAATCCAGACCACACCCATTCCAAAACGGACAAAGAATGGCTAAGAGAGAGAGGGACTTCCTCCAAGTTTTCCAAAAAATGTCACTCCAATGAATTGGCCTTGAATTGAATTGATCAGTAACATCATTTGATTTACTGACTGAATGAGCTGCTCTTCCAGACAGGCAGTCTCACAGAGAGCTGCAGAACACGGTGTGGGCTGACAGTAGATGGTCCTTGTTGTGTGCTTGGATGTTTAGGGGAAGGTGGAGGAGGATCATCAACCTGAGACACAGGTTCATAATATTGAGGCCACTGAGGGATTCGTAATGTTCTGACATTTAGAGAAAGCTTTATATCTCAATTGATGTAGTGTGAGCAGCTGAAGACAACAAAAATACACAATTTACCTGATTCACAGAAGCAGCACACACAACAGATCAATTGAAAGCATTAAAAAAGACACTAAAAGACTCCTTGACTGCATCCACTTCCTAAGAAGTAAGTTCAGAAAACATGTTGCAGATTATATCCGTTTTCATCGCGCACACACACACACAAAACACATTTGCCTGTGAAATGAGTTGATATGTGGAGCAAACTTTGGGTGCTTTTTTTCCCTCCACACTTCATACTTCTTTGTGCCGCTTTTCTTTCTCTCTTGCTTTAGTGTCTCCATCCATTATGCACAATGACAGTCTTTGTCTGAAGGACACTGGCATCCAGCCAAGAGCCAGCATTGGTCAAGCCCAGTCATTTAATTGAAACTGTAAAAGAATTTTCTTTTGGCACAAAAGCCCTTATGTGGTCTTTGTTGCAATTAGATTGACCAGAAAGGCCAGCAGACCTGATG
This sequence comes from Echeneis naucrates, assembly GCF_900963305.1. Classification (NCBI taxonomy): domain Eukaryota; kingdom Metazoa; phylum Chordata; class Actinopteri; order Carangiformes; family Echeneidae; genus Echeneis; species Echeneis naucrates. The sequence goes on from NC_042516.1 coordinate 475,793, forward strand.
AAAAGAGATTAGGAGAAATGTATTGCTGGGATATTATTTTGAGTGTGACACCGCGGATAGTGGAGGAATTAGTGAGGACCTGACCTGTCCTGGGTTGGACAGGCAGAAGGACAAACCGCTGATTAATGGTGCAGTCAAAGGGGACACTTAAAACCCAATTTCACAAGAAGAAACAGCTCAGCAGCACGAGTGGTACAGCACACCACCTCCCTCACCCACAGCCCCACACAGCGCTCTGAAACAGCTGGATTAAGCTGCCCATTGAGAAGGAGCAGCGTTTGCTGGGACTTCTCTGTAGGTCCTGGCTAATCTCAGCAGCGAAAAGATGGGGGGGGGCTCACAGTGTTTGTCAACCAGAACCAGAAGTCAAGATGCCAAGATTCACTATTAGCTTGATATCAACAGCAGTAATCTGTAATTTTTATACATTAAAATGTAATCATAATATAAAAATATGATATGTAGCGATATGTTTTATATGCTGCCGGTGTATGCTTTACATTGAATGCACATTCCCTTTGCATATGTGCTGGTGTGTGTTATCCTGCCTGGAGCTTGCATGTTTAACATCCACTTTCTATCCTTTTCACTCCTCTATCTGAACCTCCTGTCCATTAAATGTAACACTTGTCCTTGCGTGGTCATGGGGGAATGGAGCCAGTCCCAACTGTCATTGGAAGAGGGTGGGGTAAAGTCTGAAGGTTGCTAGTTTATCCCAGGGCCACATATAGAGAAAACAAGCAACCGTTCATACTCAGTTTAGAGACACCAATTAGCCCAAGCCTACATGTGTCTGGAGTGTGAGAGCAAGAATGACTACCTGACCTTCATGTAGATGTCAAGCCTTGGGTTCAAATGCAGACCTTTCCTGCTATGAGACTATGATGCCTATTTTACTCCTCAGACGTCTGGATATTCACTTCTTTGAAAATAAAAAGCTGAGAGTAAATGTGTAACAGCTCAGATACAGCTGAATTGTGATTGGATGACATTTTCAGTCACTGACTAAAATAAACAGTTTTGCTCAGTGTTTCTATTAGCTCTAATCAGCTGCTCTTCTTTGTTGTGGAGGGGCCTCTGTTTCGAATTCAGATTTATCAAACAAAGTAAACGTATTCTATGTGTTATTATAGTTGATTTCCAGAGTGGAATGAGGCTCCGTGAATATATTCTGGTGCTCTGCCCAGGTAGAAGAAGGTGTGGGATTAACTGCATCACTTTTAACAGAGTTCTAACTGAATATATATGACATTAACATTGACAGACTCCATTTAAAGCGGAGAACTATTCTTTTGATATTTTAAATTTATTTTGCCAGTGAAAAATCTATATTGTGGTTTAAATCCAGTACTTTTTACATTTCAATGGCTTTTTAAATTTAGCTTTAAGGGAAGGCTCCCTCATGACCAGCAGCTCAATTTGGATTATACTTGATTTACAGACTTTGAGTTTAAAAGGCTTGATGTGTGAAGTAATTCCCTAGATTATTTGATGAACAGAATTTTATTTTGTTGAAACACTGTGTGAAGATGTGAGGATCGTTTTACTGTAAACCCACTTTACTATGACATGACTTCAGCTTTCATCCACAGCAGGTGGTTTCAAGGTGGATTAAAGCTTGCTGCTGTGAAACTAAAGTTATTCCCAGCTCCATCAAGGCCCTGTCCTCAATAACAAAGTACTTTATAAATAGGCAACCAAATAGAGCAGTGTTACATTAAAGTGCCTCCTTGTGTTTCACTCTTCAGTCACACTGGGATTCAGGAAGAGCTATGCTGACTCACCTGCTATCTTTCAGTAATTCCAAGTTTTAAATATATTTTCCTCTTCTTGACTCATTTGCAGCAGGTCCAGCTATGGCGTGTGGCTCATCAGACTCCCAACATACAGACAGACTGTCCTCCGGTGGACATTGGGTGTATTGTCCACCACTGCTCTGTCCCACTCACTCCTCTCACCAACTTTTTCTACCTCTGCATTCAGCTGCAGCGTAGCAGGAGAGTGTGGAGATACAGAAAGTGTACCACAGAATAAAAGTTGAGTGTTTTCACTGCATTATTTAATGCGAACTGATGGTCTCTGAGGGAACAACTCATACAGAAGATGGGCAGACACTAGCTGGGGATTCGTCAGTGCCTTGTTTCTGTCATGGAGTCACAGAAGATCAACTCCTGAGCTGCAGTCTTCGCACAGTCTCTACACTGTACTGTGAATGTGTGTGTGTGCGAGGAGGGGAGGGTCAGCTGGTGTTGTGAATCAGGCCGCTGAAGTGTTAGACACGGCTTCTTCACAACACCAGGGTTCCTCCCCGCTACTTCCTGCTGGGCTGCACAATACCAGAATGGCTGTCCTCAAAGACTGCACAATAAATGTGTGTGAATATTAAATTTGTTTGAGCAAATTAGATAGGTGTGTTATAAGCATTAATAAATACCAATATTGGTATGTAGGTATATTAATTTTGCTTTGTAGTTTAACACTTCACCTGATTGAACAGGCTTCTTTCACTTATTTTATGACAATAAATTCAAATTTAATTTCATCCTGTTTGTAGGCAGTATATTAATACTGCTGTTAAAGCTGTTTTAGGCAGATACACAGTTCATTAATGTATTTCTCATAAACTCTTGATTAGTATTGAGTATTGAAATTAACTGACTTATTTGTATATGTATACAAACAGTTGATAAATGATGCATAATTGTCAATTTTAATTTATTATTTCATCAGTACTATACACTGGTTTAGAATATTTCATAACATTAGTAATAATTATTATCAAGTAAATGTACATGTCCATACTTGTTCAGATTTACCGTGAAATGTTCATTAAAAAATGATGAGGAGAATTACATTTCAAACCTTTTTTTTGTATAAGAAAGTATAGATCTCCATAGAGTTTGTGTTCTGGTCATGGTTAATGTTCAAGAAAAAGTTAAAGGACAAAAATGTGTGAATAGATATTTAGGGTTTAGGGGTTACACACTAAGTATAAGAAAGCTATTTTAAAACGAACCTGCTTTCATGTCCAATTTGGGATTATATAACTCTTGGCTGTTTCACAACAGTCATACTGAACAATGCTGACTGTACAACAACCAATACGTCTGAATACAATTTTGTTTCAGACAACGGCTGGATTGTGTGCACACGCACAATTCACCCACTGCGTGTGTGTGAATGTGCAGAGCCTCTGTTAAGGTTCTTATACTCAGATCAGAACCTTAGAAATTAGTCATTACATGAGTCTTCACTGAATGAATGTTTGACTGGAAAATAAAAGTTTAATGACTGAAGGAACAATGCGTGTGTATTGGTTTTTCACATAATTGCCATGCAATCAGTGATAGTAAAAAGACAAAAACATGTTGTTGCCTTGTACAGATTTTACTACAGGACACACACTTACAGTACAGTCTGACATAGGGAGTTTTAACAGATGCCACATACACCATGTGATAGATAGATAGATAGATAGATACAGTGAGTTTAAAAAAAGTTTTATTTTACGTCAGGCTGCAGATCACACAGTAGTCTTCCTGATCTGGGACACCTCATTCAGGTAGGCAATGAATAATTTGGTTCCCTCAATGTAGTTGTACCTGTGAGAGGAAGAGGAGGAATGTGTTAAATGTAGGTATGAACAACATATACAGACACTAACTTCTCAGATGTCCCTGAGGCCCACAAAAAATCTAGTTCCTGTTCCACCAGCAGATACCAAGACAGATAAATCCCTGCACATTTTTGTTTCTGCATTTAAGGCAGGGATCAGCAACCCGCAGCTCGCTGATCTATGGCTAATCTAATGGCTATTATTCTATTTAGCTATTTTTTAAATGTGATTTTGGAGATATAGGTGATCTGGTAACATTGAAATAAAACGTGTTTAAGTATTTTGTCAATCAGAATATGTGTCGCACCTTGTATATGTGCCTTATATATGTGCATAAGCATGTTGGGGAAGGTCAATGACAACTCGTTCCTTTATTCCACAGACAACAGAGGGTCCTTTAAACTCAGCTCCCCCACAATGCTCACCTTTTCACACATGTGTAACAGGACAATCACAAACTCTAAGTCCAGCTGCTATTGGTCACTGTATGACATGTGACCTATAAAAACCTCTGTTTGTTCCTCCTCTCTCTCTTCTCCCAAATATCTTGCTTCCCTCACACCTGTTTGTGCCCGTCTCTCTTCATTCCTGGATCAGCTCTCCTGACTCGGAGGTTGGCCCTGATCTCCTTTGTAACTCTTCACTCTTCCCATGGTAGCAACGCAAGGTCCTGCACAAGATTTCTAAGAGTGGACAAGCAGACTTGATGCAATGTCTCCTTGCTGTTTCCTGCAAGCAACGACCCTCAATTTAGCATCGACTGCTAACTTAACTGGAACACCATCAACACAAGCAACTTAAAGAACTAGAGAAATTCAACCACTCAGACCTGCAGCTCTGGACTCTGGACTTGGACAAAGCACAAAGAACAGCTGCTTGTCCAAGAACTGGGTAATATTCACTGGGCCAACCTAGTATAAAACAAGCACAGCTAAAAACAGGACTGTTAATCTTCGCACATGAAAATGTAGATTTGCTGACTTTATAGGCTTTTTTGTTGTTTGTTGTGTGTTCAAACAAGTATCAGCATATCACTCACTCTGCAGGCAACTAAACCTCCCCCTTTTTACCCTGGCACCTTGGAACTATATCAGCTGGCCTTAACAAAGGACCACATGAGACTTGTTGCCCCAGCAGCCACCTTGTTTGTGGTTTGACTGTCTGCCATTTGGTCACTGTCCCCCAAGCACAGACACACATACACTTGCACAAACGCTCACATTCAAGTATATAGCCCATATTGAAATAGTATCTGTGTCTTTGTTTGCTACTCTATAATTAATTAGATTAGATTAGATTAGATTTTCTTTTATTGTCCCACAATGGGGAACGTCACATTGTTACAGCAGCAACATTTTTAACTTAAGAGATAGAGAGAACAACAAACAAACAAGGAAACAACAGAGACACACAATAGCAGGTAGTACTACCCATAGTACTAGTACAAAATGTTCTTAAACACAAATTATTGAATCTATTTGATGTTGCACGAGAAGGAATATTGCCAACCTCTTCTCTGCAGAACGCTGAATCCTTCCACTTTAATATCGTAATTTGGCTGTAGTTGTTAAGTTGATTACACTCAGAGATCCAAATTAATAGTGCAGTTTCCCTTTTTAGGGTGGGGCTCCAAGGTTACCCTTGATATTAAACAAAGCCATCAATTAACATTAATATCTTTCATATTAATAGTTTAGTCAGTTTTTGATAGCCAATCACCAATGAACTACCAGGCCCAGGCAAATGGTGGCCCCTGTAAGTTGTATGATAGCAAGTGTAATGAAATTATATATGCAGTGTTTACCTTCATTATTATCATATGGATGTAAACTAGGTTTTGTGGCTCCAGGTGGGCTTTATTTGGTGGGAGTCTGGCCCAAATGGCTGTTTAATGCTGAAGGTTGCCAACCCTTGGGCTATGGGATTTTTCCAGCCTAAGAATGTGGAAGATTAGTGACGGAATTTATATTCCGCACTAACAAGTCTTTTTTTAAAACCAACAGAGTCAAACCTGTTCATTTTCTCATTCTGGGAGTGCAGCCCGTCATCAAAGCCTCCAATTGGCATCATGATGATGCTTTTTCCCATCACATCCTGGAAGGTTCTGGCGATGGGGATTGTCCCACCCTCACGGATCAGATCAGGATCCATATCAAAAACTGTGAGAAGAAGATTTATGTTATAGGTGTGTTACTACAAAATAAAAGAACTGGACATGATTTGCTTCAGAACTCATGTCTTGGTGAACATACCTATAAACAATTCTCAAAAGTTTTAAATAAATAATAAACTATAAAATATAGCCAATGGAGCCTTTTTGAAACTACCACAAAAAAATAACTGACTTCCACAAACAGGCAGGCATAAATTAAACTGATGTCCTTCCTTTGGCTGTTTATTGCATTAGCAGGAAGAGAGAAAATGGTAATGGAGGATGAACTGTTATGTAAACATGAAACATATGCAGTATATAAAACACATGTTGGCAGTGCAGGTGTGTCAAGTCAACGTACATTGACAACGTATGTGGAAGTATAAAGATGAAGAACCGGAACAGGGCCACGGGGCCTGCATGTGTAAGTGCTGATAATCAGGACTCTTTCTTTAGATTTCTGCATCTCATGTGAGATCAAGATGTTAGTCTGTTAAATATACTAACTTAAATAAAGATTTCAGAGAGTAATATTGCCTTCTGCACAATTGTAGAAATGATTACTGGGTAGATGAGTTTGCACTGCAGACATGGTAAATTATTAGAAGCTCATTTAGGTGAAATATTGTTTGTTTTTTAAACATCCACTTTAAAAAAGGTATTAACTTGGCACAAAAAAATCACCAGAAATTTTATTTTACATCGGTAGATTGATGTGAAATGCAGAAATATTATTAGTCCTTGGATATATATATATACATACATTTATATTTACGTTTACTCATTTTAAATTTTTATCAAAAATGCAATATTTTCTTTAGAAAAATGCAAACAAGGCACATCACCCAATCCTCAGTACTGAAGGCAAGATTGTTGTATATCTATAGGTATTAAGTACATCTATTCAAAAAGAGGTTTATGGTGTTGCTCTGTCGGGATACCGCCATCAGAGAACCTCAGAACAGAACATACTGGACTGGCATGTAATGGGTAACAGTGAATAATTGGCTGAATAACTGACCCAGATGTCTCTCTAAGAGAACAATTGTGAGAATGAAAAGTCTTGTTTGCTGCATTCTGGACCATCTGTTAAGTTGAAATTGTGTATGAGTTTAGCAATAGTTGTGGCGAGTGGAAACCAAGGTCTGGACTAAAAGCTTGGTGACATACTGAGCCTAACTGGCTCAGTATGTCACCAAGGCCTGATGTGTGATGCAGTATGTTTGGAGGAGGCGGGCCAGTCATCAAACATGAAACCAAGGCTTCTCACATCCTTGGTTTGGGTTAGAGATGAAAAGACATTTTGCTTATTGTAACCGAGAGCTTATTTGGCTTGGATGAGTTTAGTCTGAGAGGTTTATCTGGAGCTGCTTGTCCCTTCATCCATGTTTATATACTTGAGAGAGAAGCCAAGATCTGTGCCAAGACCGTGAGCTCACCTGGAGGAAACCACAAGCAACCACACTACTTTATATTTTTAGTTGCAACTTGTCTCAGATTTTGAGGCATTGATGGGTGTGTCAGGTGGGGTGAGGGGTGTTAGCTGTACCTCTCTTTACAGCAGCCTTCCCAGCCTCATACAGAGGATGCTGAGTGTCAGCCAGCCAAGGCTTTGCTCCGATCACCATAGTGACTTTAAGTGAGTTGGGACTCTTCCTCTTTGCAAACACAGAGTGAAGGTAGTCTGTCACCTGGAATATCAAAGCAAGAGGAAAGAGAGCAGAGGCAGTTTGTGGAAAGAAAAAATCCTAAATGAATCTATATGGATTTTTTTTCCAAAGCAGAGGATTTGCATCCTGTTGTACCTGTTTCTTCACCATTGCAGGATCCATATTAGGGACTTGTCTTATGGAGAATTTAGCAGTAACCTTAGCAGGTATGACAGTCTTTGTGCCAGGGTCAGAGAAGGCCCCCTCTATGCCATGGATGGAGACGGTGGGGTAGCGCCACATGTGGGCCAACACATCCACCTACAGGAAACGCAGGGCAGAAAATCAGCTGTTGCTCTCCCCTGGTTTGTTAATAAATCATATCTTATTGCATGATTATTACTCCCCTTGTTGCTGTACATGAGTTGGCTGGCACCAATCTTGTTTTTGTAGTGGTCGATGTCAAACTCGATGTCTTGATACATCCTCCATTCCTCATCAGACAGTGGAGCCACAGCGTCTCTGATCCCAGGAACAAGGATTTTACCACTGGGGCTGATCAGTGTATCTGATTAAAAACGGAAAATGGCTGAAAGGCTGAATGTCTTTAAAGTGCCTCTGTTCACATTTGATCAACATTTGAGTTTATGGTTAGTTACACAGCCGCAACTTGTTGCAGGATCTGCAAGAACTTGAATTCAATATCTTTAAAATCCAATCCTCATGATTTGCAGACTCACTAATTACTGCACAGGCCTTGGAGCTGATTTAGGAAAATACCTGTGGCTTTCTGAATGTTTTGGCAATCATAAAATTTTATGCAATTAGAGCAGAGTCAGCAAACAAGTCTTAAATCCCATTCATTTATTCATTCATCTTCTACTGCTGGAGCCAATCCCAGCTCACACTGGGTGAGGGGCGGGGTACACCCTGGACAGGTCACCAGTCCATCACAGGGCCAACACACAGAGACAGACAGAGACCAACAACCACTCACACCTACAGACAATTTAGAGTCAGCAGTTAACCCAAACATGCCTTTCAAATGGTGGGAGGAAACCGGAGTACCTGGCAAACTCCAGGCCGGGAACCAAACCCGCAACCTTCAGCATTGACCACTATGCCACCATGCTGCTTTTACACCCCTCTATCCCCCCGTGCCGGAAGTTCCACATCTATTTTGTCAAAGTCAATACTCGTTAAGTACTCAATGTGCTTAACATCACATTAGCAGTACACATTACCAGACACTCACAGCTGACCAAAAGCTTGTGAGAAGAGAAATGTTTTCAGTCTACATTTAAAAGAAGATACTGTTGTAACAGACCTGAGTTCATGTTGTAGAGAATTTATACTACTATAATACTATAATACTGCCAGTTCTTTTGAGGGTGTTTTTGACACAGCATGAATTTACATGGCAATGCATATTTAGCATTTTAGCATATTTCAGCAATTTTTTTTTTTTTTTTTTACTGATTGAACCTTCTGACTAAGCCTGAGAGCAGGCGAAGCAAAATTTTTCTCATTTGTCAATTTACCATCTGTCTCTTGACTCTTTTCTTCTTTTTACTTAACCAGCTTTCCACATTGATTCCATGAGTCTCATCTTTTAGCACACAATCAGACTGATCTGGATGAGTATATGATTTGCAATGGCAGGTCTAATACATTTTTAATGGCGGGGCCAGGCTGGGGTACAGAGACTCAGGGACGAGTGCAGACGCTAAGCGCTTTTTCATGGAGCTCCTTAGAGCCTCCACGTCAAACGCTTCACCTGGTGATTGGGTGCTATTTTGAACTTATTTTAGGGCTGCAGTTTACTCCTGCAGGCCAAAGCTCAGGGTAGCTGCATCTTAGTGATTGGACCAGTGGAAAAGGAGCTGAAGTTGTATTATATGATACATAGTACACAGAGCTGACCTGGTAGTGTTGATTTTTTTTTTTTTTATAACACAATCAGAACAACAACAGGGGTAGATGGAGGCATAATGCTGCATGCATGAAAGCTGTAACGTTGAATTTGATGGTTAAGGAAACTGTTCACCTGTAAAGGGAGGCAGTTGGGATCGTGCAAGGTTTTTAAAGTGCACACTAAGTTGTCAGAGCTGAGCTCTGAGACAGAAGTCACTGGCTTGTGAATATATTTATTGTTTATTTAATTGTTTCATCATACTATTTTGCTAATTATTTTTTGTCCTAGTTACCTTCACCCACTGACCAATGTGCTGGATGATACTCACTTGCAGATGTACTCACCTAGAATACCAATGAGGTCAATCATTGGTTCAATCACAGTCCCTCCATACACTCCGGAATGTAAGTCCTGTTTAGGTCCTTGAACCTGCAAATACACCAGAGGAAGAAGTACCTCAACTGCACCCAAGTTTAAAATATGAGAACAAGGTAAGAGTTAGATCCAATTTATGGCACACAACCTCAGCAAAGAAGTAACAGTTGCCTCTGGTGCCATAGGTGAGAGCAGGCCGTATGCTAAGCCAACCGCAGTCTGAGATGATGATGTAATCCACATCAGAGAAGAAGGTGTCTCTCTGGGCCAGTATCATGGCATCCAGGCCATTGGAGCCCGTCTCCTCCATGCCCTCAATGACAAACTTCACATTGACTGGCAGCTCCTGTAGCACGGAAATAAAAATTTGATTCCATCAGATGTGTTTGGCAGAAAGTCAAAGTGACTTGCTCAGATGGAAAAGAAGATAATCTGAAAACGGTGCATTTTTGGAAGATAAGTGTCCCTCTTTGAAATTCCAGTTGTGCCAGAAAATGCTTTGCAGACTGAAATATCATGGGCCTTAGCTTTGTTTGAAACTAGTTTTACCAAGACGCACCTTCTTCCTACTTAATGCATCCAACATTTGGATGATCCCTTTTGATGTAAAATACTCAGCTGTGTTATTTTCTCATAAAACGAAGTTACAGCAAAGATGGGTGCAAACAGACGGCTGCAGTGACTTTGCAGAAACAGTAGTGACATTGCAAGTGAGTTTGGCTGAAGCTCAGCACTCCCCTTACATTAGCCTGAAGGTGCTCTGTTTGTTCCTGCTAAATCTGTATTGAGTATTTTACTTGACTAAAACAATCTGCTTAAATAAACAGTTGTAATCTGTTGGGTTTGCTTCTCCATTTTTTTATATTTGAAGTGTTTTCAAGACAGATGATGCAAATGTGACTCTAATCTATCCTCTAATCTGAGGTCACAGCACAGCACGTCTTCAGCACACATTTCCTCATGTTTGATTTCATTAATCAGAGCCATGATGAACTATCCAATTGAAGAGTTCAGTTGTAAACTTTGCCTTACCAGGCTGAGGGCCTGGTAAGCCTCCACTGCATGGATCCAGGCTAACACTGGGGCCTTGTTATCTGATGCTCCTCTTCCATACAGTTTACCTAAAGGCACAATCACAAAACAATCATTATATGTATCCATCATATTGATTCAGGTCTCTGAGAGCAGCAGTCTGAGTTGTTATACATAATCAAATCAAATTAAATCAAATCAAATTTATTTATATGATTCCATGTTACAGCAAGGCACACATAGAGCGAGTCTAGACCAAACTCTTTAAGGAGTTGTAAAGGAGAACCAACATATCCTTCCAAGGGCAAACACTTGGCAACATAGACAAGGAAAAACTTCCTTTAGGAAACCTCAGGCAGAACTGGGGCTCAGGGAGGGCAGCCATCTGCCTCAACTATAATAAATGCAGAATTTCTACTTTTAAATTCAGTTGGAAATTTGTAAACACATGTAATCTGTTTTTCTTTTGTGCATGCAAAACCTGGGCCAATGTATCTTAAATTGTGTCATATAAATTAAGTTTTTCATAATAATTACACTTATTACATCAAAGTCAGGAGCATGTGTCTTTCTTTTTAATCTTTGTAGCCTTATAAGTTGAATGAGACACTTTCCTCATTGGATTTGTATGAAAACAGAATTACAACTGTAACCAATGTCACAAATACAATATATTTTCAGAATAAAATCGTGTTGTTCTTGTCCATCATTCAAACTTTAACAGTGTAGTTAACAAGTTATCAGACCTCAGTCCATCAATGAAACAAGACTGGAGTTTGCGAGTTAGAGACACTTTGACACTAGCTAATGAGAACCAAGCCTCATAAGAGGATGAGGGTGAAGAAGAGATGATAAAGAGTATAGATCTTTATCAGTCCAAGGTCAGACAAACTTTCCACAGAGGGACATGATACAGTTGTGAGAAGGCACTTTCTGGAAGTGGACCGAGTCTAGCAGAAATGACTCAACCAGAGTCAAAGTCACTGCATAGAGGCGTCTCTGCAGCTGGATCACAACTGTTCATGAGTCCTCCACACATAGATCATGAAGCATGGAGTTCTTTTGCCATGGACACCACAGAGGAAGATGTTCCATCACTGACCTGATGGACAACAAGATAACGTCTGATGGACTGAGGACACTGAGACTCAACTGTCTGAGCGACACATAACACCATGAAGACATCCTCCCATAGTTGGAGCAGGGTGGAAGGAGCAGTAGGATCTGGGTCTTCACTGCCTCTGGACCTGAACATCCCCGTATCACAGGGTATAAAGTAAATTCCAGGTTTATCAAGGTTCTTCCAGGATAATGTGAAGGTTTCTGCCTCTTCAAGGATTATTTTCCTTGTCAAGTGTGTGCTCATGGATGGAATTGTTGGGTCTCTTCAACAACGCCATAAAGAGTTTGGTCTAGATCCTGCTCTATATGTAAAGTGCCTGACATAACTCTGTTGTGATTTGGCGCTATATAAATAAATCTGAATTAATTTAAGTTATACTCTACTTTTGCATGGCACACAAAAACCTATAGCAAAGTTTGACCTAACATCATCATTTGCACTTCTGATGGCCAAGCATCTGAACAGATAGCATGTTTAAAATATACTCGTAGTAGATTATTGCACAAGCATTAACGTGGTAGCATAAGTAGCTTTACGGGTGACACAAATTCCCCCATTTAATTCTTTCACTATCTCACAACATTAACTGTATCTGCTTCTGAATATAATGTTTCCATATGTTTAAATATAAATTTAAATATCACTTTCTCCTGTATAATCTTTGACACATTTCCCTGGAATTCAGCTGTGGAAGCCACTAAAAAGAAAGACGGAGGAGTGTAAAGACTATTACCATTGATGTCTGTCAGGTTGTAGGGATCCGTGGCCCAGCCATCCTCTTTCTTCGCAGGTTGGACATCCACGTGACCATAGACACACACTGTGTGTTTGCTGGAGTCATTGCCAAATTGAGCTGTTACTACTTTAGGCAATGCTAACATCTGCCCGTCAGGGAGCTGCAAATGAAAAGGAGTGTTAACTTCCTAAGTCAAGTTACTCTCTATCCCTAAAACATTTCCATTCTCAGTTTTATGAAAAAATATCTGTCGACCCTCATTGTTCGGGAATACAAAGCAAAGCCCAGTAGTGTCAACGGATGATGTTGGTGTGAGCTGACCCTTCCGCTCCCTGCAGACAATTTGCAGCGAGGCCTATATTTTCAGTTGGCGGTCAAATGAGTGGCTTCACTACTGAAAGAGCAACTCCACTGTAAGTCTAAATCGCATTCAATTAGCGGTACATTTCAGCTCTGCTTTTCTGAACTAGATCTGATGTTTCATATCAAAGGGCTACTGTTTTCACCATTCATTAACACAAACGGAGTTCATGCCATGTTGGCTCCAATTACTGCTGAGCAGCTGAAATATATGTTTCATGAGTGTGTGGAGCAGCTTTGATTTTTTTCAGTCAGTAATGAGGAGGTAGACTGTGCTGATTGCTCTTTTTGCTTTTTTTGAGGTCTCCGACTCATTTGCCACTGTCGCCTGCTCCCTGATGAGCCCACCTCTCTGACTTAAACACAAGTATTTACCAGCCAAATAAGGTGATACACACTGTACATAAAGCCATATTATGTCAGACAGGGTTTATGATGACAGGCTCTGTCACTGACTTCTTGTTCTCCGATGTCCACCAGCTCTACATTCCCGCCCATCAGCCTCAGTTTCTGAGCCACCTTCTCCATCATGAGGTGCAAATCTGCTCTTTTCAGTACATTACTGGAGTCACTCTCGATTGCAACCCAGTCGCGCAGAGCCTGGAGAACACACAAATATTCAAAGCTTCATCCTATCTCATCTTATAGAATATGATAAAATATCACTGCTGTGCACTGTCATCACCAAGTGACCAACTCAAGTAATCAAAGGGATTAAAATGAGAATGAGCGTTATATTTGCCTGTCATGTTGCCATACTGCCACCTACTGCCTAAGACCATTTTTGTTTCCCTGAGCACTGGAGCTACAAAGCATATCACCAACAATGACCACTCAACTTTAATTATTTTGAAATTATATTTTCCCTGTTGATATATTATACAAATTCTGGTCAGTGGTTCTTTAAATTAATTTCATTTTCTCAGCATTATCCTATGTATATATTTGGACTTTCTAACTGACATCTAACAGCTATTGAAAAAAGCAATAAGAGTTTTATTTTAGAGTTTCACACACGGGTCAATTCATTTGTGTTTAGCAGAATCCTTATATATTCATATATATGCTATATATAATTGAACAAATCAAAACCCAACATTGCTTCACTGACATTGTAATATTTTTTGGGTTTAGTCGGGGCTGATGATAAGATTACTTGCACATGAGAAATGTGGATGCTGCTGGATTTTGGTTGCATAGCAACAATGCCTAAAACCAACAATATACAAACTTCAACTGTCATCAGTATTCTATGCCATATTAATGTTGGTATTACATGTTGACTACAGTAGACATAGAATTTTGGTCAACCAGCGTGACTGAAAATTACACCAAATACCAACATCTAATGACAATGCTGGCCAGCTTTGCACCAGCAAACCAGTTCAGATTGACTGTTAAGAACTGTCATGTTAAAAGTAAATGACCCTGTGGACTGGATTATTCTGGATAATTTATGTTTAGATAATGGTTAAAATATAGTTTCCAGTTTATTTTTAATGGTTAAATCAGATTTAAGAGCGTAATATTTACAGCATATTTGGTTGGTCCTCCTCTTTTTGTCCCTGTGGTGTATATTAAGAAGCTGTTGCACTTGATTTCATAATGTCGCAACATTTAAAATAGTAACTAAAGCAAGACAAGTTTATTGTACCTCTACATATTCTTCTTGATGACTGTCGACATATTGTGCCAGCTCTGTGTATTGGAAAGCGTGGACGGTAGAGATCCCCAGCAGGAAGAATGGCAGGGTTAGAAAATTCATCTAGTGGCAAAGTCAGACAGCTGTGTGAAACATCTGCACTCCCCCAGTAAACACATGAGGGCTATAGGACAGGTTTTAGAAAAATTGCTTTCATCTATCATCCAAAATAAAGACTAGGCAAACGAACTTTTGAAATCTTCTAGTTATTTTTATTTTATTTACCACGCACATTTTCTGTAAATTTGATCTTAGAAAATCACTTAATTTTCACAACTGAAAATGTATGGCCCGATTAATCAATTATCATGTTGCCAATGTCTTTTATTTCGACTGACCGCTTCATAACTTCTGTTTGAAAATCTTCCACACACAGACTGGGATATAAGGCTAGTGTGGAAAGTATATTTTGGTCTAAAAGTTCAATTTAAAACAAATTAAAAGCCACTCTTATGATCATTTTATACATATTAAAATAATGTAAACTTCCTCTCAGTACACCTGAGTGGCTGGCCTTCTGTCTTACCTTTTCTCTCCTTCAGGTGTGTGACAGCTCTCTCAGGTTGGCAGACTGTAGTCTGTTTTGTTGCGCACACATTTTTATACCCTCCCTTCAAATTCCACTCCTACTGGGCCCCAGGGTCACAGAGTCAAACATTTCCTGACATGGTGCCAAGAGTGCTGACAAATTCTATTTTTTTTCTTGCTGACAGCCACAAAAATGAACACTTAATCTATTGATCCCACTCCAAGAATGCACTCCAGGGTTCAACTGGACCAACAGCAGCATGGTGAAATGAACTAATTCCTGTTGTTTGCGTTGTGGAATTTCAAAACAAACTCCTCTGGAAAAGTAGAGCGGCTTTTCTTGTTCTATAACATAAAGGTGTCCTGTTGAGCTGAACTTAACACTGAGCTATTTGCAAGCATTCCTAGGTGACATGCATAGCTGACATGACATATTAGATAATTACCATAATCCCATCATCTCCTCATGTTCATTGGATAAATTGTCCTCTGTAGAAACTTCCTGTCTCTTTATGTGTGTCCCAGTGTGAAACAGGACAAGCCTGGGAGTTTGACACACTTACAAAGCACTCACTTCAAAGCCCTTAGGTGACCTCAAACTTTTTACCCAAGTGCATGAGTGAGTGAAATTTTTATGAAACTATTATTCTAATGTCAATAAGTGACTGCACTGTACTGTAGGTCAGTGGTAAAGTTAGCATGATTCACTAAATGGCCTAACTATAATGGATTGTTTGTAACACTTTTTATTTGGACTTAAGCTTTTTTTCTTTATTTATTTTTTGCATTGCACCTATTATATTTGCATCACATCATTTTTTATTTCCACTGCAACCTTTTCATTTTTGTTGTGGTTTTTGCGGTGCATTGAGCTTTCTCTGCCTCCGTTTGAATGAGTCGTGATTGATTCCAAAAACTGGCAAATAACTAAACCAAAACATCTAGTATAATGACTGGTTCAAAAGTTGAGGCTAAAGGCACTTTATTGGTGATGCTCAGTTACAAAGCTTTGCACTAAAATGATCAACTAACCCCATATAATCATACTTTCACTTAGTTTTCCAGGGTCCATTAGCTTCTTTCAAGTCATAGTTTTATCTTACATGTGTTGTTAGCTTAGCTGTTTAACTAGCTAGCAGATGAATTAGCTTTGGCCTAGCCTTTGAGGAGGGTTAACATGAGGTTTTTCTTGCCATTACACCAATATGCAAACAAGTATTGATTCTAAACTTTTCTTATTTATGGCTGACATTCAATGTTTTTGATGAATGAACAATTTTAAATATTTTAAAATGAATATTTGAAATGAATTCCTTGAGTGGAAATTGATTTGTTTGAGAAATGTCGTGTTAACTGACAACCGAAACAGAAGCACTTTAGTATTCACACATTGGAGTCAATTGTTTTATAGTATAACAGGTCTAAGATTTGAAAACATTTAACATCATGTACTGTGATCTGTTTGTCCTTCATTGCCACGTTCGAAAAGGTTACTGATTCTTTAAAACAGAGGACTCTGGGAGTCTTTTCAGAGTCCAACGTGTAGTGCTTACTGCTCTACTCCAGCTACACTAAGAAAGGGAATTAAACAAAAACCAGCAGGTCAAAAAGCCAAAACTTCTTCATGATGAAGATAACGAAATATTTGTTCCAACTTGGGGCAAATGTGAACCAGTCACTATTGTTCACACGAGCAGGCCTTTCAGAAGGCAGAGCCTTGATCATGAAGTTTAATGCTGCAGAGAATTTACGGTTATGGCTGCTGGCAGAGAATAAATGCATCTTGAAGAAAACAAAGCCCAGATTCAGCTCACACTAGTTCTTTGAAGGGGATATTTGAAAGGAAGTGAGCCCTGGTTCATGTAAAGAATGACGCCAGTGATGGTAGAAAGTCGCACAAGGCAGACTCAGATGTATCTGTCCAGTCTTCTTAGATAGCCACATCTTCTCAGGCTGTAACATCTCTTTGACTTCTATGACTATTTTATGTCAACATGCTGAACTGTTCAGATGAAACAGCTCCTAAATTAGAATGACCGATGGATTTCACCAGTGATACTGCTTCATCATGAGCTTCATAGTGAGGACTCAAAGCCAAGACAGTTTCAAAGGGAGGATTATATAAAATCATTACAAATAAGAAGTCCTGTAAAGTACCACCCACACTGGCTGAGGTAATGCAAAAATATTGAACCAAACATGCCCCAGGGGTTCTAACCAGTGGGAAAAAATTGCTCTTGGTGCCCAGATCCTACATTACCAGATCTGCGAATGGGTTTTTACCATTTAAAATATAATTTTAATGTAATCATTTAGAGATTAAATTGTCTGAATCTGTAGTACATGATTAGAAAGATGTCACCTTAGAAGCAGTATATTTAGTGAGGGAGATTTGATCATGTATAAAAGGACACTGTTGACCATTGCAGCTGCTGTTCAAGCAAATCCCGTTACTTTCAATTCACAATATATAATGCACGTGTAATTGTTTTGAGAATATCAAGTTGCCTAGATTCAATCACAGGACCATGACTTCGTCCTTATTCTCCTTATTAACGTATGGTCAAGATCTCCACCTTTCACACAAAAGCTGATTGATTCTTGGCTGAGAGCAAAGTCAGTTCTTCTTGGGTGACTTCCCAAGATTAAACTGTTGTTTAAAAAAAGTGAGTGTCTTGGCCTGTTTGATAGAGTTGGGTGTCCCAAGCCATGTTGTTATACATTGCTCTGCCAACTGAATGTTCTTTTCCCTTCGGCTGCTGTTCAATTTAGTAACTCCTCTTTGAGTAAGCCCTTGGAAACTAAATGTTATGAGCCATTGTGTTACTATACTATGACAGAATGATGTCTCGTGGTTGTTGTCCATTGGTTGGTGCTCAAATGAGTTGGCAAAAAAGGTTCCCTTGAGAGGGCAGATTTATAAATCTGAATATCTTACACTGAGTTCGATAGGGAAGTGAGCCATGGCTTTATAGAAAGTAAGAGTAAAAAAATTATGTGTAATGGCACAAGAACTCAAAATCAATACTCACTTCCTTCAAACATTAAATGTTTCATAGTGGTACAGATGCAAAGTCATTCCTCATAATACTCTGCTAGGGTGTATTTTCTATTTCGCAGCTGTGCCTCCCCTTCAGATACCGAAAAAAATCCACAAAGTTTACTCTTTCTTATCAAAATGTTGCTTGTATTAAAAAAAAAAAAAAAAAAGCCATTTGGGAGTAATATGACCACTGCTGACCACTGCTGTTTCCTGTTAACTGTGGTTACTTCCCATTCAATGACACGTCGCGGTAGAATCATTCAAATAAGGAGTTACTGTTGCGCGCGCTCCCGTGGAGTTTACGCGTTTCCGGGTAGACGGAAAGTCTCCGCCCTGCCATGACGTAGAAAGATGAGACTTCCTTTTTTTAAATATAAATTCATTTATATATTTAGGTTTAACCTATAACCCATTTTATATTTTCTTTAAAACATTCATAGTGAATTTTTTGAATTATTTCACCAAGTTTGCATGAAATTTGTTTGTTGTCGTTTTTACGCGGGAGGTTAAAGGTGAACAAAATGGCGGAACCCTGTGGACCGACAACCTCTTTGGTACAAGCAGCTGGATGGGCAGGCTATATTTGAAAGCGTTAAAGACGTGGACTTCTGCAGTCATTGTGTGGATGTCTTTTGCACAAAACCCGCTGCTAGCCATGGACGAGCCTTGTTTACGGATACGTCATTTGGGATAGAAATAAAAACACTGCAGCCGTTTCCGAGCGACACGAACCGAAGCTGAGCCGTTCCCTCCGACGGATTATTCCGTCCGTAATAGCGTTTCTGTTCGTCCTTCTCTTTTTTCCACAACATGGTCCTTTCGTTTCGAGGTTAGCTGCTACGTCTGAAGAGTCTGAAGACAGAAGTAGTCCAGGCACGGCTGTAAAGAGGAAACCTCGGAGCCGTGGTCGGCATGTTTAAACTTCGGAAGAGACTCAACAACAAACGAAAATGAACAGGAAGAAGGACAAAGGATTTGAGAGCCCACGCCCCTTTAAATTATAAGTTATTTTCCTACAGCTTTCTTCCTGTGATCCTAAAACATTTATCACATTTTGTAGTCTTGATCGATGAATGAAATGTTAACCGTCTCCTGCAAACGCACTGTTAGTTCAGAGCGAAATACTAGCGTATTGCTGCATTTGATATTGACCATATAAATTCTGAAACAACATCTCTGCTGGAGTATGTAGCTTCACTGTTGAGATCTACATCATATATTGACGCTCTGTCTTTCTTTTTGTCACTGCCTTTACGACCCACCAGGTGGTGTGCATAAACAACATCAACTTCCAGAGGAAATCTGTCATCGTAAGTACACAGTTAAAATTTACTGAACAGTGTTATCACACCAAGACGTACCCTATCCACAGCAATATGATCATAATAAACTGATAATAGCTTGTACTTATGTTTCTATTATATACTTGTGTGTATGTACACACATGCAATGTTGCACTAAAACCTTCCTTCTATGTTGGAAAAACCAACTTGACCAGATGCTAAAATAAAACTCTGTGTGCTTCCTTCCATGTAAACAGTGCAGATCAAAGTGATAACAGAGAAGGAAGTTGTATGTATGAAGATTGAAGATTGATTAATAAATAAACATGTATGATTAGCAAACAGGTTACGTGGAATATATAATGCTAAGTAAAACCTTAGCACTCGTTCAATTAGGGGAAATTAGTAACAGCATTCAGGTAATAATTCATTACGTGTTTGTAAGTAATTATCTGATTTCTGTTTTCCAGACAATCAAAAAATTGCTTGATTACAGTTCATGTATATTTTTACCAACATCTTTCTTTTGTGTGTGTCTCTTAGGGTTATGTTGAGCTGACCATTTTCCCCACTGTTGTCAACCTCAACCGCATCAAGCTCAACAGTAAACAGTGCCGAATTTACAGGGTCCGTGTCAATGAACTTGAAGCCCCATTTATTTACAATGACCCAACACTGGAGGTGTGCCACCATGAGTCCAAGCAGTAAGTATACCAGTGAGCTTTAACCTGTCATGTAATAAGTGTATACTAGGAAAATCATAATTTAATTAATTTTACTGTCTGTCTAATTAAAAAGACTTGTATGGTGTTGATATGATGATTTTTTTGCTAATGTTTTATGCAGGAGGAATCTGAACTATTTTTCCAGTGCATACACAGCAGCAGTGAGTGCTGTGGACCCTGATGCTGGACATGGGGAGCTGGTCATCAAAGTTCCCTCTGAGCTCTGGAAACAAGGAGATGGTAAGAGGCAAAATACAAAGGCCACCAAGAATCACAGTGGTTCAGAGTTATTTTTTCTCTCTTCATCACTGACAAAGTTTGGAGGATTTTGACTACAAAACAAGCTATCATTTTGTAAACATAAACACAGTCCAAATGTTAAATTCCTTGTGATGTGGGTAAGTGAAGTTCAAAGCTCTGGCTATCTATGAAAACGTAAAGGTTGCAGATAAAATACTTAAGTACTTTTGTTTTGTGTCTCCAGATCTGAAGGTTTTGAAGGTGTACATAGAATTTTCTTTGGACCAGCCTAAAGGGGGTCTCCACTTTGTTGTTCCTGATGTGGAGGGCAGCATGGCAGAAAGAGGAGCACATGTATTTTCTTTTGGATACCAGAACTCCACCAGGTATCAGAAAACTTTCTGTCAATTTACAGAGCATTCAGAAAGTATTCATATACTTCCTCTTCTTTCTCTTCTTTATGCTAAAACCAGGGCTACTATTTCAGTAGTATTGTGGTAAAAGTTCGTTTTTTTGTTTTTTTTTTTTGGACATTTAGACTTTTACTGAGATGCAACATTAGAAAAGCAAAGCAGCGAAGAATGTTCCAAGTCTGGAGTCAAACCAGGGTCTCAAACTAATGATGCATGCATTATATACCCTGATATATTAATTCACTGCTCTAAGATGTAGAATTGGTAGGAATGTAAAGATGTAGACTGAAAGATATGAAGGGGAGCTCCTCCTGTGCCTTTGAGCGAAACACTCACACCTTCAGATACTTTCTTTTCACTAAACGCACCACAAGTCAGATGACATTGTAGTAAAACTGATCCTTTCATGTTACATCTTTTGCTCCGGAGGTTGCAGTTATTTCTTTTGAAATGGCTTGGTCTTTTGAGTGATTTAGTTGATTGTCTGTGTCTGATAGTGAACTGGCTACTGAAACATTTAGCCCAAACCCAGAGCAGCTAACTGTTAGCCTTTCTGATGTCAACTGATAATTTCTAATGAATATGCTAAAACATAAACTGTAACAGATGAAGCTAAGTTAGGAGATAGTGTCTCAAAACAGTCAGTTACACTAAGGCCAATTGTTCATTAATGTATTTACTTGCTGACCACCACACTTTGAGAAGGCTGTTTGGACTAAAAACACAACACAAGTATTCTGACCTGGCACTCTTTTTCTCACCTTTTTGGATATTTTCTTTGTTACTGGTCAGACTTATACCTGCAGCTAATAAAGCCACATGCAGCAGTCATTGAATGTATTTTTGTTTGTGCTTTAGTTCATGAGTTTGATATATATATATATATATATATATATTTTTTTTTTTACTCCAGATTTTGGTTCCCCTGTGTGGATTCTTACTCTGAGCTGTGTACCTGGAAGCTGGAGTTCACCGTGGATGCTTCCATGGTGGCAGTGTCCTGTGGGGACCTGGTGGAGACCATCTACACCCATGACATGAGGAAGAAGACTTTTCATTATGTCCTTCCCATTCCAACAGCAGCCCCGAATATCTCACTGGCTGTAGGGCCCTTTGAAATCCTCGTAGACCCGTACATGCATGAGGTAAGTTTTGGTGACTACTAGTGTGTTTACATATAGATGGTACATGTGATTGTTTGATTCATTTTCAAAAATATTACTTTGTTTTTACAGTAACACAAAGCATTAGTCTGAGGAGTAAATAAATCATATAATCCAAAGAGCTTTAATGAGCAGAGAGACAGGGTTTTCTGTTTTTGTGTTTTCTTTTACTGTAGCATCTTTAAGTTTGCAACTTTAAAAAATGCTTATTTGAGCAGACAGTTGCTGCCAACGCACTAGTGAAACAGTCACAGACACCAGCCATAAGCGGACAAAGGGTCAGTTGTTGTAATATACTCAACAGCATTATTAACTTCTGCCATTTCTGAAACATGATGGGATGGACTTTGCTGTTTATGTATGTGAATGGGATAACTGGTAAGAAAAACTGTAATTTACCCCTGTATTGCCTTAGCAGGGACAATGCACGAACACAAATATAAGGCACTCAAATAGAAATAATTTTTGCTGCATGCTGAGTTGATCACAGATGTGCTTTAACATACACTAGTGTTTGACATGTCTCTGAATGGTGGAATATGTACACACCCGAAAACCATCCCAATATTTAATTTTCCTAACTGATGGCACAGTTTGTCCAGATCTTTATGGGGAACCTCACAGTCCACTCCAGTTGCTCATGCCACTGTGAACAGCCTGTGTCATTTATGGTTAGTAGGGCAAGTCTATGCAAATTCTTAGTACAAGAATATTCAAAATGTTTTGGGTTTTTTTGGCTGCAACTTAAATGGCTTCCTTTGAAAATGATTCTCTTTAATTTAAGTGCTTTCTGTTTAATTTAGTGCACATCTGTTTTCATAGTCTTGTCATTTTCTACTAATGACCACTACATATCCTTAAACACAAGGTGGCACTGTTGATGCTAAGAGCACTTTCCTTACAATAAGTTCCCCTCAAAAGGACAAAAAATGTGTACTTGCATAACTCTAATTACCTACCTAATTACCTTACACAAGGTTTTTATTTGCTGTGGTTGGCGATTTCAAGTCGATATGCTGAAAAAATATGTGTTATTCACAGATAATGCACAATATTCAGGAAATGCTTAGATGCAACTTTTTTTCACACGCTTTGAACCCTGCGGCTTAAACAACTGTGCGGCTAATTTATGGATTTTTACGGGTAATGATCTTCATGCCGCCAATACATTTAGCGTCACATCAGACCAATGAAATTACCAAACAGGTCACAGTGGACTAATGAAATTGTTAGAATTAAATTAAACGCACCCACACTAAATTCTTCAGATCAGTCATTTATTTTGCGCTTCATGCACACACAAGTGATGGTAAACTCGATTCAGTTACCCAGTAGCTGCCATGATTCAGCTCATAAGGAGGGAGATGCGTTCATTATATGGCTCTAGTATATCGCGAGCTACAGCCATTTGTAGCTCACCCGGGGGGTGGGGGGGGGTGTGAGTCTTGTGTTTTGAGTGGAGCTCGGTGGATGTCAGCTTTCTAACGAGTGTTTTTCCTTCATTCGCAGCTCATAGCAGGGAAGGAAATAGTAGCAGCTTACAAACAAGTGTGGCCTATATATGTACAAAACTGTTTTTTCTCTTTAAATTTAGCGGGTGTGGCTTATATTCATTCAGGTGCGCTCTATAGTCCGGAAATTGCGGTTTGTAAACTACAAGTGTTTGTATGGGAATGAAACTGATATTTTACAAGCAAGTGTATTAACTGTTGACAAAACATCAGCTGTGGCCCAACAGACAGTACTCTTCATTTGCTGAAGCCACTGGTTTTCAAGAACACTTTGTGAAGAGGATGAGTCTTCCAGGGTGAACTGGACAGTGCCAGTTATTTGTATCAGTTACTTATTTGAATTTGTTTATAAATTCTTATTGATAGACCCTGATACATGCACAGTTGAAGAAATGAGCTGTTATGGCAGCACTTTTGACCTCATGTGTGCTGTTTCCTGACGTCTGCTGTTTCAAATGTTGCTATTAACTGAACAACTCTGGCGATCACCAGTGCGATCAATTAATGAACAAACTTCCTTTATAATTATAGCGACTTCCATCTAAATTATCTGACAAATGCTGATCAATGGGCTGATCTAATCTGAAAAAGCCTTCAGAATCATCATCAATAGATTTGATTTGATCAATACAAGCTTCAGGATAATAAACAATGGAAATATAAGAAATTAATCAACAAATACAGATGTGAAATTGATATTAGAGGGTCTTATTTACAACATGTGCAATCAATGTTAAAAAGCTTAGGACCAGTGAGTTCAGCCATGTTCAGGGCAATTGACATAAACCTGGTATGTAGAAAGGCCACTAGACAAATGGCCTATTGGCTGAAATATTTAAACGACATTTCAAGTCATCGCTATTCTATTATTCAGTCAGTATTATGATAGAGCAACCAGAACAGATAATTGTGTTGCCTTTTATTAATTTTTATTTAATTTTTATTATTATTTTATCACTTATCACTTAGTTTCTCTGAATTTTAACTGACCAAATAATTTTTCAGATAAAGCAATTATGGAAAAAAAAAAAAAAACTAGTTATAACCATGATCATATTGGCACAATGTATAATCATGCAAGTGTAGTTGATAACTAACATTGTACTTATTGTTGTCCCATCCCAGGTGACCCATTTCTGCCTACCACAGCTGTTGCCACTGCTCAAACACTCCATGTCTTACCTGCATGAGATTTTTGAGTTCTATGAAGAAATCCTGACATGTCGCTACCCATACTCCTGCTTTAAAACTGTATTTGTGGATGAGGCCTACGTTCAAGTCTCCTCCTATGCATCCATGAGCATCTTCAGGTAAAAATTTGTTAGTGTGTTACTCTGCTCCTCTATCCTTTTTCATAGTAGTGTAACAAACTAGTTATGGAGGTGTCATAGTTGACTATCATAGAGTTATAGAGTTCCTATTTCTGTTTTTCAGTACCAACCTCCTTCACAGTGCCATGATCATAGACCAGACCCCACAGACTCGCCGCTGTCTGGCCCAGGCCTTGGCTCAGCAATTCTTTGGCTGTTTCATCTCCAGGATGTCATGGTGAGTCTAAACTGTCATAGTGTATTGAAACCTGACCTGAGGCACAAGGTCCAGTCCATGTTGTCAGATTTGCTGTTTAGAGCCAACGCGTGAACTCTTGAAACCTTTATCTTCATGAGGACAGTGGCATCATTCAAGATCGCTGACAGAAACTGAAGAAATCAGTGTTGAGTCAGTCTTGATTAGGTCGGTTTTGAGTCCACTGGTGTTAGCAGACATGATATGTATAAAACAATAATGATTAAACTGGGGAACACCGTCAAAACCTTAAAAATATGTCAACTCTGTTTCACATGATGAAATATGTCTCCTCTGTACACAGTCTTTAGCCCTGCCTTCTGATTAAAGGTCCATACTGTTTGGTAGACTTCCGGGTCATTTATGCCAAAGTTGCAAAATCATCCAATTCTATCCAATGTTGTTGTTGATAGAAGAGGGCTTGACATGGCATGTTTCACTATTAGTTAAGTCCCTTTGAGGGGCGCCTCTGTACCTGATCCTATTGTTACATTTGGCATCATTGAACCAGTGCAGCAGTCTTGTGACATCTGAAACCTAGTCTTTGCTATCAAGTTAGGATTTGCACAACATCATGCCAAAGTGGGGAAGATACAAAAACAATGTATATGAAGGAATGGGAGACAAACCCTGAGCTACGAATATGGATATGAATATTGTTTATAAATAGGCTTAATTGGCATTTTTTCTGTGGCTCTTATTTAATTTCTTGTGGTTGCCCTGCAGATTTGGCTGTCTGACTGCACTCTTTGTTATTGATGCAGTTAAAAAGCCTTGTAGGCTATTGAAGTGATCCTGTTATGTATGTTATGTTTTTAGCCAGTTTCCGGCCAAGTTAAGATTTGGGCTGGTTTTTATTGAATTGGACAGGTTTTCAGTTGTAACTGGGCAGGAAACTGTCAGGCTTATCTGGCAATACTGGGTTAAATTGGGAAAATGGATGAGAGAGGGAAATAAGGGAACTGAAAACCTTAAGTAATACATATTTGGTTATTTTAGTGAGGTGAGGGATGTTTTCTCTGAAGAGATGAATCAATACATACTGAAAGACAGAGAGGATCTAAGTTACTAAGCTACTGATAGACTTCAACAGTTGGATTCACCTTCTGTAACCCACAGACCAAAACAGTCTGGATTGAGACGGTCTTAGTGCAGAGATGGCAATGCCAGACAACATTCATTTGAGAAACACATTGACTGAGGAGTAACAGAAGGAACTGAACTGTTAGATCAAAGTTATCAAAACAGCACGCATGCAGGAAAGCTCCAATCACCCCTCATCCCTCACTCCTTCAATGACAAGAGCCCATCTACGAGAGCGGTAATTCATACCGGGTATAACCATTTTAACCTTTGCATGTAATCAGACGATGTATTGTGTGAAGTAGGTAGTTGTTATTGCCGTGAGTTTAGCTACGGACAGTCCACTCTAAACGTCAGAGGCCATACTCGTACACAATGGAAAAGTATGGCCATTACTATGTGGATGCATGCTCCCTTAATGTAAAAACCATTTTCACTGTAGTCCAGGCCGCCAGCCATTCTTGCTCTGGTTTTCAAGCCTGTTTTGAGAAGTGTGGTATCAGATCTTTTTATATAATCCTGATGATGAGAGATTGATTCCAGAGCGAAGCCTGTTTTTCAGTACTAGGCGTCACAAGAAGGGCGAGTACCGGCCGGAATGGCTGCATCTGCCAGTATGATATAGCACAGTGTTACTGCCTGGCAACTTTTCTGGTGTGTGTGCTGAGTGTGTAACTGAGAGTCAGGCTTGTTTGCTTGTGTTAAGAGGCCCATCAGTAGAACTTTAACACTGCTAAATGATAAATTGTTGTGTCCCCTCCCTTTACCTCCTACTTTATCTGCTCTTCCCTCTAAACACACATCAGATGTGGGGCCTTGGTTTACTTATGTTGTGGAGCTTGCTGGTGTGTAAGAAAAGACCTCAGGAAAAGTCAGCCAGATCCTTTGGATTTTAGCAAAGCATGGTGCTGCCTGCTTGCAATTAATCAGAGAGGGGCCTGTAATTGAGAACAGGCTGAGCTCACTGGCACCAAAGAGGAGGCAGAAAAAAAGAAAAACTTTTTTTTTTTTTCCCCCCCAAGCCTACGATACTGTGCTGACAAACTGTGACATTGGTGTTGGCTCTGGAGAAACAAGATGTTGGTTTACTGAGCTGTTAAATACAAATGTCTGCTGAAGTTCTCGTAGATCTGTTGTGTATCATCTGAGTGTTTTCATGCTCCATTATGCTGTGTTTTAGAACATTGACATGAAAATTCTTCCCAAGGGTTTGAAAATTTCAGATCTGCAAACTGAGTTTCACAGTGCCTCACTAGCATCCATAATATGACCCACAGATAGTGAGTTAAGGCAGAGTGGATCACATCTTTTGAGAAAGCAAAATACTTCATTATTATTAGCTTGATTATATAAGCCAGGCTGGATCCAGCTCATTGTCAGACCACAAAGGTTGAATCGGCGTGTTGTCTCTCTTTTTCATGAGCTAATAAATCTGGATTTTTAAATTTATGAGAGCTAAGATTGCTGCGCTAGGTTCCTTCCAAGAAATATCCCAAGGGTGAAATTTACTATTACAAAGTGATGAAACAACTCAAGTGTGGCCTTAAATGCTTTTTTCAAGGTTTTCCACTTTGAAAGAGCCCGAGACAATGTGGGCAAGAGGATTGGAAAAGTCTGTTACTATTCATTCTGAATTGGTTCTGGACATTTACCATAAACTTGAACCCAGGGTAATTTCACCTACTCATAATGAACACATTGATATTTTACAGTGTTTTGTTCTAAGTTATCACAGCACTGGCATGATGTGTTCTGATGATGCTTCTGAAGGGCTGATGAGTGGGTACTGAAGGGAATTTCGGGCTACATCTACGGCCTCTACCTGAAGAAAACCTTTGGAGTCAATGAGTATCGGCACTGGATAAAAGGGGTAACAGCTTTTTTTTTTTTTTTTTTGGACATGTAAATTTCTCTCTTTGTCCTGTCATAGCATTTATTTACACACTGTTGTACACCATGTGCAAAACAGCACAGAGAGACCAAGGACAATCCTTTGGTACAGCAACGTTTATTTCTTTTTAAATCTCTTTAAATTACAAAACTGATTATTAACGCACTTCAAATTAATGCTTCTCTGCTTTGTAGCATTAATATAAAGCCTTTATACCAGACTCGGCGTGCAGGGGTTAGAAAAATCTTAACTGATATTGAGTTTGGTTCATGTTACGCTCATGGTGTTTTCTTCACTATTCTCAAACATGCTCACACTACAACACTTTGCACTACTAAGAATTTACAAGTGGTTATGGATTTTATTTTATTATACAGGAGCTGGATAAGATTGTTGATTATGAATTAAAGATGGGAGGAGTTCTGCTGCACCCAACCTTCAGCGGAGGCAAAGAGAAAGACAAGTAATACAGCTCATTTCAGTTTAAATCCCTATGCATCCATTTAACGTTTGAAATGTAAGTAATGAGTGACTTTTTCTCTTTAGTCCTACCCCCCATCTTCACTTCTCCATCAAGCACCCCCACACATTGTCCTGGGAGTACTACAAGATGTTCCAGTGCAAGGCCCACCTAGTTATGAGGCTGATAGAAAACAGGATCAGTATGGAGTTCATGTTGCAGGTCTGAAACAACTAGATAATGTCTTGACATTTTACTTTAGTCTTTTTTTTTTTTTTTTTTTGGCTGGACTACTGTCAACCCTATAAATGTCCATGTCTAATACTGGCTGACTGAGTGATGAAGTTACACCAATGATTGGCTGGCCTAGTGCTGCCGTTTACCCACTGGCAACAGCTCTTTTAAAATGAAATGGCTTTACCATTAAAATACTTGTTCATTTCCAAGCACATTACCACACTTGTTGGCAAAATTAGCAAAATCTTCTCTTTCAAGTTCTGGTGTCTTTGTTTCTCCTGCTTTAGGTTTTCAACAAGCTCCTGAGTCTGGCCAGCACAGCTTCATCCCAAAAGTACCAGAGTCACATGTGGAGCCAGATGCTTCTGTCAACTCATGCTTTCCTCAAATCCATCTCTAATGTCTCTGGCAAAGACATTGGCCCGCTTATTAAACAATGGGTGTATCCTTTACCCCGAGTGATCTGTCTGTTCACCTTTTGGTTTTTACCTACAGTGTAAAGTGTCAGACCGTGTGTACAATATGCAGAGCTAAGTACAGTCAATTTGTTGTACCATATATGGATGTTACAGCAAACAGAAAGCGACAGACAGTTTGGAGCCATAGCAGAGGCCCTGAATATTTCATTTTGTCATTGTGAGTCATTGAGTACAGATTAATTAACAAAATGGCAACCTTGTCCACTTGGAATCTACACTAAACACAATAGGCACTTTCACACCAACAGTTCTAGGGTCTCATTTGATAGGAAATACAAACCATGGAGCTCCCCCTATAACTACAAATGTTCTAGTGCCTTTTATCTGTGTGTATTTGCACCGCCAGTAGGAACGCTGACTTTACATAAGCCCTTCCGTGCTTGGTATAGCGACGTGTGCCGGTCTGTGTCCAAGGATACCATCTAGAGTGTCATACAATTTATTTGTTTTTCTGTCGGAACAACTTTTGTTGTTATGGTCTTTTATCGTCTTATAGTCATCCTTTAAATTCTTGATCTACTCTCTACATTGTTTTGCCAGTTGGTGGATGCCCAGCGAGCCTAGCTAGCTTTTTTTATGGCGGTTGCATGTAGTACACCTACGTCTGGACCAATCACCGTATACCTACATTATGCAAAGTTGCGTATTGCGCTTCAAAAATACCTACCCTAAAGTAGGGGCTAAAAAAAGTCGCTCAAAACGTCATTCTTAGAACTAGTATGGTTCTACTTTCCTGCGATGCAAACATGTGAAAAAGGGGGTACTAAGAACTATGGAAAAGTTCCTCTGGTGCAAAATGGTCTATGGTCTGATCTCCCTGTCAGATCATGCCAACTACCAGCAGAATGTTTGAGTTAATCAAGAAAACAAATGAACATTGTGAAGAATGTGATTATGCAGAATGTTTTATATGTTCTTAAGGCAAAAATTATGATTGTCAAAAGAACCCTATCAGCAGAACCATTTACTATCAGAAAATAAAAACTATGCAATAATAAAGAAGAAAGGAACAATTATTAATAAATTTATCAAAAACACCAAACGTTTTCCTAACATAAAGAAGCATTTTAAAACACATTTTTTCCCCCTCCTATCTCTTACGGCTTTTTCCCCATTATGGAATGCCTCAGCAAGTGAGCTCTGTCACTTGCATGATTTATTTGGCTGTAGATTTTACATGAGATGCCCTTCCTGCAGCAGCCCTCCCCATTTGTCCAACTTGGGACTGGCACAGGCCTACCACTGGTTTGTATTATGGCTGGGGTTTCATAATGTCTTCACAGGGGCAGGGCCTCTGCATGTAAATCTCTGCATCATTTTCATAAAATTGAAAGTAAACTGAAGATGATAAAATATCTTTGCAGGATAATTAGTAATTAGAAGTTACCTCCTGTAGATCAGTGCAGCACATTTGTGAGCTTTTTCTGTCCACACATTCTGTTCATCTGTCTTAACTTTTGGTGTCCAGAGACCAAAGTGGTGTGGTTAAATTCTTTGGAAGTTTTGCCTTCAACAGGAAGAGGAACGTGCTGGAGCTGGAAATCCGTCAGGACTACACATCATCTGGAACTCAGAAATATGTGGTGAGACAAATAAGACACAAAGAAGCAGCGACCCAATAGATCCTTTGTATGAAAAAAACAACTGCATGTATATGTATCCTCACATTCTTTTTTTCTGTCAGATAGTCACATGTATCTCAACTTGCAGGGTCCCATTAAGGTTACAGTGCAGGAGTTGGATGGGTCCTTCAACCACACTCTGCAGATAGAGGAAAACAGCCTCAAACATGACATCCCTTGTCACTCCAAGAGCAGACGGTACCCACTACATTTATTTCACTGTATATTTTTGGTTTTAACCTTTTTCCACCAAAATGTGTATGCATACACATTAAATGGTGAGAGAAGTGTTAAGAAATCCCAGCTGACTTGTATTCACTGCCATTTTACTTTCTGTTCAAACTGAGGACACACTGTGAGGAGTGATCCCATCACATGCACTTAAAGAGCAGAGCAAAAGATTGAAGTGTTTTCATGCCAGGAAACTGGTAAAATGGTTCTGTCATGTATCATCACTGGGTTGTTGGTCCCGTAAAATGCCAGAGCGTATGTGTGAGACAATTAAGTTGGTGATTGTATATTTTTAAAAGCTATGTGGAAGCTCAAGCTGAGTCTGTCACCTTCACTCTGTCATCTCTGAGCCCAGTTTATTTATGGTGTCAGAGCTGATAATTGGCCGCATCATTTGAACCAAGCCTGAATGTCCATTTCAGCTTTTTCCATTCCTGGCAAAGCTAATATTAGTTGGTCTTGTAGTTGGCTTTTTGAACAGTGGAAAATGATCTTGATATACTATTGTTATCAAATTGTTATGTTTTATAACATATTATATTATTACTATAAAGCTTTGGAAATTATAACCTATATTTAGTATCTATGCTGTACACTTTGCCATTATTCACACTGTTACACTGCTTTGCCCAACACCATCATCTTAAGGTGCTAGACTTCTCATAGCTACTGATTTTGATTGTTTTTGTTTGACTTTTAATTTTAAATGTATTTGCACTTGAACACATTCTTCTTATTCTTATTATTTTTCTATCTTCTGCCAGTGCAACATCAGATTTTCTCTGTGTGGGAACAATAAAGACTGATCTTAGTATCAACTTGGTATCTGAAAAACAATTGCATAGCAATTTGGACAAAATACTTCCTGCTGCCTGTTCTTAATACTTTATTTTTTGTTTCAGTTTTTTCAAATCCTGCAGCGCTGTCTCAGTTTACAATCCAGTAATCTCTGAGGTTGCATGACTCTACACAAGTACAGACCTTGTTACCTCCCCTGGCTACCTGTCAGACAGCCTAAGAGAAACAGAGAACTTTTCATTAATTTGATTGCTTTTAAATTATTAGCTATGTGATAGCATAGTATTGAC
Organism: Echeneis naucrates; assembly: GCF_900963305.1. Taxonomy (NCBI): domain Eukaryota; kingdom Metazoa; phylum Chordata; class Actinopteri; order Carangiformes; family Echeneidae; genus Echeneis; species Echeneis naucrates. The sequence goes on from NC_042516.1 coordinate 508,016, forward strand.
TGGTTATGTGGTTGCTGTAGTAGGTGTTTTCTTGGTTGTTATTACATGTATGTTAATCCTGTTAGTCTCTATTAGAGTTGGGATCTTTCTCTCCTTTTATTTGTTTTGTTTCTTCCTAAAGCAGCCGAGATACATTTTGAACAATTGTGCTTCATGTCATTCTTTGTCTTATTTAACTGATAATCAGTTGGTTATTTATTTATTTATTTATTTATTTATTTCCCCAGAAACAAGAAAAAGAAGATCCCTCTGATGAATGGGGAAGAGGTGGACATGGATCTGTCAGCAATGGAGTAAGATTCATGCTTTTTCAGTTTGCTGTCTCTAAACAGTTTTCAAAATGAACTTACTGAGGTCAAATGAGCAACAAGTTAGAGTTGAGTTTTTCTTCATTAACCTGCATCCATCTCATCTATTCCCTGCAGTGCTGACTCTCCTCTCCTCTGGATCCGGATTGACCCAGACATGTCCATTCTGAGGAAGGTAGAGTTTGAACAAGCTGACTTCATGTGGCAGTATCAGCTGCGCTACGAGAGGGATGTAGTTGCACAGGTGGGTGTGACAGGAGGTGTTTTCCAAAGTTATTTCTATTTTTCAACAATTGTAAAGTCACTGGTTTCTGTTGTGTATATATATGTATACATATACATACACACACACACACCAAAAACAGATTATTGTCCTTACAGATGCTTCTGTCATGTGTCTGTCAGTGCTTCATCATTTACTGGCCGAGAGTAATTGAGTACATTCACATTATGTAGCAGCATGCCATTGTCAGTATTAAAATAACATATAACATTTAATTCTGCCCCTTTCATTTGTAAGTTGTAGCAATGGGCTATTTTATATTACTGCAAGGTGTGCACATGTGCCCAACGAAAACTTTGAGTTGGATTTCCAGTAAACGTTGAGTGTGCACCTTATAGCTCTCTCTCTCTCTCTCTCCAGGAAGAGGCTATCTCAGCGCTGGAGAAGTTCCCTACTCCTGCCTCCAGACTGGCTCTAACTGACATACTGGAGCAAGAACAGTGTTTCTACAAAGTCCGCATGCAGGCCTGCTTCTGTTTAGCCAGGGTATGTTTATTAATTCGAATAGATTTTAGAATTAGATAGGATTTCTGCAGAAAAGGAACCTTTTCTTAAACAATGAAATAATTTTTTGTTCAACTAAAAACAGCAATTATATTAAATAGCCATTGCCACAGTTTTGCTCACAGAATTTCTGTTCTAATACTGCTTTAATCGATTAGTTTGTTTGTTTTATTGTGTGGTACTTTTCCGTAATGATTATACTCCACCTTGGTGTGGTTTCCAGGGGATTTAAAGTAATTTCTTAATGGCCAGTTTATGTAGGCTTTCTTTATGACATTCGTGGGGTCTGAAATCACAATCAAAACACACAGCTGTGGTTGGTTAAGGTTTTCTTTATAGAGTAAAACCTGGATGGATAGATTAAGGAGGCTGATAAGATTGATGGCTGATTAGTAATGTTAGTGGAGTGGCCTCAAGTACCCTCATTTGAGAACCATCGCTCTATAACATGCCTGGCTTTATTTAGACCTGCGGAAGAGCTTTAGAAGCTTTGGGAGGTTTGGATAAATTACTCAAGGTTATAGAGACAAGAAAGAGTCATTTATTTATTCATTCATTCATCCATCCATCCATCTATCTTCTACTGCTTACCCATTTCCGGGTCACGAGGGGTGCTGGAGCCAATCCCAGCTCACATTGTGTGAGGGTGGGGTACACTCTGGCCAGGTCACCTGTCCATCACAGGGCCAACACACAGAGACAGATAGAGACAAACAAACACTCACACTCAGACCTACGGACAATTTAGGCCCAATCCCAGTGTTCACCCTATTCACTACCCCTAGCCTTCACTCACTTCCCCTTCACCCTCGAAAGGAAGCCACAAGGGGTAGGGTTTTGTGATACTCCCTAGGAATTGGGACACCACTTGCAACGTCACTGCATAGTTCGGGCATGCAAGCATCTGTGTAGTCCCAGTAGCAACATGGAGTCTATGTTTGCCATCCGTTTTTTAGAATTCATCATTTTTCGGTTGATAAATAAACCAAGAGGTACATGGAGAAGAATACACCTTCTGTTGTCTCTTGTGAATTTTTTGTGGTTTTTCTTCTCCGACTTCTCCACATCCTCTTGCTCTCTGGGGGTCACCATTGTTTGATTCAGTATGTAAATGACATAAAGAATTCTGTAAAATCACTGGTCCTTCCTCAGGAAGTCATCTGAAAGGCTAGATTCATAGCTCCTAGTCCTCCTTATGCCCACTACCCTACATGAAAAAAGGAAGTGGGACAATGAAACCAGGCTGGGAACTGAACCCATGACCTCTTTCTGATCACTATGACCACAGTAATGAATTTTTCATCTCCTATGAATTGACTTCAATTTGGGAGTTGTTTTCTTCTTTGATTAAAAATTACATTGACAGTGTCTGGTGCAAAACTTGTGTTCGTAAGTTGAGTCCGTATCTTTGATTAGTACTTTTTTTTTTTTTTTTTTTTTTTTTTATCTGCAGTACAAACAATATTGTGAAAGGGGTCCACAGTATGAGAAGGACATGTAATGTCACAGCCAGCAAGGCCACCCACAGCAGTTTAACTTCAAATCACTTGACTGAATAATCCTCCTTTGTGGCTGCAGGAAATTCTCCATTCTCTGAGTTTTGGTCTGTTCCAACTTTAACCCCACTGGATTTCCGCTGTTCAACTTCCACCTGAACCAATATTTTCCCAAAATGATAAAATGAGTGCTGGCTGAAATGGCAGCTCTTCACTTTTTCCTTTAAGTTGCCATATTGGCCGTTGGTATACTACTATAGCCTCTACCACAACCATGACTGCACACACAAACATATAAACTCACAGACATAAGGGTTGTCACTGACCACAACCCTTAGCCCTCTGATGTGACCTGGGTGCACTGTGATTGACTGGGATGGCATTTATTTGCTTGAAAATGTGGGAAGGAAGAAAGAAGGAGGAAATGGCCCCAGGGCTTAAAATCAGACAGCAAAAGCACATACAAAACTGACACATGCACACACAGGAGCACTCCAGTCTGCATACCTCCCTTTATTTATCTAAGCAAATGACAACATCCTGTGCCAGTGACCCTTACCCCTTTATTACCACATTAACATAAATTCCCCAATATCCTGTTCAAGCTCAAAAGACCACTGGAGCCACTGGTCTTCATACCTTAGGAAACCTCATGTGTGCATTTGCTTTTACAGTGTTGTTCAATCCTTACCACAAAAAGTATAATGGTCAGAGAGGACATTGTTGAATTTCAGCATACTTGCCTTGTCATTTGTGCGCCACACAGCATTTCTCAAATAATCACGCTAACCTGTTAGCAGCTATGTATGTTTTACATTTGATATGTTGAGCAGAAACACCGTCTCCATTCTCAGTGACAGATGTTGTCCCTCACACACAGCACAGCAGCTTAGCTAGGAGAGAGAGGAATTGGCTGTGTAAATGTCTCTGTCCTTCTGTAAACTTTGCAGATAGCCAACGCCATGGTGAGCACGTGGCAGGGCCCGCCCGCCATGAAGTCCCTATTCACCAGGATGTTCTGCTGTAAGAGCTGTCCCAACATTGTCAAAACCAACAACTTCATCAACTTCCAGAGCTACTTCCTGCAGAAGGTACAGCAGACAAACAAAACACTGGTACCCACACCAAGGTGATTGTTGGCAGTAAGAGAGCACTGGAGGGGTATCAAAACACTGATGCCTTTCAATGATTTCAGCTTTTTAGTTTACACCCCCCACTCAGTAAGGATAAACGCTATAGAAGATGGATATTTGAAAGTTGCTGTTCCATGTGTTGTACACCAGAGATCCCTAACAAGTAAATTTTATAGCTGTAAATTGTCTCTCAGACAAATATTGACTTACTGTTTATGTGAAAACATTTTGGATGTTGACTTTTGAAAGGATTGTTCTACACAGCAATGCTGAAAAACCAAGCTTTTCAAATGGCATGCCCCTTACCATTTCCATGGTGATAACACATCATATGACTGCTGTTTCATCTCTATTTCCCATGTCAGACGATGCCGGTTGCCATGGCGTTACTCAGAGATGTCCAGAATCTCTGTCCAAAAGATGTCCTCAACTTTATACTGGATCTCATCAAGTATAATGACAACAGAAAAAACAAAGTAAAGCCTCAGATTTACACACTAACACAAACTGTCCTTGGGTGGTTCTCGTGGCTGATTAATGACCTAGAAAGGTGTATGTTGTTATTTTGCAACTTAAACTCAACTCAACCTCTCTTCCTTGTCCCTTCTTTCTCGCCGCTTCCTCTCCCCTTCTTCTCCCTGTTGTCAGTTTTCAGATAACTACTACCGTGCAGAACTGATTGAAGCACTTACAAACTCCCTGACCCCAGCTATCAGCATCAACAACGAGGTGCGCACAGTGGACAATTTAAATGCAGATGTCCGTCTCATCTTAGAGGAGATCACCCGATTCCTCAACATGGAGAAGCTACTGCCGAGCTTCAGAAACACCATCACTGTCAGGTACAGATCAAAAGCTTCCCCTTTATATGTCTAAAGATGTTTCCTCTGCTTGCTCCTCTTGTCAGCTTCACTTCAGTCATTAAATGTTTTACGTCTTAAAGCCTCATAGTTTTTTGTTTTTTGTTTTTTTTTTTCTTTTTAACATGTCGTAAAACAAAGAAACAGATTTTGGTCTTTTTTACACATGAAATGCAGGGATGTCAGCATTGATATGTGAAAGGAATGAGATTTATCTTGACCTTGAGTAATTACAACAGTGCTTGTTTACTTAAAATATATTAAGGTTATAGATGGAAGACACGTCCAGCGACGATAAACACATTCATTTTCTGTAATTGGTAAAGTTTCTATGTTCTTTGTCCTATGTGTTAATCTTATTGTTTATATCTTTAATGTGTATAAAAGGAAATTTGATGTCAGAGGACACAAGTATTGTCTCATTTATTCTTCATTTATGAAGCAGTAAGCTCATAAATGAAGTATTGTTATTGAAACAGGAAGAGAATAGCCGCCTTTCTGTCAGTCGTCTTTATAAATTCTTTTCACATAGCCAAATTTTTACTGTCCTCCTCCGCTTTCAAGCTGTTTGAGAGCTATCCGTCAGCTTCAGAAGAATGGCCATATCCCCAGCGACCCTTCACTCTTCAAGTCCTATGCTCAGTATGGACATTTTGTGGACGTTCGCATTGCTGCACTGGAGGCTCTGGTGGACTATACAAGAGGTGTGACACATAACACAAGTTTGCAATGCATTGATAATGATATTAATATTGTTATGATGTCCATGGATCTGGCTCACAGGCCCCTGGGGATCAGCATTAGTGGCTGTTAAGAAAAGTTCTTTGTGGTCAAGGTTACTACAGGACAGGGGTCACACTTTGTGTCACAACGGTATTGGTTGGCACAGCTGGTGATAAATGTTAAAAATCCACTGTACACCAGACCATCTCATTTCAGTTTGGCCTTCAATTTCCACAACATGAAGACCAAAGAATTATCGCCCTGCTATTGAACTGCAAAAAACAATGGAAGCCACACAGAAATACCAGTAAAAAATTGTTCCCAACAAAGCTGTAAAATAAAAGAAAAAATAGAAAATAGATGGGAGGATTCTTTAGCTTTTTTACACTTTTGTCTTTGTCAGTATTGTATTTGTATTCTCATTGTGTGCCTGATGATGTGGCTTTTTTTTTTTATTCTCTAGTCGAGAGGAGTGCAACAGAGCTTCAGTGGCTTCTCGTCATGGTCCAGAACGACCCAGCTCATTATGTCAGGTGAGCATCTGTTCACACAGTCCTCACGTGTATTTGTGCTACATGACATTATATTTATATATTAAGAGTTTTTCTGACAGGATTTACCTCAAACGACATTTGTAAAAAATATTTTTTAAAAAGGATCTGCCGTCAAAGCATCTTTGAAAGGGCTGAATTTAAAGTGACAGATTTTGGTGATTCAAACTTAGCTGAGTAAATTATTGTTCTCAGGGTTTAGAACTTCTGTCTGAAAAGAAAGGAACATGTAAAACGGGCCCATTGCCTCTTGTATTACAATGACATGCAAACGTGTGTTACTGTCTTGCTGCAGTTTAATTTTACCAGCAGGATCAGTAATTGTACGTGGCTGCTTATCAAAGGAGGGGTAGTTGATGTTCACTGACTATAGAGTTGACTGGATTGTCGTCTCCTTTTTGGCTGTATTTCATGTTTACTGTCCAATCAGACATAAGATCCTGGGAATGCTGTGTAAGAATCCACCATTCACTAAGACGACAGACTCTGCTCTATGTAATGAAGCTCTGGTTGACCAGCTGTGGAAGCTCATGAACTCAGGTGAGACAAACATGATATCCCTTGATTAATAAACTTTAATCCTGCTGAACCTTTGTGTAGTGTATCAGTATAAGCTTGTACCGGGATATGAACTATACAGAAATTGACCCATCCAACCACAACTTTTGGAAATTATACAGACAAGAGTCCAGTTGCTGTATGTTCAGTTTCGCTTACAAGAAATGCTCTCCCATTAACAGTCCTACAACAGCTAATACAGTGCACATAACAGGACCAAGTAAATTGCTGCACTCTCTTGGAATGGTGCAAGAGACCTGTTATTTTGTGACTTTGGCACAGTTTCTTCCAATCTCTCAAATCTTCTACAAAAGAAAGTAAAAATGGATCTGTCATAACTGGAGGCAGACTCACTTTATCAGGCCTCCTCTTAAGAAAGTGTCCAAAAGTACATTTGACTCTTCCTTCATAACTTGACACAGAATGATGACACAGAAAATCACACATTGCCAACATTTATTCCAACCAAAGCCCATGATAATCAATCAGTTCACATTACTATCATGTTAATATCATTTATGATCTAGAATCATTTCAGTCATGTCTGAGCTGCTCGATTCTCTTGTAAGGCAGGCCATTGCGTGTGATATGCCAATCATGGAGAAGCCACCCCACAATGCAATGTAAAACGAATTGAAGCAGTAAACCCTCAAATTATTTTGATTATTTTATTTAATATTTTTGATAAATGACTTGGTCAATCAATTGACAGCTTAATCAGCTAAATCTTTCAGCACTGATCCACAGAGCGGACAGCGCAATTTCGTTGCGCATTAGACAGGGCTAAATCTTTTCTACGTTATTCTTACAGCACACTTTCAATGCATTGTTTCAGTCTGCCTTCAAATTAAAGGTAGTTTTTAGTTGTTAGTTATTCATTCATTCATCCTCGACTGCTTATCTGTTGTTGTTTTTTTGTTTATTATTTGATATATATTGCTTTCTAAAATTTTGTCTGTATCTGCTACAGCTTCATCCACATAACAGGGTTAGGGTTAGGGTTAGGATAACCCTTCTTTCAGGGATGTTGCTGTTACAAAAATGTCTTCAAGAATTGAGCACCTTCTCTTTGTTTGTAATATCAGTCAGTCTTTATTTTCAGTGGTATTATGATGTATGTCAGAATATAAAATACATAAATACATAAAATACATTTCACTGTAACAACATTGTTACACAAAGGGCAATGTACAAACTGCAATATTACAGTAACTGCTCCAACTCCAATAATTTGTTGCTTTAGCCAAACTGTGATTGTCACCAGTGTTTCAGACATGTTGTTGAAGGTACATTAAATAATGAAGACATTCAGGTTGAGCTTTTGGTGCAGTGCCTCCACCATAGACGCACAAGCTTCTGTCTCCTATTGTGTATTCAGGTTTCATTATTACCCTCTCTTCCAGGGGGTCCTATGTGTCTTTCAGCCAAGCTGCTAGGATTCAGTCAGCCAATCCAAATACACACAACCTCAAAACCCAAATATAAGTATACATTCAGGATGCCATGTTCCAGAAGACCCTCACCCCCAGCATGTTGTTTAATTCACTGACTTACAGACATGAAGGATGAACAACAGTGTTGCTGATCCTTTTTGTGAGTGAGCTTTTATGTGTCGGTCAGCCTGTGGGTCAGCGGCTGTGCTGCCAGTTTAAATACACAGTGACCGGCGTTGGAGCCATGAATACTATGTAATGATAACGTGTTGGTTGTTTTACCCCCACCACCACCACCACCACCACACTACCCACAGCACCCCATGTGTTAAACACCACACTCATGTAGGATGATGTTTCACAGCTGAAGGTCAGTGCTATAGGAGCACAAACCTCAGATAACTTTCTGCAGCTCTTTGTGCTTCTTGCATTTTTTTCTGGCAACCCCCCCCCACCAGAAGCCTCTCACACTACCCCACCCAACAGTATATGTTTATCATTAGCAAAGATAGGAGAATTAATTAATAATAGAAGATTTATGTAGAACTGTAGTTAAATAAAGTGCAGCAAGCAGACACGTTTATTATCGACACATTAACAAAATCCAACCTCACTGAGCTTAGGTGCACTTTCTGTTTTGCCTAGACACCCGCACCAACACCCCCAGGGTGGCCCACTGCATTGGTCTGATTTATTTCAACCTTCTTCCAAAGCCACAGTCCACCCCTGATGTTTGGCGCCAGGCCTCCCAATCATCAGCAGTATTCAGTGTTTAATTCATTCCAGCTCTCTGTGTGCTGTGAATCCTCTGACCCCTGCAACAGGGGTATTAAGCAGTGGTGTCTGAGAGCTCATTATCACCATCGAGCTTGTGTTGTCTCTGTCGGAATGTCAAACAAAATTTAGCACTCAGGAACATGTAACGTCTCCCTCAACTCAGGTTTACTATTAACTTCTCCAGTTTCCTCCTTTCTTTTTTCCCCCACCTTACCTCTTCTTTGGTCCTTTAACTTTGCATCTCTCTGTTCTTTTTGTTTCTTTGTGGCACGTATTTCAGCAGTGCTCTTCATGTGTACACCTGGATGGTAATGTGTTTGATCACGGTGCAAGCTTTTTCAAGATTTTTTTATCTTAATGTGAGGGTAGGGTCAACAGAGGAAGGGTGACCTACATCTTTGTTTTCTGAGTCACAGGGATCCCTCACAGCTTAATCTGTTGTCTCTATCTCATCTTCTTTTTCTCAGGGACCTCACATGACTGGCGGCTTCGCTGCGACGCTGTGAACCTCTACTACACATTGTTTGGTCTGACCCGTCCCTCCTGCCTTCCCCTGCCTGAGCTAGGCCTTGTGCTCAACCTGAAAGAGAAGAAAGCTGTGCTTAATCCAACTATCAAGCCTGAGCTGGGCGTCAGCACTGTCATGGACACACCTGCCAGCATCGGTATCCACGGAGTTGGCATGAGCTACACAGCTGTAAGTGATCTGTGGTTAAATCATCACAACAGTTCAGTTATGTTCATATTCTGACTGGATATTGGATATTGTGTTTAAGCCAGCTATTTTAAAGATACATGCAGTCTAAAGGTAGATGTCTGTGTGGTATTTGATTTTAAATCAGGTTTACATTAATGAATTGAACGCATTGAAGGTAAACTATCAAGTTCTATGAGCCTTGATTTAGCCTAAAGTCCAGCAGTCAGGACTTTTTTGTGATGTCGCAACAAAAGATTCCCCAGTCCCACCCATTTTGTTTGTCTGAGAATTTACCTCTCTCTATATATAATGTTCTCTGTCATAAAAAAGCTATAAGTTTGACCTTGGGAGTGCTACGGTATACAGCCAATGCAGTTTGGTTGCACCTCATTCACTTTGTGCCACCATAGAATCCAGACTCCACTCTGGCTGCAAGGACATGTCTGTGTCAGCTGATCAAAGCAGTGATATTGCAGCCTGGACCCAGATTCATGATTAATACTGCCAACTACATTTATTCTGTCCTCATTGGTTTAATATAAAATGTTTCCAATGTGACACAATCTCACATTGTCATAAAGAAAGAGGACTACATGTTCAGATTTTTTGGTTGTGTGTGCAGGTAGATGAAGAGCCGGATCCTATATCATTAGGAGTATGTGGGGTGGGTCAACCACCTCAGGGCCTAAAGAGGAAGGCTGAGACCCCACTGGGGTCCCCTCCAGAACCAGGACAGATACTGCAGCAGCAGGACGATGATGCAAGAGGAGGACGCTACAAAATCAGGGTAAAGGAATTTTTACTTGCCCACACTCTACTCAGCTTCGCCCTGCTCCTCCAGTCATTTCTCTGCTCAAGCTAATTTAGATGAACTATTGATGGATTAAAATTTCGTGTCATAACAAGTCTCAAATCAACAGCCATGTTTTGTTGTGTTTTCCCATACAATAAATGATTCATTGGTATTAATGTGTAGTTGTGGTCTTTGTAGTTTAACACCATGGAAGATGAAGATATAGATATGGAAACTGTTCATGACAGTCAGGCCTTCATCCACCACCATCTTAATCTGTTAGAGAGACCGTCTACACCAGGTAAATGCACTCAACATGCCGCTCACCACAGAATACATATATCCCCATGACCAGGTAAGACTCACTCCAGCTCTGGCTCTTTTCAGGAAAAGAGCCCCCATCTGTGGAGCAGACCATGCTCACCATGCCCTCTACGCCGGCACCATCCTTCTCTAAGGAGACCACCTCCTTGTCCTCCAAACATAGCAGCGAGCACAGCCACCACCATCACCACCACCACCACGAACACAAAAAGAAGAAGAAGAAGCACAAACACAAACACAAGCACAAGCACAAACACGAAAGCAAGGACAAAGAGAAAGAGAGAGAGAGGGACAATTCACATGTCTACAGCAACAGTCCTGCCAGTGGCAGATCCCTGCGCTCACCATCTCTCTCTGACTAACCATCTGCAGACAGTTTGCTTTCCCCTCAGGATTACCTGGAAACATACATCGCACAGGAGCAGTCTTTGATCACTGTGTAGTGTGGCGCAAAAACATATTGGTTGAAATGAATAATCATCACTCTGTAATGAATGAATGAGGACAAAGGTGTGATATTCTTCAGCAAAAACGCCAAGCGGAAACGTGAGTGAAAACCTTCCAGAAGCATACTTGTGCCAGCTCTTTCACACACACACACACACACACACACACACACACGGGCATTTGTGGACACTGTTTCCAGGCTGTCTGGGGAATGAAACCACACACACCGTTCTCCACAAGCAGTGTTAGCTGACTTCATATGCCTGTTCATATGTCCCTTCCCCACAGACACAACTTTGGTGTGCCTCATCCCCACAGCTGAATCACAACATTCAGTCAGTGGCTTCTGAGGGAAACTCCAGTGTCTAAAACATCCTACAAATGAGCTAAACAGAGGAATTTAAATGCTCTGTAAAATGAATACAAGTAATATTAGTGTGTGTGTGTTTTTTTTTTTTTTTTTTTTTTTTTTTAACTACCTTCTATTTTCCAGCTGTCACCTTTAATTAAAGAAACTTGTATTTGGAATATCTCATTAGCCCTAGATCTGAGGGTTGATGAGGTGATTTTTGGGGGGGGGGGGAATTGAAAGAACATAAAAAATTTTAATTGACCATTTAGGTAAACAGATGAAATCAGCCTTCAAATTTAATCTTGTTTTCCCTAGTAGACGTCAGCATTTTATTTCCATTTAGTATTTGTGTAAAAGTGTGGAAGCTAGTTAATTTTCTTTTTTCTTATTAAAAGTCCATATTTTAACTTGTCCAGTGTTTTTATTTTGAAGTTTTGACATCTATAAGATATATTTCTGGCAGCCAAATACCATCTCAATGGGGTTCAACTTCCCCTCTTTCAGGCTGCTGTCTGGAGCCGTAGTGATAACAGGTCAGTCAGCCAATCAGAGGAAAAACGTTGTAACTTTTTCATTGTCTTCTTGGTTTGTTCTGGGGTTGTTGGATTTTTATTTATTTATTTATTTTTTTAACCAGGACTAAAACCATTTTTTGAGTAGAAGGAGCTGTGGAGCTGGCGGAGGCTCTGAACCCCTTTGTACTATCCTGATTTTTTTTGGTACAGTCTGTCTATCACACAGTAGCCATGCCTAAATCTGTTCCCTCCTTTTTGGTCTAATTTTGTCTAAAGACGGCCATCATTTAAAACATAAACATCATGTTGGATTGAGGAAAACGAATATAAGGGATATTTTCACACAGACTTCAGTGCAACCTGACTTCTTTTTACAATCAGTGGATTCACCACCGTGACGGCCATTTAAAAGACGACACATTTTGGTGGCTTCAGTTTTCAGACCCAGAATCTATGCCCACCTTATTATAAAGAGCCTTTGTGAGAATAGAAATCATACAAAGTTGGATGTTGGGTCTAGGTGGGTGGGGCTCGTGGTGTGGTTAAGGATGCAATGTCATAACACAACTCAATATTGTCACATGTTCCAGAATGTTCCAGAAGGCCTGTCAGCTCTGTATGATTTCAATGAGCCCTCACATTCACCGTGCCGCAGCCTCCAGCTCTGTCCGGATCTGAGCCTTCCCCTCCCTTTATAATCTGAATTCTGCCTGCTGAGGGGAAAACGCCTCTTTCAGCTCAGCTCCAGTCAGAATCTGGTGCGCTCCTTTGGGTCACCACCCTCTTCCGCTCCCTCTCTGCTGGGGTCCTTAACGGTCCTCCTCTCTGGTGGTCTTCCGCTTTCACAGTCAGCATCATTCACTCTCACCTACAGCGCAGACTGCCCAGGGCCTGGCACAGGAACATGTTGCTCCACAAACTGGTACGGTAAGAGTCGGCGTCTTCAGCTCATAGCTTCGGTTTATGTAGTCCAGCCATGACGCGTCCCTGCGTAAAACCGTGCTTAATTTACCTGACTAGCCACGTCGTTCTTCAGTTTGTGTTATCCGCTGTGGCCCTGGTGAGCTTTTCCTGATAGTCTTTACAATTTTCTTCCTTACACCTCCCTCTCCTCCAACCACCCTGCTGCTCAGCATTTGCAGAACAATTGTGCTCTGTCATTTCCAAGTGGGGAACGATTCGTCAAACTGTCAGAGGCCATTGTTATGCGGATGCGGGTGGTCCTGAGTTACTTTGAACTAAGCTCCGCAGTGTCCTGACAGGTCACCCAGTCAGCAGTGTAAATCACTTCCTTGAATGTGAGCTTTGTTCAGGTGTCCGAATTCGTGGTTGAAGCACTTCACAAACCTTTGAATATACAAATCTGGCAGTGGAGTTTGTATCAGCTTGTGCATAACCCGTGACAGTTTGTCGTCTTAATACAGCAAAGTCTTTACTTTAAAAGACAAGATGAGGCAAAACTAAACTGAAAAATTCCTTCTTTGCATTAGAGAGGAAAAAAAGATCTGAAGGACTTTCGTCAAAGTGTCTCCTGTTTCTCTTCCCATTGTATTGATGGAGACTAAACCACAGTTGTCTCTAATGTCACTTGTATTGTATTTCAGCTTGTGTGGATCCTATCGGTTCAGTGTGGCACTGAGGTGTGTGTGGCTTTTGTCTACGACCGACCCAAACGCTCTGGAGAGGACGGGACGTCTGCAAGGAGAGAGTGTGAGTAGAAGCTTCTTCTTTCTTGGAAACAGAGAATGTCTCCAAACTGCCTGAGCCTCATCCAGCAAACACTCACACAACTGAGACAGCATAGAAAATGATTCCAGAATGCTGCCAGCTTCAAGCAAGCAACATGTTATCAGTCTACCAATGAAAACTACCTGGCCCATTAGCTCCGGTGATAGGAAAAACATATTTGGTCTGATAAACGGTTCTTGCAACAGATTTCCTATTTGAAAATATCCAAAATGCTGTGAGCAATATGGAGGCCAAAAATACATCCTTCCTTTAATCCTTTAATCAGAATGAAACATTCAGGATCTTTTATGTATAATTACATCTTTTCCCCAGATGTGTTCTGCCCTCCAAACTATTTCTTGGCCAATAGCTTTGCAGCCCACCGGTGTTCAGGTTTACAGACCAACAGGGCTGCTACAGTAGGAGTGTCCGTGCATTGAAACTGTGATCTCAGCCAATACAGGAGATGAGAGATTACAAAGCAAAGCAGGAACATGCTCTGTCAACTGGGCATCAAAACAGGGTTTCAAATTGATGCACTCCCATTAAATGATGCAAAATTTATACCCCATGAACTGAGACACAGCAACAGGTGCTCCTCATGGGACATTGAACTTACTACTAATACATGTGAAAACCTAACACATTTTATTGTGTGCGTTGCATTGGCGGTTTCAGTTGGTTCTCCCGAATTGACTTGGTCTTCGGTCAGTGATTTATCTGATTGTCAGTTTCTGATACTGAGTAGGCTGCTGATAACTGGAGACATTTAGCTTAATCCCAGAGCAGGTAACTGCTAACTCACTTACTCTGAGTCCAACACTAGAAAACACACAATTTACCACAATTCAACCAGAGTCTTCAAATTTTCAAATCAGCTGATTTGAGATGATCCACTGGGAAATTCATACAGAACAAAACTGTCAATCAAAATGGACACTGGTATTGGGTCTGTAAAGAGAAAGAGAAGACAGTACTGAAGAGTCCTAAATTTGCATTCCATCTAATGACCATCAGGGGGAAACTCCACTGGCTGTAAAAAGAAATCTTTTCCTAAAGAGTTTGTGGTCTCAGTCTCTGATTTATAGTCATCTTATAGTCATAATGCAGATTGCATGGCACTCAGTGACATGCCTGACAATCAGGAGAGGGTATAAAGCAGGTCAGCTCCAGCTCTCAGTCCTCCTCAGCTCCACCTTCTTCTTCAAATACAGTTTCTACCGGTTTAGAGAAACCCAGACAGCCAAACTCCAAAATGGAGGCGTCATTAGCAGCTGAATTAGTGACATCATACTGAGCTTTGACGCTGACTAGAAAGTCAACAGTAGTTTTGATTCGATTTTCTGCAATTTTAAAAATGTTTGTGTAATTTTTAAATATTAATTGATAAATCAAAGACTCTACTAGTAAAGTATTTCAGAATTCACAATGATGTAATTGTAAGGTTTAGCCCCGGAGTATTAGTATAATGTGTTGTCAAAGCATTATGCTGATGTGAAAGTCGTGGTGGACACATTAAAAACACGTGTTCAGTGAGACAGATCTCATAAATTCTACTTGATTTGCTGGAGCGGCTCAGCATAGTTAGTGTGAAGTTTGTTTTGGACAGAAGTTGATGTATCTTGGCCAAGTGTAGTTACTCCTGTGCCTCAACTCAAGACACACAAAAACCAGCATTTTAGAGCATGAGTAACTCTTGAGCTGGATATGACCTTCAGGTGCAATCAGGTATCAGATGCAATGACGTACATTCTCCACAAGTTGTCTTCGAGATGTTTCCTATGAACACGAGCAACATGCGAGACCCAGGTTTCCTTCAGAGGACTTTCTGCAACTCCGTTCATGTGCCAGCTTGTTTCTATATGTGTCTGCCAGCGCATATGAAATGAGCGAGCAGCTAGTACATGGACAATGGATCCCTGTGACCCAATGCTTGGGCAGCCCGTGTGTGTGTGTGTGTGTGTGTGTGTGTGTGTGTGTGTGTGCGTGTGCGTGTGTGTGTGTGCGTGTGCGTGTGCGTGTGTGTGCGTGTGCGTGTGCGTGTGCGTGTGCGTGTGCGTGTGCGTGCGTGCGTGCGTGCGTGCGTGCGCGCGTTTTGAGGAGAGAGTGTGTTTGTGTTGCTCTACCTTGAGTCAATATTAAGAGAGCATTGAAACTCATTTTCAGCCCAAGATGCTGAAACCACGGCGGCACAGGATGGCTGAGGTTTTTGCCTCATGTTGATGTGGAGTGTGTCTGATATCAGACATCACACGGGGGGGTCAGATGTTGTCCACTCAAAACAAATTGTAAATATATTTTCTGAATAGTTTCAAGAGGATTCATTAGTACAAGACTGATAAGACTTAAAAGACCTCACAGCCGAGTACTTCATCAACTCATCAAGTTAACGTTATAGTTAAAATGTGTCATGTGTCAATCCACCATGATGTCGCCCAATGGGTTGATGCTTACAGTTAGGAATTCAACTGTCGCCATTTAGTTTTTTCAAAACCAATAGAAACCATATGGGCGTGTAATTACAGTCCATCTCTACCTGTAAGGCAGGAACAAAACACAAAGTAGATCCAACCCACACAGAGTGAACTGGTTCATGTGATTTACATTTTAAAATAGATTTTAATCGAACATAAAACCCTTTGTCACGTCAATGCAGGGACATAATATAAACCAACCAGTGACTGACGGCTGAGTTCCACATAGCTGCTTCAGTTTCCTGGATGATGCACCAACCAGTTGGGCAGCATAAATATTTTAAAGTCTTATGCTTCAGTAACACTTATGCGCATACGAACATGAATGTGTATTTGCCAAGAGCACACACACTGTTTCTGAATTTGGGTGTTACATCCTTCTCGGACCTATAGAGTTAGGCTGTGCAACTAGACTGAGAAATGCAACCTAGGTTTCATTTCATCATGCCATTAATGAATCATTTAGGCTTCAGCAGTCTATGTGGTCCTCTAAGGCTCAGAGGAGCTTGAGAAGAGTTGCACATTAGTGAATATGAAACACAAAACCAATCATTCCAACTAAATTCGAATTACATTTGCAATATTTACTGAATAATCACAGCAGAAAGGACAAGAATGAGAGCCTGACTATAATAAGAGGATTTACAGTTTAGTAAGTGCTGTGTAATGTCAGCGTAGGTCGAGGCTTTGAATTTTATGAACAACGTAGCTTCTCACTGAGTTGTGTTGTTACTGCATTTACACCACCTACCTCTGCTCTCACTTCAGTGTTCAAAGTTTAAAGTGTAAGTGTGATCATGTTCTTTACTTTCTCTGCTGTTCAAACCAGATGGACTTTGTAATGCTGTGTATTTGAGTCTGTGGCTGTGGTTCACAGAGGATCTGCAAGTTCCTCGAGCTGACTGTGATTGGCTCCAACTACGAGTCAGTGTTTCTGCATAGGAGACAGACACACTATTCATCCCAGTGTGTAAGTAAGCAGGCTTCAGGTTTAGGTTCAGCACCATTTAAACCAGAAACCAAACAAAACCCGAGGATAATGTACTCAGTTTGGTGCTCATACATTTCAATGTTTATAACGGGTTGTTCCTGCTGATGTGTTTGGATCATTTATGATCAATGATCAATGGTTTAATTGGGACCAACCTCCAATCATTTTACCATAAACAGAAAAAACGCTCTAACTATGATGTGTTGCGACTATTTGCAAATTTCCCCGCTGAAGGACTATTACAGAATTATTTTATCTTATTTAGAATTATTGATGGTGTGTCAAACAGGCAGGCAGGAGGGTCAGCTGGTTGCCCCTGTTCAGACTACACTAGTACATTTATTTATACACGACTGAGTTCAGGTTAAATCATCTAATGTAATTTAACATTGTACAGGGGGAGAAAAGTGTATTTAAGCAAGTCAGATTTAAATTCTTAAAAGCATTTCTGTCATGATTAACCAAGTGCAGAAGCTGGAGCCCATCCCAGCTGATGTTGGTTGAAGGTGAGTCCACCCTGATGGGCAGTTTAGAGTCACAGGTTAACCTAAACCTGCATGTCTTCAGTCTGTTGGAGGAAACCAGAGAATCTGGAAGGAAAACAGGCAAACTCTATACAGAAAGACCTCAAGATCCTAATCCTGAAACTTCACTAGCTTCAATGTGAAGAGAAAAAAACAACCTATATCTCTTCTTCTTTGGTCCTCAGCTCGCTCTGCATCGTCATACGTTGCGACCTCCGGCTCGTGCAGGAACAGATGTTTTGAGTTGATTGAGTTGGAGCCCCCAAACTGCCGCTGTGACAACCTGTGTAAGACCTACAACAGCTGCTGCTCTGACTTTGACCAGCTCTGCCTCAGGACAGGTGCTCATCATCATCATCCTCACTTGATTTATCTTTGTCTATGTGTGTTCCTTCCCTTCTCACTCACGCCACATTTCCTGTCTCTCTTTACGACGCTACTAAGTGTAAAAAAGAGGTGTATAAGCAGCAAAGAACCACTCTTATTATTGTTATTAAGACTGGAAGAATAATTGCAATGTCAGAGAGGAGGCAGAAAAACCACATGTAAAGTTATGTGTCAGTCCATGTTCTCCCTACATATGAACACAGCATCTACTTCTGGGTCGAAAACATGAACCAGCAGTGAGGAGTTAGAATCTGCAGATTGAGTCTCCCATGTTCATGTGTCTAACTTTACAGCGAAAATGAACATATTTACAGGCTGATACTTAAATATTGTTGGTCTCAGTAGATTATTTCCCCCCTTCATTACAACTGTTCAGCGTGAATTGTCATATAACTCACTTGTTTCCATTTTATTAAGGAGTAAAGTGATAAATGATAATTGAGGGCGGGGGGCGATTTGAGTGACAGGTGACATTTAGAAAAAACAAGAAGAAACTTGTGCGACAAAAAATGGACCAGACTCAGTGATCACCTTCCTAGCAACAAACTTTCACACTGCTCTATATTCCCTACAGATAATATCCAACTAGGCCAGTGAGCGGTGGTAGCTATCATGTCTTTGGGGTCATCAGGTGGGAACCTCCTTTCACCGGTGTTTCGTCTAGTTAGGCCCACAACACCTCCAGAAGGCTAGACCGTGAACACTGGCGTCCCAGCGTCACCCCCCTAATGCCAGCCATCACCACTCCTCACACAAAGACAACTATCTCAAACAGCACTATCACCTACTCTGACCTCTCACCAACTGCACCAGTGAAAGCAGGGTGGGGATACAGACCCCGGTTCGGGTAGGGGGCATGAAAGTATAGAGGGTGCAGGAGGTAAAAAAACTGTACTTACCAAAGTGTCAGCTCTGCCAAGGCTCCACCTCTTTGACCATTTTTGGATTAACTTGGAGTTAAGGAGTGGAATCAGTGCAGCGGCTCACTCTGAGCTTAATGTCTCAGAGCTGATGTGGATCCTTAATCGCACTGTATGATGTAAACCACCTACCCCCCATATTGAGCAGCAGTTATGCTTTGAAGCCGTTGTACTTTAGTAATCCCACTCTGTGCTACTTTATACTTTCATTACATTCTATTTTAAAGCCATTGTCACTAGTTTCTCCACAAACGTAACTCATGATAATCCGAAATATTGGCATTGAATGTCCAGAATGTCCACCTGTTCTGCTGGATCTAAATGGGAATAACTGTTCTGTTTTGCCGACCTTTGTGAGTCAACATCATAATTCTCACAAGGAATATATTCTTTTGATCAAGGCCAACAATTATCCAAGTCTGATTGTGCTGCTTTTAGGAGCTGGAAATGAGCCGCTGCCTTGATGTGTATACCCCTGACAGGAAGACTGAGGTCTTTAATTCCTCATTGATTCTTCTTTCACAAGCTGTTGCTCTATGAACTTGCTTCTCCCTTTGTTCTTGCCTCCCTCAGAGGGGGGCTTTGAGTGCAGTAAGGATCGGTGTGGGGAGATTCGAAATGACCAGCATGCCTGCCACTGCTCTGACGACTGTCTGGCCCGAGGAGACTGTTGCACCAACTACAA
The DNA here is from genome assembly GCF_900963305.1 of Echeneis naucrates. Classification (NCBI taxonomy): domain Eukaryota; kingdom Metazoa; phylum Chordata; class Actinopteri; order Carangiformes; family Echeneidae; genus Echeneis; species Echeneis naucrates. Next base: position 527,479 of record NC_042516.1, read on the forward strand.
GACACTGTGCAAAGGTTTGCCATGTCAAAGTGCCTATTATAATTACTTTTATTCTTGGAATTGTTTGGAACCAGAGATCAGAGGTTTCTGAGACACCTGTACTGAGTCCCTGAACACACTAGCAAACAACTGCTGCTCTGCCAGGCTGTATGTAAGCTCAGTGGTGCTTTGAACTCAATACTAACATCAGGATTCAGTTAGACTTGCTTACAGACACAGATGTCATTGTTTTTATTCAGAGTCTGAGAGGACGTGTTTGAAACATGCTGAGTAGATAATCATCTATAAACTGCACCGATTACTCTTCAAAATGAAATTGGCAACATTCATTCAAGAAGAATAAGAGCTGCTTTGTCTGCTGTTACAAACTCTCAAAGATGAAGGCAGACCCCCTCGTGCAGGCTCTCCTCAAACTTTACATCATGCAGACCATAATGGACTCTTGTGGACTCTTGCATGTGACTCAAACGTAGAGGCCAACTCATTATTCCATTTTTGCCTGTCTGTGGAGAGTAAATTTCCACATACCAAAGGCACCAGCAGTGTATATGCCAGCCAACAAAAGGAATTCTTGTTTTTTTAACCACCTTTATTTAATCAGTAACTGGCAGGAAACAATCTGCAGCGTTTGTCCCAGGCTGGAATTGAATCCAGTACACTGCATAGCATGGCATATACACGAACCACCCAACTTCCCACACTGCTTGGATTTTTCTTTTTTAAAGTAATGTGTTACCATCCAAACGCATTTTGCCTTCCTCCATTCTTGATTTTTATTGTACTTGGCAAACGCTGTTGCCAATGGAAGGGAGTCTGGGTCAAAAATGCACATGCAGGAATTGGCAGACTAACGTAGACTACAACCCTTCTAAGAACTGCATTTGAGTCTGCAACAGTCCACAGAAACAATTTATTTAAAAAAATAAATAAAAAAGAAAATCGAGAAGCTTGAAAAAAGCAGTTCACCACCAGTGGGTAACATCGTGGACGGGTGAAACTTGGGCTCAAAACGAAGAACAACTGATGTTGGTGTTCGATTCATTGAAAAAAAAAAAAACATTACATTTGAAAAAGATTGAAATATGTGAAGTGTAGGAAAAGAACTTCTCAATCTTTATTTGAAGAGTTAACAAGGATCATTACAACTTCTCTCAAAAGTATGATCATTTAGTTCCAATGTTTCCACTGGTAATTAAAAAGGCCATGTTGAACTGGTAGTGGCAGCTTTTATCATTCTAGAATAGAATACATCAGTGAGATAATGTGAGATGTTTCCTCCCTGGCTGGTTGCTGTCCTGACCGCCAACATTAACATCTCTCTCTGACTGGATTCTTTCAGGAGACAGTACATGGCTGCAAGATGAGTGTGAGGAGATCAGGAGCCCTGAATGTCCTGCTGGGTATGTTCAGGTCTGAGCAGGAAAGCAAAAGCCATGACTGTATGATGTGTTAAACCTGAGCCATAGCTGTTCCCTTTTTTCTCCAAAGTTTTTTTTTTTCACAAAGATGATTTGCTTCTGAATGATTTGTTGAGGAGTGAACTGGAATTTCATGTCACAACATGTGTTTTTGTCTCTTGGCAGGTTTGTGCGACCCCCACTCATCATTCTGTCTGTGGATGGATTCAGAGCTTCTTATGTGAAGAGGGGAAACAGCGTCATACCCAACATCAACAAACTCAGTAAGGCCACAATGGCAATTTAAGGAAGGATTTGGTTTATCTATGAGTCTATACACGGTGACTGTGCTGAGCTCAGTGTTTGTTCTTTTGTGTTCATGTTCTCAGGAACATGTGGAACCCATGCTCCATACATGAGACCTGTTTATCCCTCCAAAACCTTTCCCAACCTCTATTCACTGGCTACGGTATGGCACAGAGCCAAAGCTGTCTCGTATATCACACAGGGCAGGAAATATTGTGAATATCTGTACAACAATGCTAAAGTTAGTTTTAGGTTTATTAGAATTTGGCTAATTTTAGGCTGTCCTTATTTGAAACTGATGCCATAAAGTGACAGTGGATAAGGGATTGATTTTCTACCCAGCATGCCCTAGATGTTGGACTCACAGGTGTTAGATTTAGCTTACAAACAAACAGAAATGACATTCAATTTGATATACACTCCTATTGTAAAACCTTCAATGTGTTGGGTGCAGTTCAGAGAAAAATACTGATGCTGTCCTCGGTTCTCAGGGCCTTTATCCAGAGTCTCATGGTATTGTTGGGAACTCCATGTATGACCCCGTGTTTGATGCTACCTTCAGCCTTAGAAGCCGAGAGAAGCTGAGTCACCGCTGGTGGGGAGGACAACCGGTCAGACCCGATTCTTCTACTCTTCTACCGCTCCTCGTTTTCTTTCTTCATATTTTTTCTTCTTCACTTCATCTTGTTCTTCTGTTCTGCACATATTCTACTTTTATTTCCTCTGTTCTTCTCTTCATCTCCTATCTGCATTCCTTCTTTTCTCTTTTATTTCTTCTTTTCTTCTCTTCTCTCTCACCATCAGTATAGTGGCATGAATCTATTAGGTCCTTTCCTTTGAAGCAAGCTACAATGAAACCAGTAGGGCCTAGATCTGACAAGGCCAGTCTGATTTACATTAATTATTACATAAAACTATGCAGTAGATCACATATAATAAGAGGAAAAAGAAAAAGAAAAAGGGAAATACATCCACATATGTAATCTCATCAACCACACAAACTGAAAACTGCTCCTGCTCCTCATCCAGGAGGATCTGGGAATGAAACACAGTAGCTGATCCACAAACAGTGAAAACAGCCAAGTCTCAAACTCAGCCATGCTCACTCACTCTGGATCAAGTCCAGCCTGGAAAGATGATAAAAAATAATAATAATAATAATAAATTAGAATAGATTCAAAAAAATAGATTCAACAACTAGCTTTGAACTGCTTGATCACACAAGGGTTTTAAGTTTCCAAACACTCTGTTTGGCTGATTGCTCTGGCCCAGACAGTCTCTGGCTCTCTGCTCAGTAAAAGTCCCTTTGAGTCACATTGATGTGGATGGATGCAGCAAATGTTAAGAATCAACGTTAAAGGAGTAACATTAATGTAGTAGCTGTCTGTAGTACCAGAGTCAGGCACTGGACAAGATAAGTTTTTTTGTACAGAGTCATTCAGTATGTTTTTAAGAAAGCACTTCAAATATAGTGGATGGTTTATCATAATTTTGTTTCTCTACAACCTTGGTGTCCACAGCCAAAACAATGCCACTAAACTATGTCTTTGGCTAATAAAACAATGAGTCACTGTTGTTCCGGTGTGTTTCCTAGATCTGGATCACAGCACTCAAACAGGGGTTGAAGGCTGCCACATTCTTCTGGCCCGTGTAAGTATACACAACACATAGGAAACTCATACTGTCCACAATCCTCACATACACCAATACTTTTGGATCATGAATAAATGTAGTTCAGCAGTTCAACAATGGGGGCCACAGCGGGATAGTGGTTAGTGCCTGTGCCTCACAGCAAGAAAGTCGTGGGTTCCATGCCCGGGCATGAGTCCTTTCTGTGTGGAGTTTGTATGTTCTCTCTGTGGTTGTGTGGGTTTCCTCCCACAGTCCAAAGACATGCATGTGTAGATTAACTGGTGACTCTAAATTGCCAGTAGGTCTGAGTGTGAGTGGTTGTTCTTCTTTGAGTAAATGAGTTTGTTTTCCTTCTGTGACAAATCAGAGCAGTCCTGCTAAACAAAGCTGTGGAGCTAATATGGAGCCAGGGTCTTGTTCAGAGGCACAAGTTCAGTATAAATGTATTGGAGTCTCTCCAGTACGGTACAGAAAGGTTGAGACTATCACAGATGGTTATGTTAATTACATATGTTCCCTTAATGTTGGAAGCTACCTGCAGCTCACCTCATCAGGGGCCCATTTTTGAGCAGCTTAGGGCAGCAACAGTGTGCAGAACAATGTGTTAATGGGAGGTGTACGGTATTTTCAATGTGCGTATATGTGGTGTCTCTCATGTGCCCTGACGGTAAGCCTCTGGAAGGTGCTTGTCAGATGATGGATGCTGTGTCCTGTAGGAGCGCCTGAGGTCAGCTGACATAATCCAGATTAAGATGTGAAAACTCTCCACACTTTGAATGCATTTTCTAGTGAATACTGTCTGCAATTAACTCTGAGATCTTTAATGATTTTGTGAAAGTTCTGGAGTCAGCAGAACATGCCTTTTCAGATTCCTGCTGTTTGCTCAGGCCCCCGCAGTACACCTGTATCCTGCAGAACAAAAAGGAAACCACATTTATCAGCACAGAGGAGGCTTTGATGGAGAGGGGCACATCTCAGCAGGGATGACGTTGAGCTGTTTTTACAGCAATTGGCACAAATGAGCCTGTCTAAAACATGCAGGATTCCTCTGTGAACAGGGGGTCATAGACATGCCACTCTATAGACCCTCGGGGGCCAGAATGTGGTTTAAAGTGCTTTTCTTACACTTGGCATTGACAGAGGTGTATGAGGAATAAAGGTAAATGATGAGAGTGTGTGTGCGCACTGACTTTGTGTTTCATCGTACAAAACATATCAGATAGGTCAGCGTTACAACCCTTCTGAGGGGAGGACACGGTTAATGGAGACAAAGGACGGAACAGACCACACCTCTCTGTTCCTCCATGCCACCCCCCACCGCCTCATCCACGAAACCCCTTCCAGTGCCTCAATCATGGGCTTGATGGTTGGCAGCTGTGGGCTGTATCCCAGCCAGCAGCTTGGTTGGTGGCCTCATCTCCACACAGACAGCTTTTGACTTTCAGACACTTTAAACAGTCAGAGGTTTTGAATGGGTTTTACTCTGCAACCCTCAACTTAATGAGGGCCTCAGAGAGCTAAAGGAACAGCATGGGGTTTATTGGTTTAATGGCTGTCAAGGGGAGCTACGGACCAGAATCCCTATTTTACAGTTAACTGTGTCCTAATGTGGGACATCCTTTGGAGGTGTGGACTTTCATAGGCATATAAGATGGTCTGCTAATGAGACAATCTGGTCTGTGGATGATTTTCACTTTTGCTTGTCCTCAGGCCCTCTATCATGATATTTACTTCCATTATTGGCAGACAATGATTTCTGGGAAAATTCTGGCCACTGTTTCTAAGTTGCTGGAAAAAGAAGGGCTTATTTGAAGGAGTCTTAAAAATGGGACAATCTAGATGCACTACTGTGACACATCTCTGAATGTTACTGTTTTTTGTCTTTTACGTGATGTTCACTTACAGCTTTATAGCATTACCCTGCACTTTGTGTTTTTGTGTTTTTTAGTGCCATCCCATTAGAGCGGAGGATACTGACCATGCTGCAGTGGCTTCACCTCCCTGAAGGAGAGAGGTGAGTTCACTTCTACCTTTGTGGTCTATTTCACGTCCGTCTTCACGTCCATATTGTTTCCTTGTGCTTTATTGTGTTTGAACCCGATGTTTTAATACACTGTTGTGCTTCACTTCTTTTGCTCTCGCCAATTACATCTTCCCCTGCAACAGAAACAAAATACACATCCAGGAAAGTTTTCTGGATGAGTTGGGGGGTGTGTGGTCCTGTGAGAGGGAGGGACATCACAGGGGAAAGTGCAAGAAGAGAAACCCAAAGAGAATTTCATGTCAATTACATGGCAATTTGCAGTTGATTACATCTTGTTTGTTACATAGGTCACCAATTGTTGACTAGGAGAACATCCTGGGTTGAAATATGAAGCCAACACTGAGATAGAACCTGCAGATCATCTACAGACCACTCCTCTCTGTAGATGCATGCATGGGCTAGTTTAACATTACTCACCCTTTTATGTATTAATGTCAATTAAAGTTCAGATTGAGGAGAAGTGCGAGCCCCACCTCTTTTACTGTTTTTGGATTACTTTGGTGTTAGGGGTGGAGTCAGCTTCTGGAGCTTTTTTTATACAGTGTCTGAGTTGAGCCACGTCTCTGTAGATGTTTACAGTTGTATAAATTCTGCACTCCAAGACCAATGAGAATGTACAAAGCCTTTGTTAATTTGTGAAGGACAATGTTTTTGTTCTAAGTTGCAGTATTTTCACCCCCAAGTGGTAAAGGATGACTGTTGTGTGTCACTGATATTCAGATTTGTAGTGCCTTACTAAAATCCACTACAGTTAATGAATAATTTCATTTCAGGCATTTGAAAAGCCGTCATTTTGTTTGCTCTCTCTTGCGTATGTCCTTAGGCCTTCAGTTCCGTTGCAGCAAATGAGTGTATGAGTCATCTGGTTAGCACATGTTCCACAATCTGGAGTGGATATCTGCATTCAGGCACCCGCGAGACCTGACCTCTGCATTTCTGCATCAAAGCACCCCACACTTATCCTGAGGTGGATGAGGATTGTCCACTTCTTTTGGGGCAGGTGGTGGCCACGAACATCCGTGGGGTCTTTGATGAAGTGGTGAAGCCTTGATGGTTCTGCTGCATGCCATTGGTCCCTCCATCTTTCCTTGACCATGAAGCCTTGGTGGTGTCATCTCCACATGTTTTACTAGCTAGGCAATGCATGAGCACAGTGGGGGCACACTGTCCGGGTGTTGTTTAAAGGATAGCCTCCACTGCTTCCCAAGATGGCTTGCTGATGATGGCCAGGTCATCTGCGGGCTGCACTTCCTTAATATCGTTGTGGGCATCGCTGTGAATGCAGATGTTGAGAACCTGTATCTTTTGTGATGACAGTATGGTGCCAGATCTTTGGCAACTTGGAATGGTGACAAATGTGGAGAGGAAGGAGCACAGCCATTTGGTTGGCTTCTTGTCTTGATGTTTTATGTACTCTGCGTGGATGCCGTCTATGCCTGGTACCTTGCCAGTCTTCATGCGTTGGATGGCCTTTTCGATTTCCTGCTTTGTGAAGTCGATGGATGGGTCAGAATTGCATCCTGGAGCCCTGAGCTATGGACTCCTGCTGATATTGTTCTGATATTGTCCTTGTCTCTGTTCAGGAAGCAGCCATTGCTCAGCAGTAGTGACATGATGGAGTTTGCGGGAAAGGGACACTGTGCAGAGGTTGTTGACCCTCCAGTCAGCTAGTCAACTGTCAAGTCAATTGATTCATCAGTCTCTGCCCCTCGTTGTCTATGTTTCACGCTCAGCCTGCCGAATAGGTCATTGGCTGCTTTGTCCCTGTCTTCTGTGGTTTGGGATTGTGGGCCCAGAGACGGTCTTCACATTCTTCAGCCCAGCAGGGGACATGGGCTTTGCTAATGCCATAAGGGATGTTTTCTTGGGTGCAGTCAGCAGCATCTTGCAGTATGACTAATGGGCATTGCTCTGGTTGTTGGAGCACAGTAGACCAGCAGCTGCCTTAGTCACTTGTGTAGGAAAGCCTGCCCGGTTGTAGAGTAGAAGGCGCGTGGCTTCTTTGGGTCATACAAGAGGTTTGCCCAATCCAGCAGGAAGCCACCATCAGAGTTGGAGCTGCTGTATCCCCAATCTATGTGATGGCTATTAAAGTCACCAGCATACGCAGCAGGGGCTGGGACATCTGTCAGTGAGTGAGTGAGTGAGTGAGGGACAGTGTGCTTGGAGGTTTTTTGTAAATGTTGACCATGGTGGTGTCTTGCACTCTGGTTGAGATCCATTCTACCTATGCACCCTCTGATGATTGTCCCGCAGCTGACCAGATTGACCACATTGTTCCTTTGTGGTATTTGCTCAAGGATGCCAATCTTGGAGGTGGTGAGACCTTTGACGTTGAGCTGGAGAAGCAACAGTGCTGGGGCTGTGGTCTGCAGGCGTTGTGAAGATGCTAGTTTCGCTTAAGAGCATGCAACATTGCAACTGCTCTGTAGCTACTTGCAGGGGAGGCCACGTGGAGGCTGTCTTCTTCTCTCCTTCTTCTCTCCTTTGTTTGCTGCTTTATTCTCGTTCTGTTCTGTTTCAGGCCCTATGTTTATGCCATGCACTCTGAGCAACCAGATACATATGGACACAAAATGGGGCCCATGAGCACTGAAGTGAGTATTTGGTTTCTGTATGATGATCTTCTGTGTGTTTGTATATATGTTGTGTAGCTTTTGAACCGGCACCAGGATCCCCCAGAGTTCCTGTCTGGGAGCCGGACCATCCGTGCCAGGATTATTTGATCTGGCCTCTGATAGCTCTGTATGACTTGTTATTAATGGACTCAAAGTTATGTTTTGGTTAGGGTTAGTTTGTGTGTGTTATGTTTCATTCAAACACACACTCACGGGATTGTAACTTCCTATGTTTCAGTTGAACAACCCTTTAAGGGTTATCGACAGAATTGTTGGTCAGCTGATGGACGGACTCAAACAGATGAAACTGCACCGTTGTGTCAACATTATCCTGGTGGGAGATCATGGTAGAGACAGACATGCACCAGCAAGAAAGTTGCAAATATGCTCAACAAGACGCAGCTCAACTGAAAGAATTTGAAAGGTGCCTGAGTGATCCTCCTGTGTGTCCTCAGGTATGGAGGAGGCCCACTGTGATCGCACTGAGTTTCTCAGCAACTACCTGACCAATGTCGATGACATCTTCCTCATCCCGGGGTCCCTGGGTAGAATACGCTCCAGATATCCCAACAACCCAAAATGTGAGTGTGATGGGATTATTTCTGCAGACCGCTTCATTGTATCATGAGATTTTGGTCTGTGAGACCTGCCACAGTAAACATCAAAAAGTAACTTGTAGCAAAGGAAAAAGAGTCAGGGTCAGTACGCACAGCATATTTCGTAGCGCTGTGTCAGATAGATGTGTAGTGCTGTGTGATGCATGCACACAGTTAAATTGCAGTTTGTTTTCAAACATATATGATCTTCTCCTATTGTGTCATGTTTACATCAGTCAAGTATGATTGCATAATTAGATATGAGACTGACCATGTTGACAATATCACAGACAAACATCCTGCTCAGTATTACCAGATGATAAAGTGATGTTGCTGGCTGTAATCAGCATTGAGCAGCAGGTGAATAAACATCAGTAGTTTGTGTTGAATGAGTTTGCAACTGCAGTGCTGTCCTTGAAATGTGTTAAAAGCTTTGCAGCAGTTTTCACACTTGTGATCTTTCTTATTTCAGATGATCCCAAAGCTGTTGTTGCTAATCTAACAGTGAGTAAGAGGCTTGATGACTCACGTGAAATATGTATGTAGCACAAGCAGTTAAACATTTGATACTGAGAGAAGCTGTATTTGCACTGCTGATGTCTTCCAGTGTAAGAAAGTGGAACAGCACTTTAAGCCATACCTGAAGCAGCACTTGCCGAAGAGACTTCACTATGCTAACAACCGCCGTATCGAAGACGTTCACCTACTGGTGGAGAGGAAGTGGCATGTGGCCAGGTATAGCTCCAGCAGTACAACAGGAAGTGCAAGTATGCATGAGTTTAGAACTCCACTGAACTTTTTAATCCTCGGCTCTAGAGAATGCGATGTCATCTCAATTATCATTATTTTTTTTTATGAAGTACTACTAAACAGTTTCCAATTGGAATGCTAATGAATTTGCATTCAACAAAGCATGATTATGAATTAAGGCCACAATTCTTATGAAAAAAGTTAACTTTGTGATTCACTGCACAGTTGATTACTTATTTAGGAGTAATATATATCATGTATATGACCAAGATATGACCCAGAAATATATTACAGACCAGCAAACCAGGAGATAGATAAGCTCTCTGAAATTTAGCTTTGATTTTTCGACTTCATCTGCAAACAAGCAGCTACACTGATGTCGTGTACAGCTAGTGTAGATGTGGCATTTCCTGCCAACACATCACTGAAGCTTTTTGCATCACATATTGGTTCAATTAAAAACACATTTAGTGTCAACACAGGTCGCGGTCAACACGCCATTAACACATGCACAACTGTGAGGGTTTAAGATGAACTGGCCCCATAAAAAAAACAAAAAACAAAACCTCTGTCAAAGTGCAGCTGCTGAAAACATGAATGCTTCGCTGAAATGAGCTCTGACATGTTTCTGACATGGAGCTGTGAAAAGTGTCAGTGCAGTGATTCAGTGACGAAGTAAACCATGAAGTCATCACCAGTAAAAACAAACCAGCACAGTGAGCAGTGCTGTCCTTGTGTGTGTGTGTGTGTGTGTGTGTGTGTGTGTGTGTGTGTGTGTGTGTGTGTGTGTGTGTGTGTGTGTGTGTGTGTGTGTGTGTGTGTGTGTGTGGGTGGGTGGGTGGGTGGGGGTGTGTGTGTGTGTGTGTGTGTGTGTGTGTGTGTGTGTGTGTGTGTGTGTGTGTGTGTGTGTGTGTGTGTGTGTGTGTGTGCGCGCGTCTCTTCATGCCAGCGCAGCCTCCCTGCATGGAGCTGTCATGCTGGTCATGAACCATGGCAGAGCTGCAGAGCTCCACTCTTGTCTCACAGCTAGGCACACATGCTCACAGGCCTGCTAAATGAAAGAGATCTTTGAGGTTTCGGTGGAGCTCAGATGGACAGGCTGGCTAATCATTGGCACTGAAGCTGTGAGAAAAGTGTCTGGACATTTACAAACACACACACACACACTAGTCAGTAAATCCCAAACCCACTAACTGTTCACACCAAATGAAACACACTTTGTTTCATTTCCCTGTCAGCTAGTCATTTACATTTTCTACATGCTTGTGGCTTCACCCCAGACATACACACACTCACACACTCATATATATCATCGGTGTATAACTAGGCATAGTGTTTTAATGGACACTTAATAGAAAGTGGCTGTTTTTCAATTAGAAGAGTGTGGTTAAGGCCGTCCTCAGCTGAGGACTGGTCTGACTGCACCCTGCAGTTTCCTGCACAGACCTGAAGGAGTAACTCACCAAGTCTTTCTGAACCATTTAAACTACTGTCACATAGATTCATTGGATTTTGTCTTTTTGACTTCTTTACAGAGCCATGATATTTCCGTAGCTGCACAGCAATAATCAGTATTAGAGGCTATTAACATACCTTCTTTCACTGTCCAACATCTGTCTCCAAAGGTGGAAAGCAAATTTACTCTTTACACGATCACTATTCTCATTAAATTAGAATGTAAACTTTCTACCTGGCTATGATGCAGCTAGCTCTGGCCTGCATTTTCACTTTACACTTTAGTGCAACTCACTGTTGCCTCCAGAAGATGCAGCCTCTCAGACAATGTATTATAACCTCTTGAATTGTGAAGAGAAAGCTGTAAAGCAACAACCACTACCTCCAGCTTCTGGCAAGAAACCACATAAAGGCTTTTATTTGATATTATTTCTATAACCATCTTTCCACTATAGCATGGAAGGTAAACAAAGAGATTAGAGTCTGCAGTGAGTTGCTACCAAAAGATGACATTCCGAGGCTAGCTGAACTGGCTAGCATGCTAATGTCAGTTAAAAAAAAAAAAAAAAAAGACGTGATGGATGCTTTCCACCTATGGAGACTGATGTGCGTAAATAGAGAAGGTTTGATACTCTGATGGTGATGTTTGATCTGTGCTTCAGCAGATAAGTGAGTAAAGAAGGTTAATCAGGGGTTGTGTCAAATGTGCAGCAGCTTGATTATTATCTTCAATGCTAATAGGTAAATTCTGAAGAGGGAACCTGTTGTCATCTTCGGTCCATTTATCACCCTGATCTCACTATTCACTGCAGGAAGGTGCCTGAGGGGAGAAGGCATTGTGGCTTCTCTGGTGACCATGGATATGACAACAAGATCAACAGCATGCAGGTGCTCTGATCATGTACAGAAGATGAATTCTACCTTGATTTCATTTGATTTGATTTATCATGTGGCGTGTTTGTTTTCAGACTATCTTCTTGGGGTATGGACCGACGTTTAAATTCAAGACTAAAGTTCCCGCCTTTGAAAACATTGAGCTGTATAATGTGATGTGTGGTAAGGGTTCATGTCGTCTTTGCGTGTTTGTGTGTGTGTGAAATGAGTGATGTTTAAATGAACCTCAGTGACTGATCCCTCTCCCTCTCAGATCTCCTGGGTCTGAAACCAGCCCCCAATAACGGAACCCATGGTAGTCTGAACCACCTGCTGAGAAGCCCTGTCTATAGACCCACCATACCTGAGGAGGTCTCTAGACCAACAGCATCTGGTCTGATTCCAGCAGCGATGGATGACTTGGGCTGCAGCTGTGACAACAAGGTCAGCAGTGATCAGCTGGGCCCAGCTTCTTGTAGACCGCCAAAGTGAATCCTGATTTTCTGGGAAATAGGCCTGTCAGTCAGCTCACTTACATTAGAGATGTCACCAGTTAGACCAAAATCATCCTCATCTTCATCAACTACCACTGTTCTCCATGCTGACATTTTACTGTAAGTGAGGCTGACTCATAAGTTATAACTCAGTCATCAAAACCTTTCAGCAGCTACAGTCCCTGACAAAAGTCTTGTCACTTATCCATTTTGTAGAAACAGCAGCTTATAACTTGACTTCTAATTAATCCATTGGTTTTAGAAATGGCTCATATGAAAGCTAAAACCCTCCCAAATCATGTTTAATATGCTAAAATAAATTTGCTTCACTGAAGAAAGATTGATCATTTAATGAACACAGAAAGGTCAGATTTTGGCAAGACAAAAGTTTTGTCGCCTACAGAGAGTAATGTGAAAATTCAACAAATAATTTACTTCAAATACAAAAATGTGTTGCATAACATCAGTGAATGAAGTAGTGGTGCTGTGAGATCCATATTTAATATCTTGTATGACTTCCATGAGCTTGAAGGACTGCATCCATGCGGTTCGACAATGATTCATACGATTTATTGATGAAGTCATCAGGAATAGCAAAGAAAGCAGTCTTACATGGCTCCCAGAGTTCATCAAGATTCTTTGGTTTCGTCTTCCATGCTTCCTCTTTCATTCTAGCCCAGACATGTCTGGTGACTGGGCTGGCCAGTCGTGGAGCACCTAGATCTTCTTCGCCTTGAGGAACTTTGATGTAGAGATGGAAGTATGCGATGGAGCACCATCCTGCTGCAAAATGTGACCCCTTTTATGGTTGTGAATGTAAGAGGGAGCTAGTAGTTCTTCATATTTTAGGCTATTGATATTGCCTTCAATCCTGCAAATCTCTCGCACACCCCCATACTGGATGTAACCCCAGACCATGATTTTTCCGCCACCAAACTTAACTGTTGGTGAATCTTGGATCCATGCGGGCTCAAGTAGGTCTTCTGCAATATTTGCGGTGGCTGTGATGTAATTCAACCAAAGATTCATCTGAATAAATCCACCTTCTGCCACTTTTCCAGCATCCATCCTTTTAGTAGGCTGTGGGCCTTGGCAAATGCCACACGTTTTTTTAATTGCCTTTTGTTTAGTGCTGGTTTCTGGGCACTGGTTCGGCCATTGAGGCCATTTCGGGACAGAATTCTACAAACTGTCCTGGTTGACACAGGGACTTGAGGTGACCAGGCGTGGTGGAGCTCTGCTGCAGTGGAAAAGGGGCTGGCCTTAGATTTTCGAGCCGGTCCTCCCGAGCAGTTGTCTTGCAGGGTCTGCCCGACCTGGGCTTGTCAAAAACAGCTCCAGTCTCTTTAAATCTTTTTCTTATTCTTTGTACTTGACGCTGAGACACATTGAAGGTGTCAGCCACCTCAGCAGTGGATCTGGTCTTCAGCCTTTGGGCCTCAGGGTGAACCTTAGGCATGTTGTCAGAGGTCAAGTTGCAGTTGATGTGAAGGTCTGGTGTGCTGGGGTTCTTTTTATACACACCCACTAATTGATTGATCCATTATTGATCATAGGTGAAGCTGTAATCTAGGATTGGGTGCATCATATGACAAGGTGACGAGACTTTTGTCTTTGCAAAAACGGACTCAGTGGGCTTTACCAAGCTGTGAACGTTAGAATGCTTTTCAGCTGTTTTGTTTGGCACCAAAACATTATTTCAAAAGCTGTTGGGATTGAAATTAGGCATTTCTTGTAAAAAAAAAAATAAAAACAATAAATAAAAAATTAGAAATATATTTGAGGGGCACTTAAGGTCAACTTTTACCCAAGTGACAAGACTTTTGTCAGGGACTGTACAGGATATTACAGTCCTCTAGTTAATATCCTACACCTAAAGAATAGGAAAGAAATTTTCACAAATGAAAAAAAATTACTTTCTTGTTGTTAATTCACCACAGTAATGGCAGAGCTCTAGGAATGACACGAGATTGGGAACAATTGTGTATGGACTGAAGAGCATGAACCATTTATGACACGTGTCACACTCAAGGCCCGTGGACCACATCCGGCCCGGGATACAATCATATCTAGCCCGCAAGATCGTTTCAATTGTCAAATTTTTAATGGCCTTAATGAAGTGCCAGTAACACTCATACCATACTCATACCAATCTTGCGTCATTCCTAGAATCAGGCATTTGTGGATGTTTTTAATTGTGTACAAAATGTGTCTTGGCTGTGGAGCTAATGTGGCTGTAACTTAAGAATTTAAAAATCAACATTTTTATTTATGTTTTCAAGTTTTCACTGGACATCTTCATGGAGAACAAAATATTATAAGTCTGTTTATCTTGGGGGACAAAATATAGTATTCTGTCTGTTTCAATTCATATTTTTACTCTAAACTTGGTTAGTTTTAGTCTGTTCAATACATATTTTTCCTGTTTGGCCTCCAACCTAATGTCTGCTATGAGTTTTGGCCCTTTGTGTGATTGAGTTTGACACCCCTAATTTAGAGCCTGCACCAGGTCAGTGGTTGAAAATGGTTTTATTCCACATCCACACTAAAAGCTTTCTATTTTTTAAACATACATGGCCATTCATTCACATCAGGTATATGCAAGCTGATGTTAACAGAAAGCAGACTGTCAATTAATTAATTTGTCTTTGCAATTAACTAGCTGCACAAAATACAATAATGGAGTTTTCAAAATATAACATGTCCAGTCCAGTTCAGCTAATGGAGCTATATTGATACCTTTGGTATTTGTTCACTTTTTAAGCTGATCAATAAGCCAATCCCCAAAATTAAGTAAAAGATTAATATGATGATGATGATGTGTTGGCAACTTTCTGCATTAGATTAACCAAATCAAATTGATGACACAATATTTGCATCCCATGAAGGCTGACTGATACTGGCTCGGCATGATAACTTAATCTTCATAAGTGCTGGTCAGACAGTCTATCAGTCAGCATGCTCAGTATTTCACACCATCTCAAATCAAGCAATTTTTAGAATTACATACCATTTAATTGACTCTGCTGGGACAGAGACAGGAGATCGAATTGTTCTCTGTGGTGTTTGAATCACAACATTGATGTTTTCTTATTGCTATATTACAAACATGAGTGAGTCTGAACAATCATCATCAAAAAAAAATCGTCTCCCTGTCAGACCAAAGAGAGATGAGGTGCGATGTAATGTGTTCTTACTGATCTAATCTCTGCTCTGAAAAGTGAAGTGTATTTATATTTTGAAATAACTCATTTTTATGGTTGTTAAAAGTTTAATTTAATTGACGGTAATATTTGAATTATTTCTTAAACTGTGCAATGTTGTAAATAGTAGTTTTCACACACCAGGCACCTCACATTTTGGTACATAATTGTGAAAAACCGTCATAATTCAGCCATATAAAACAGGAAGCAGCTGCAGTGCAAATGAGAATAACTGAGTTGAGTAACACATGAGAAAGTCTGTGATTTGATTCCAGATTATTTCAAGCAGCCCTTAATGCATCAAATCACTGAGGTCAGCTGGTTTATGGAGAGCAGAATATTTGCCCAGATGTGAGCAAAGCAGCTAAATGCAGCTTAGATTTTAATTTGGGGGGATATTTTTGTTTTGTTTTTCTTTTCCAGTGCAGTCTTAATAATTTTAAAGAGACTCATCTGCGTGTGCATCATCATCAGTTATGTGATTGTATGTTCCTGTCTGACTTGTGAAAATGTACCTGACTGCTGTGGTGTGTCTGATTCAGCTTCCTGTGAAGTGAAAATCAGCTTCTTGCCGCTTTGCTTTCTGCTGCAGAGCTGAAATCGGTTCATTTTCAGCTCCATTCGCACATCTTTCAGACCGATTTAGGGTTTGTTTGCAAACACAGTGAAAAGACAGTGTCTCTTTTCACTGGGACATGGTACAAATTCCTCCATCCACACATGGTCATGGTGTATGTGTGGAGATGTGAACTGCTTGGACTGGAGTGAACTGGACCAGGCTCTGCAGCTGCTCACACTGTTTCATTTATCTGTCTGTGATTCCCATGAAGATCTCTGGCAAAAGATTGTTTCAATCTCCGATCTTTTTGCAGTTGCGTGTAAAAAGTAGGGGCCAGAGAGGTTTGAAAGTGACCCTTGTACGAGGCTATAACCTGGAGTCACTCTGGCTCTGTCTCTTACAGAACAAAGTGGAGGAGCTAAACCAACGACTGAGGCAAGCTATGGACGGTCAGTGTCACACGAATGACGTGTCCTTTATTCACTCTCAGGACTGATCCATGTATAACCAGCCTATAGCGATATTAATGGGGACATTTGTATGGCAAAATGGAGTACATTATGTTGATCATAGCTGTATCAATGTGTCCTGTACCATTTCCTCCTCTTCACTCCTCCCTCAGACAGCAGGAACCTGCCGTATGGCCGACCTGCTGTGCTCTTCCGAAGCAAATACACCATCCTCCACCACAGCGACTACATCAGTGGCTACAGCGAAGCTCTGTCCATGCCCCTGTGGACATCATACACAGTCAGCAGACAGGTACTGTCCTGTTTTTAACTTTGGAAAATCCTCTGTAATGAATAATATTTTTTTTGTATGTTTTTTTTTTTTGGTTAATGAGAGAATAACAAAAAACTAAAAATTGTGACTTTAAGCTTATTCACCTAACTTCCAGGTTGAAAAACATGTATCAGGTTTTAGTGGCACCAACAGTCAGCCTTGGACTCAGATCAGAACAGTTAGCACAGGTAGCATTGTTTGTTAGTAACAGTTAAGATTGCTGTAACTGGCAGTAACTGAAACAAACAGTGCTTTTTATACTGCTGATTTTCTATACTGACAGTTGCAGGTTAATTTAGCCCCACCCTTCTTAAACTGACTGGATTGGTTCTTTTGGTCAGTGGCATGTGTATCTGCAGTTTGATGTGGAAACACTCGGTCCTGCTTTTGCCTGATTATTTCACTTATCATATGTTGTATAAAAACATCATGAGGATGTTAACAAGTTTTAACATTTCATTTTCTTGACAAAGGTTATTTGAAGTTTTCACTTTGGATTTAATCTATGAATGAACCACCAACAAACTTACCTCAGAGATTTCCAAAAGTCTCGTACTCCAACAGGAAACAATTTAGTACCAAATTTATTCTGTTATTAATAGATGTGACACACTAAAATACAAATACTTCCCTTTGAACACAGAATACTCTTATTCAAGGAGGGAAGATGGTTCCCTTATTAAGAGCATAAGATGTAAATATTCATTAGAATGGAAACATTTCTCACCATATTTCAATTCTAAAAAGCATACAAATTTCCCACAATGCCATTGTTATTATGATTTAATACAAGTATATTATTGGTATTCTTAGTGTTGTTTAGCATTTTTTAAAGCACTAATAGCTGTTGATATGAGATGCGAGTGCCAGTTTTCAGACTATTGAAAGTAACATTTTTATGTTCTCAATGTGGTTAAACACGTGAAAACACAAAGGATTTTTCTACTTTTAAGGGATAATATATAACAATTATTCAATCACAGATCAAGATAAGGGGGATTGATTGTTGGCCCTGTACTACAAGCGCCACCTACTGGCAGAAGTAGAGTTGAACCTCTTTCATCGTCACTTACCAAAAAAAACAGAAACCATCAACATTTAAAGCAGATTTGAATGTGTGTATTTTCTTTCAGGTAGAACTGTCTCCTCTGCCTGAAATCCTATCCAACTGTGTGAGACCTGATACCAGAGTCCCTCCAGGCTTCAGTCAGTCTTGCACCAACTACAGAGCTGACAAACAGATCACCTATGCCTTCCTGTACCCCCCGCGTGAGTTCACCAGCTCAGTTGGACACGCAATACATAAAGTCTTCTTCTGCCCCAATGAAATTCTTAATGAACAAAGTTCCAACATTTTCCAATCCAATCTATACCAATCTATACCAAATAATCCATGATGACAACGTTAAAAGATGCTTTCAGAGGTCAAATTTTTCATTTACTAAAGTTTTCAGACTCTCTTATGTGGCCAGCTGCTTCCTGTTTGCTTTATTCTTTCTGTTTGAGTCCACATGTGGTGAACTCAAAAGATTGTTTTGTTTAGTTTTTTTCTATGCGTTTATATTAATTAGTAAGTTGCAGAGAAGAATGTGAAACAGAAGAGAGAAGCGAATCACTGAGGCTGGAATCAACCACTCAACCACCTGAACTGCCATTGGACAGACTCATCTGTTTATACACAGTCCCCCTGTCAGGACTTAGGCCATGAAGTTTCCTGCAGTCTGTTGACCTCTGAGGTCAAAACTTTGGTGAAACACAAACTAGGACTAGGACTAAGATCTGTGAGTGTTCCCAGGAAAATGGTGGAACAACAACTGTAATGAGGAAGAAGTCTGGAGCCTTAGATCTGGCATCCAGACAGATGGAGTAAGAAGGATCTTGTATGGGGAAGGGGTCCCTGACAGGAGATGCAGAAGCTGCTAGAAGGCCCACAATCTCAGCAGAGCTCCATCAATCAGGTCTTTGTCATAGACAGATCAGACAGAGACACGATGAGAAGAGGACAGATGGCAGTGTAGATGAGTAAGACTCTGGCACTCCAAAGGTCGTTCTCATGACCTCGACCAAACCATGCCTACGCAGTTGTTGCCTGAACCCAAATCCCTGATTCATTTCCTTTGCCAATTTGCACACCTTCATTGCTTATCAACATACTACAGCTGATGTAGTTGTTGACATTGTGTTTGTCTTCTTCACTGACAGAATTATCCTCAAGCACAGAAAAGAAATACGATGCAGTCCTGATCACTAACACCGTTCCTGTGTATCCTGCATTCAAGAGTGAGTCAGTGTTTAAAACTGTTTCTCTCTTGAACTGTGTGAGAGGAATCCTGATGAGACCTTTGACTTTTCAGTCTGTCTTATCCCTCAGCATATGTCTTTGTCTCTCAGGAGTATGGAGCTACTTCCAGAGAGTGCTGGTGAAGAAATTTGCCACTGAAAGAAATGGAGTGAATGTTCTTATCGGACCCATATTTGACTACAACTATGATGGCATCAAGGACTCAGCAGAGAAGATCAAAGAGTGAATAATACTTGAATTTCAACGTAGCTGCAAACACAGTTTCACTTTGTTTGGTTGTTTTTTCTTAGATACCTGGGATTTATTATTATTGTAAGATGCTACACATAAAAAAGGATTCAGCTGATAAATAACCACTCAGAGAGCTTTAGAACATCATTAACTCAATCCTGATGTTTTACATTAAAGCTAGATTTTCATGAAAAGTTTGTTTTATTGTTAGAAATAAAAAATGAACTTGAATTTTCCACTTGATCTCTGTGGTAGGTTTGTAAGCGGAACAATACCCATCCCAACGCACTACTTTGTGGTCCTGACCAGCTGTTTAGACTTCACCCAGGCTGCAGACTCATGCAGCGGCCCGCTCACCAGCGCAGCCTTCATCTTGCCACACCGACCCAACAATGATGAGACCTGCAATGTAGGCATCGTCATCACGTTTAAATGCATCATCATATTCATATTCACAGATCTGTGGACTGATGTGAACATAGTCACTTACTGCTCAGGGGCCCCATCCTTGAAGAGCCTTTGAAAAGGGACAGTTTAGTTGAGTTGTTGCAGTCATTCTTCAAATTCAGTGTCTCATTCAGAATTTTAAGTGTAGTATGGACAGTATGGAAGATGCAAACAAGGGGAAAGGTTTGACTAGATGATGGAAGAGCATTCTTATGTAGTTGATTACGTTGTTTAACATAAATCTGGTCAACAGTTTGGAGGAAAGCTGATAATGCAATTATATATAAAAAAAAAAAAAAAAATTGCTGACTGTTTTGTGGTATGGTGTGAAATTTTTGAGATGATTTTTGGTTCAAATATATCTGCTTATAGATAGCAACACTTTAAAGTAAAAAACTTGGCAAGTTAAAATATGGGCCTTTAAGAAGTTTAAGGATGGACAATATTTAGCTTCAGCAAGTTTGTCACATTTAGTAGATGCAAAAATTGCAGCTCAATTTGAACAGATCCATAATATTTTGTGATTCTATTCACTGCCTGCTGTGGTACGTGGAGCTTCATGTTCTGCTGACACTGCTAACACTGTGTGTCATCCGGCATGCAGAGTTCGGACGAGGAGTCGCGCTGGGTGGAGGACCTGATGAAGATGCACACAGCTCGGGTCAGGGATGTGGAGATCCTCACAGGCCTGGACCTGTACCGCAGAACCAGCAGGAGCTACACTGAAATCCTCTCTCTGAAAACCTACATGCACACGTACGAGAGCGAGATCTGATATTGTTGTTTTCCAGCCGTGGTGGACATATGTGGTACAAGAAGAGGTGTAATCATCTCTGTTACACTGACCTACACCAGCTTCAGCTTTCACCAGATGCTAAGTTCAGCTGTTCTGCAGCATGTATTTTGTTTTTTGGTAGCTTGGTTTCACCTCATTCATTTCAACCAGTTGTTAGGCTGCAACTTCAACACTACTGAGTTAAGAAATCAAGTGCCGCCCACTAGACTTTATTATTGGTTCCTATTTTTGGTTAAAATTCAATTAATTGAATACTGAAATCGTAAGAAGTCAAATTATTTTCAAGAGCAGAATACTTTATGTGTATGAAAATGACAAATTTTTAAGATGTTCTAAATATTTAATTGCACTACAGAGCAACATCAGTCCGTTCCAGACAAAACAATCACATTACCAGTAAGTCAGAATAATGAAACTGGTACAATGAGCACATAATTTCATGTATGATACTGTTTGACATTAAGCTGAGTCATTCTTTTACGTGCGCATTAAACAGTTTCTCGTTATGCTTGATTACTTTCATTTTTGTTGACATGTAATAATAAAGCAATGTTTTTGTGTTTGTGCATGTGTGTTTGTTTGTGTTCATATTTTGTTTGTTGGACCGCAAGTTGTGTTGTTGACCTTTTGTTTTGTGAACAATAACAATGATTTCAATGATGATGAGCAATTATTATATTTTTCTCTAAGACATTTACCACCTGTGAGACTGTCCTATTTATGCTGTATGCCAATTTCATCACATTAAATTTGTGTTTTTACTAGTTCAGATGTGGTACATTTTAAAGGTTCCATATTACATGAAGTGAGATATCCATGTCCATTTCCAAGTTTCTGAATCTTTTATATTTATGAAAGCAAAACAGCTCATTTCAAAAAGCGTTTCAACAAATTGGCCTGGTATACCTGTCAGGTCCTACACAGTCTACTTCTTTGCTTCAGGTCTTTTTCAGGCTGTGTATAAAAACAATGAAAGCATTAAAGGTCCCAGTGAAAAAAAAAAAGGTGCAGAAACAACTGAATCCAGCTGGTAGGAATTCCTCCATCACTCGATCAGAACTGCTCGTTGGCTCTTTGGTTTTTGACCAAATAAAAATATTGTAGATTTCCCACTCAGAGAAACTATATCAATATCAGATTTCCTGCAAGGTGGGACAAGTCCTGACAGCAGGTTTTAAGTCTGAGCATTTCTCTGGACTCAGACTTGCTTTGCAGCTAAGAAAGACATGGTAGATGTGTAGAATCCTGATACAGCAGGTCTAAGTGTATATCTGGATGGAAAGAAGACGGGGGGTGAAATCAGTTGGTTCGCTTTCCTAAAGAAAAGAGCTCAGATGTGGATATGTGCCTGAAATGGTCCGATGAAAATGAGAAGCATCAGTATTCGAACAGTTTGAAGCCCAACAGTCGATCATATCAGATCTATAGTGCAACAACACGGCAATTTCTGTCTCAAATCGATTCGTATGGCGACTGGACGTTTCGCCTCTTATATATATGGATAAGAGGCGAAGACAGAGAACAGTGACCTGGATGAATGAGAATCTTCATTTGCACCCATGATTTGGGTGCCTGAAGGCATCGCGGGCGTGTTGTGAAACGGGGGAGTGAATGATGCGTTCAAGGGCCGAGCACGTTTACTTCCTACGGCACGGAGCTCTGCAAACAAGCTACTGACGCTTCATTACTTTCATTTTACAAAACAGTCTGTTCAGCACGTCGGTGTCGATGTAGCTCTGTGGTAGGATCAGCTATTTACTATGTAAGAGTAACAGCAGCCAACAGAGAAGACTTTTACGGAACAGCTGTTGAACTGAAACAGGAATGTGCTGTAAGTGACTTTAAAACCACAGAGGCTTTAGAATAAACATAAACTATGAGAACTTTCGGGGAAACAAACTGTCATTGAGGAGGATCCACACATCCAACAGTTCTACGTGGACCCATGTTGTTGCTCAGACCAGACTTCTGCAGAGAACATGGATCACACAGAAGAAGCCCAATGCGTCAAAGTCCTCACCTACCACAGAGAGCTGCTGGTGTCCAGGCTCAGGAGCGTCCAGTGCATCCTGGACAACTTGTTGGCCGGCGAGTTCCTGTGTGAGGAAGATGTTGAGATTGTACAGCGAAATGCCACCAAGCCAGATCAGGTGGGGAAACCTAAGAGCATCGAGGCCTTTACGCAAAACGCCGTATGTTAATGTGTGACTCTTTGCCGTCTTTATTTTCCAGGTGCGCAAAATCTTGGAGCTGGTCCAATGCAAAGGGGAGCAGGCCTGTGAATACTTTATATTCATCATATATAAAGTAAGTGATGCTTACATAGACCTCCAGCCTTGGCTTAAGGAGATCGGCTTCTGCCCGAGCAGTGACATCGCAGTGAAGGAAGTGGTGAACACAGATCCAAGTTAGTATCACAACCGCCAACGCTGCTAAATGCTAACAGGCTAATCTTTGCTTTTATCACAAAATAATCCGGCATGTTTGACGCCCAGCTGCTCAACAGGTGTGCGCATGTGAACCTGAACTGCTGCTTTGTATCATTAAGAGAGGTTTTTCTATTATTCTGACCCTCCTTTTAGAGTGGGCTGGGTGCAAACGTAAATATCCACCACTATAGCATTAAAAATGTATATTAAAATTGGTATTATTTATATGATTAAATTATTAATCAATTACAGTTGATACACTAATGTAGAACTTGTGATGTTAAAAGTGATGAGGATGAAACGTATTTCAGTATTTATCTGTTGGATTATTTACATTTTATGTATTGCTACATGAGCTCTTGCATTTGTATCCTGAACTATATTTTTACAATGATAAATATAATACATTTAACAACCAGCCTGTCGAGAGGTGAACCAACAAATTGAATTAATAGATATATAATAGTATATAATAGATATAATAGTGATCCTTGAGTAGTTTATTTAAAAATGGAAGTTAAACTTAACTTTGAAAAGAAACAGCCACAAGTCACCACAAAAAAAAAAAAAAAAAAAAAAAAACTGACCACAAAAAAACAAAACAAAACATAATTTTTGCAGAAGACGTTTATTTTTCTGATTTGTGAATAGAAAATGATGAAACACACTGGATTTCACTCTGGTTCTCCCAATGCCAGTAATCACTTCTTTATTGTCTTCTCAGTCAGTAGGTATAGTGAGAAGATGAGACGTGAAATGAGCAGGGACACCCACTTCATCATGTCATACGGCCAGCAGCAGGAGACAAGGTTGGAGGACCTTTACACTGATACCTTGATGGAATTGTTCAACGAGAGCAACGAAAGCCTGGGCTTCATGGAAAGCCTAGACCAGCTGCTGGGGGATCACAAGGTTTTCAATCCTCAAGGTGAAATTGTCTATGTGGTGGGGGATGCTGGTGTGGGAAAATCTATCCTCCTGCAGAAGGTCCAGAACCTCTGGTCTAAGAAGGAGCTGGAGACAGACACCATCTTCTTCTTTAGATTCCGGTGTAGGATGTTCAGCATCTTCAAAGAAACAGAGCAAATTTCCCTCAGAGACATTTTGTTCAAATATAACTGTCACCCCGATCATGATCCAGACGATGAGGTGTTTGATTACATCCTGCGCTTCCCAGAGAAGGTTCTTTTTACATTTGATGGCTATGACGAGATTCAAGAAGATCTAGACCTAATGAATGTTCTTGAAGTGGTCTCACCAGAGGCCAAAGCACATCCCCTCCAGCTGCTTGTCAGCTTGCTGTGTGGGAAACTACTAAAGGGCTCTCAGAAGGTGCTTACAGCCCGGTTAGGGGTTGAGATCCGGAATAATGTGATCAGAAAGAAGGTGGTTCTGCGGGGATTCTCCCCAGCACACCTGAAGACCTACATCAATTTGCATTTTAAAGAAAAGGAACACAGAGAGCTGGTGTCAGTTCAACTGGATGCCAGCCCCCATCTCTGTGGACTTTGTTCCACCCCACTATTTTGCTGGATTGTTTTTAAGAGTTTCAAGCACCTACACACCATGCATGATAGTTTTAATCTGCCTGACACCCGCATCACACTCACCAACATCTTCCTCTTGCTGTCGGAGGTGTTCCTCAGCCACTCAATTTCACCAGCCCCACCACTGCTGAAAAAAAGCACCCGCTGCACTTTAGAAACATTCAGAGAAGGACTGAAGACCCTTGTTGCGTTCGCAAAGCTGGCACTTCAGGGTATGGACAGAGTTAGCTTCATTTATAACCAGGATGAGATCAGTGCGTGTGGCCTGAGCGAGGAGGACCTGCCCGTGGGTTTCCTCAAACCAGTCAATGAGTACAATGCTAGTGGAAGCCCTACTAACTTTGAGTTCCTCCACATCACGCTGCAGTCTTTTTTGGCAGCATTTGCGCTGGTGTTGGATGAACAGGATGCCGCGCACTCCATCCTGAAGTTCTTCACGGTGTGCAGCAGGAAAAGGGAATTGCCCTGTATCCCTTTTAACTTCTGTATCAGCACAAATTCAAAGCCCGGTGAAAAGAAGCCATTAGCAACTAATGAGCACCTTCAGTTTACAAATCTCTTCTTGTGTGGACTGCTGTCCAAGGCTAACATTAGTCTGATGGAGTGCCTGGTGTCGCCAGTGTTACTAAAGAAGAAACGAGCCTTGCTAAAATCATACCTGTCCACTAGTGTGAAGTCCTACGTCAAAGGCTTACCCTACCACAATGTTGATGAGAGTAGGAAAGTCCATGTTTTGCCCAATTTCCTGTGGATGGTGAGATGCATCTTTGAGACAGGCAGTAAAGAAATTGCTCAGATCGCAGCGAAAGGCATCACAGCAAACTTTATCAAGCTTGGGTACTGCAATGTGTACTCAGGGGACTGCACCGCCCTGAACTTCGTGCTGCAGCACCGTCAGAAACTGCTTGGGGTCGACATGGACAACAACATTATCGGTGACTATGGGATAAAGCAGCTGAGGCCTTCATTCTGTAAGATGACCGTGGTGAGGTAAGGTGTTAACATGTTTTCACCAACCATCTGCTCCCCTCACAAGTTACCTACTCCTTTAAATTTTTACAAGTCGCTGGTTAAATTTGTGTGAAAGGGTTAGCGCGTGGTTCACATGCTTTACACTTTACAGGCACTTTACACATAGAACAGGTCTAGACCATAAATTGATATTGATAGTAATGGTGATACTTTTTTCACAGATGAGAAGTAGCATGTGAGAGATGATTTCATGGATAAATCTAGACCTTACCTGTTTGAGATCTCTCACAAATAGGAACATATTGGTCTGTGCTGTGATTTCTGTCAATGTGAGAGGCTAGGGGTTAGATCATCACTAAATACATCCTGGAAGATGATCTCTAGAAAAGACTGGGAATCGTATTGTGTGTAAAGGTAACTGCTTGTTTTCAGATTTTGTGTCAACCAACTGTCAGACAGCAGCATCGAGGTTCTTGCAGAGGAGCTGTGCAAGCACAAAATTGTGGAGGTGTTGGGGTAAGTAAATATATCAATTCTTCTTTTTTTTTTTTTTTTTGAAAAATGTGAATGATTTCTTTTAGCAACTGTACAGTCAAACCAAACACGAGTGTAGGTAGTAGGTGTTTGAATTAATGCAGCTGTACTTAATTGTATGAAAAGACAATAGCTAAGCTAGTTAAATAGAATTAGATTATTTTCAGTAATGAGCCACATGATTCGATCAATAAAAAAAAAAAAAACAAATAGTCACTTTGACTTAGTTTCGTGACTTGATGGGTTTTTTTTTTTTGAAAAAGGAGGGTTAGTGATTTGTAGTGTAATGCCCACAAACCTCTGAAGTCAACATAAAAAGCAGTTCTTGTGGGAGGGACCAAGTCCAAAGATCCTTATGTGTATTACAGTAGAAGAGAGAACACAGGACAGAGCAGGTTCCACAAAGAGATGAGCATAATGAAAGTAATAGCTAGACAGACACTAAGTACTGTACTGGCCTGCTCAGAGAACAAACAGCCCTACATATAAAGGAAATGAAACAAAATCCTGGATGTGCCTGTAAACCTGATCTGAGCCTAAGCTATAATAGGCTGTCCTTATTTCATATAATCTTTGACTCATCTTGATTCTCATCAAGTTGAGTAACTGGTGACTGACTTACTCCCACTTTTGGCCTTTACAACTTGAAGTCTTTTTATGATCTTCAGCTGTATAAATTAAACCCTAACTCAGAAAATTCAGAAAACACCTTCATGTGTTGTCAATTTCACAACTCTACGAATCCATACACTAATCTAAATATATTTTCAAATGTTGGAAAGGATAAAATCATTTTCTATCCAAAAGATAAAGGCACACTGTTACATTGTAATGGCCTGTGAAACTGTTGTGGTAATTCACACCGTCACTCATAAAAGAAACACTGTGGGCATGCTTCCTGTAACACAACTGGCTGGTGGAATTAAACAACAGCTATGTGAGAGGGTGGGGGGGGTTATACTGTGCTCATACTGTACAGACTTTATGAAGCTTGTCTACAAAACACATCAAACTTCTGTGTTCAAAGGCTGACTTAGGGTTAGGGTTATATTATAGTACGGTGAGTTAATAGATCAATCCAACCACACACTCTACCTCCTGACCTTGGTTTGTCCAGTTTTTGTTGATATTAGTGATCTTTGGTCACATGGTTTTCATTGTGCTGTGAGTTGCAACTGACTCAGATAGGCCTTTTTTTTTCGATAACCCATTAAGTACAGCATAAGACTGACTTATAGCAGCTTAAAAATTAATGTTAATTTGTATCCTTAGACTTTACAGCAATCACATCACAGACGTTGGTGCGAAGCTGGTTGCTCGGATAATTGAAGAATGCCCCAAGCTCAGAGTTGTCAAGTATGTTTCCCTCTACTGATATAGAATTAATAATTTCATGCAAATTACATTAGTCATCAAATAGCTCATAGTCTTTTATCAGTTAAACTGATTTCATCCCCAGGATTGGTAAAAACAAGATCACGAGTGTTGGTGGGAGGAATCTGGCCAGTGCAATTCAGAAGAGCTCTTCTATCTTTGATGTGGGGTGAGACTTCCTGTCCTTTAATATCAGATCACAAATCCAGGTTTTTCTGGATTAGTAGAATAAAGCAAACAATGATCAGTTATTAGACATTGAGGTAACCTTGAGATGACCTTGCTTTCAGGATGTGGGGCAACACCATCGGGGACGAAGGAGCAGAAGCATTCGCAGAAGCTTTGAGGTACCACCCGAGTCTTACCAACCTTAGGTGAGAAGGCAGCTGCTGCACTCACAAACCTTCTGATTAAAACTCAGCTTTTAAACCAAGTCATTTCTGTGCTTCAGCCTCTCAGCTAATGGCATCACATCACATGGTGGGAAGTTTCTGATGGAAGCTCTGAAGGAGAACAGCGTGCTGAGGATTTTCTGGTAGGTAGATGACTGATTCTGCAGCAGGATTGTGCTGCTGTGAAAGGAGAGCTCTGTGTACAGAGTATCCTGTCTGTGCTGTTTCAGGTTGGTACAGAACGAGCTGACAGATGATGTTGCACCACACCTGGCCGAGCTGGTGAAAGTGAACACGACTTTAACTAATCTTTGGTATGGAAGTACACACACATACACACTGGCATGATGCCACAGATGTCAGAGATCTGTGCTATGAAACAGGATGTGGGGTCAGAGAGGTACCCAGGGTTTTCAGGTACACGAAGAATGAAAATGACATCATTGTTTTCTGAAGACTCAGCAGAGCTTGGTGCACTGACACTGAGTCTGTATCTGGGGAGTCTAAACACCAACAAACTTATTTGGGTCCCAAAGATTTTTCTTTGCCCCTTATTGCAAAAGGCCCATACAACTCTTCTTCTAATGTGGCTCAATGGTGGTGGGCAAAAAACTTTTCGATGACCATCACCCAGCCCTCCACATCTGTCCGCTCCCTTTTTCCTCTTCATCTTGTTTTCCTTTTGGCTGCGTGTCAAAACCGTTTCTCTGTATTAAATATTAAATAGTGAAGATATCCTACCACAGAGACTGACTCAGGCACTTCTGATTTATACTTTTTGGCACCTTTTTACCCCCTTTTTTGTTTGCTCCATAGTCTGTTTGATACCACTGGCGCTGATTTATGCACTTCCTTATGGTATTATAGACTTCTTACTGTACTGCAACTGCAGATTCTAGCTTTTATACAGTTTTCCAATATAGCTTGAAACCATGCTGCTCTGCTGACTTCATGTTTGTGAAGTTAGTAATCACTGTCATTAGATAGCAGAGAATGCCTGTGGCAGACCTCAGGTCAGACACTGATGGTACAAAACTCTCCTGCTTATTGTGCTTGTCTGCAGGTTAATCAACAACCAGCTCACTCTGCAGGGGATCAATCATATTGCTGAAGCTCTTACAGAAAACACAGCACTCAAAGAGATATGGTGAGCAACAGTCACATTGCAAGAAGACTTCCTTCTATGGTTCAACAGGTTTGGCTGGTGCAGCTGTCTGTCCTAACACTGAATTTCTATCTCTCAAAATGATGAAATAATCATCCTAATTGATGAATGTCCTCAGTTGTATGAAATCATTCTACTGATGTAGTTTTTAGATGCAGTTTTATCATTTGTGGCTGAAAGATTTTATTAGTGTCACTTCACTTTCGTATGGCTGTTTAACCTTTAGGGGTCTGAACCTACTTGGCAGTATTTGAGTACTTTTGATTTTGCATTTAAATACCTCATTGTAAGATAACGAAAAATTACGAATTCATAACAATTTTATAAAAGAAATATGACACCTGCCTATCACATCCCACTTTCATGCTTGAAGAAATATTTCTCTTCTATTGTATTAATACTTAAATTAAACTCATAGTTCTGTTTTTTCACGGTCTATCAATGTCAAACAAAAACTGGGAGAGAGTTTCAAATTTACATTGACCTAATTTTTTTGTAGTAATGCTTTGAAACGTCTAGTGATCTGATTGCGCCAGCTAGATCATAGCCCCTGACTGTTAAAGGCACCAATGAGTCATGCACACATTAGTAACCAATAGCAGACAAACTAAATAGCAGTGTGAGGGAAGAGAAACTGAACGGTCAGCTAAATCTACAGCTGCCACACTTTATTTTACTGTGACATGTAGCCACAGACTATAACAACGATGGACGTAGCCTCTTGGAAGTCACCCACAGGTTTTTGTTGAGCAGTTTTGAAGCCCAGAGTGAGCTGCTCCACTGTTGACCTCTTGGCAGTGCCAGGCAATCCACCAATCAGGCCCAGTTTAACTATTGCCCTGATGGAGCACTAAAGATCCAGAAGTCTCAAATTAAAATTCCTTTATTTATCCCACAGTGCATAAATTGTAAGCAGCTGGGAAATTGCCATACAGACAGGGATGAGCAGTCTTCTAGAAGCAGAAATAAACAACTGTTGAATTCACCATATTAATTTAAACGTGATCATTTAAAGCCACTAAGGCTGTATTCCAGGAACTTCTCTTGCAGTAACTAAGAGGTTCCGGTGGCCCACTGTCTGTTGCTCTTGACAAATTGAAGTCCTTGGGAGACTATGCTAATCAGGCAGATTTGAACCCTGATTTGTTTGGTCAGAACACACATGGTTCCTCAAAAAGGTTCCTGGTTCCAGGGCTTATAGTTCCTCGTACACTGGGGCATTTTGAGTTGGGGGACTAATACCCCGGCATGTAAGCGTCTTAACTCTTGTATGATCAGGGAGAAGGTATAGTAATTGTGTTGGTGGTTGTGTCAGCAGTTAGACAGGTCATGGTGACCAGCCCTCACAGCATTGGTGTCATTACCCTTTGTGCTGATTGATGTGCATGTTTCTGGTCTTGTTCCTGCAGCGTAAAAGGAAACCAGCTCTCTGAGGAGGAAGAGCAGCAGTTTGTGGCAGAGAGGCGGCTCCGGTTCCACTGACGTGTACAGGAGTGAACATCTGAGTGTGTGTCTGTGTGTTCACTACATCTACACAGTGTTTCGTTTTGGTAAACTGATCAAACATGGTGGTAGACTAGGAGAGCTGCTGCACCAACTCACACCATTTGCTTTAGTGGAAATGTTTTTATCCATCCCATACTGATTAACCTTCTACTGGAGGATGTTTAGCTTAAGTTTTGTCAAACTTAAAGTTAAATGAATCTTACAGAAAAGCAAAGGGAAGCTTGGATAATCAAGAACAAAAGACTTCCTTCTTCCTCTCTTGAATCTTTTTATAGACTGAATTACCATTTTGTTCTGCATAAGTACACTGCAACTTCATTTGATTTACATTTGACTGTTACACAACATAAATATTTTCTACATGGCTGCTAGAGTGTTTAGAAGTGTACTTCAGTCAACATGACAGCATCATTGTAACGTTTACTGCTTGTGTGGGAGCTGAGTAACACAAACACACAGATATCCAGCATAGTGGTGAAAAGAATGATGGTGTGTGGGCAGTTACTGTGCAACCCAGGAGAGGGATCTGGGCAATCAAAAGAGGGCTGACGATTGGCTGACTGATCTGGTGTAAGGGGGCTAAAGCAGCATAAGCAGAGATGTTCCGAGTTTTGATCCCAAGAGTGGTTAATGCTCCAAAAATGCTAGAGCCTACGATTCCTACAATCATTCATAACCTTCTCACTTTCCATGTTCGATGAATATATAGAGGTTTGTTTAACTGGACACATCGTCACAGTCATCAGTGATTGACCACAAATACAAATAAAAATTACACTTAAAATGAGACTCTGCACAAATTGTAAAACTTCCTGTGTGATTTATCCTGGAGCACCGTCGCTGACAGATGTGTATGTAGAGAAATAAAACAGGACACAAATATAATAATTCAACATCTGGATTGTTTACTTAAAAATTCTGATTAGCTTTAAACACAATAGAACATGGCATAAAAATGCAGAAACTATGAGAAGAACTGGTATCCAAAGGATTCACTCTGAACTCTTGCACATAGTTTTACATAAAACAAATATTTAAATTAATTGTATATTTGCTGTTTTCCCAGTAACACATTGAACAGTATTCATTTTCTTTTACATGTCATTAGGTAATGCTGTTTGCTGGGGCTCAGAACTGGCAAGAAATAAATTAGAAATGAGCTAAAAAGTGCTTGACTGATTCTCAAGTAGTTCATATAAGGCTTGTTTTAGGACTTGACATAGAACTCTCCAAATCCCAAACACACTTCCACCCACCTGTGTGTTTTAAATTCTTTAACACCACTAAAACTATGCTAGGGATAGAAGGAGGGTTCTCACTGCATGTGCAAATAAGGGAAGCCCCAACCAGATGTGATGTCAGCTGCTAAATGAGACTGACACACAGAAATGTGTCGACCACAGCACAGAACAAATTCTTCCAACAGGGAGACAAGTACAAGCAACAGCAGAAATGAAAAGAGGGCTCCGTTTGCTTTCACAGGATGTTCAGAGTAAAGTCAGCATGGTCATATTTAACTGAGCTGTTACAGCAACAAGCTTTAAGTATCTGTCTCAAATGACTTCATTTCTAACACACCCATTTTTGACAAACAAGTTCATTTCCTTCATCTTGTCTCCTCAGTGGGAGGGATGCCTGGTTGTCATGGAGTATAGTTAATAGTTTTGCTCCAAACAGCTGATTGAGGTCATTGCTCAGGAGGCAGCTGATGCGAAGAGAGAAGCTACTGTGATCAAAGCACCAGACACAGGTCATCCATCTGCTGAAGAAGCTTGTGGAAGCATCACAACCACTGTCTGAGCACAAAAGGTTCTCCAGAAGTTTGTAAAACACCTCCACTGGTTTTCCATTAATCTCCCATATTATTATTAGAACATAGAACTGAAATGATTTAGCAGTAGCCTTTTCCTTTGCACCTTTATGTCCATCAGCCACTAAAGGGTTTGTTTGTTCACTTTGGCTGGACCAGATGAGTCACTATCTACCAGAGGCAGCTGTTAGAAGTAATATGAAACCAGACAGTGTCATCATATCTATTAAGGCCTGATCCTCTAAAATTCACAACAAAAATTATGAAGACATCACTGGCTCTGCTCACAGGAACCAGCTGTATGATGATAAATAATAATCAGTTCAGTCAGATTAAGGACAAAGGTAAAGTTTAAGCCCAGTGAGGTGTCGGCCACATGGGTAGGTATCCAGACTATTGCTACAGAAAGAAGAGTTCACAAAGCTCAGAGAAACTACACCACTGTGCGGGGGAGCAGGGTAACACAGGGCTCAGCTCTGTGTGGCTTTTGGGGGCCTCATGTATGCTGCCATGGATTCCAAAACTCCAAAGATTTTTCCAATGACCCAGTAAAGGATCCAGACCCAGAGCAGAGACCTTAAAGGGATACCTTAAAGTATTTCAGAACTGCACCTCACAGGAGACAAAAGCAAAGCTAACTGTCCCCAGAAAGGCCCAACATTCAAATAACCCTTGGTAATACTCATGTAGACACACGGAACCTGCATGCATTCCAAACACTAATTCCAGTGTGGCAAATGAAGGGTCATATTTTTTTCTGTTAAACTCAACTCCCAGATACCTGTGAAAAAACAATGATGTCATATTAATAATACAAATCAATTCAAATAAGACAGATAAGGTTGTCACTGATGAAGAAAATACTCACAGTATCAATATCGCAATATAACTTGCCTCTCAGGGAGTCGTTTATACAAATGGGAGAAATTATTGGGGGGGGGAGCTTTTGAGGACTTGGTAACCCTGCAGGAACAATTCTTCATGACCAGTATGAGAAAGGGTCTGTTACATATGGAGCCTGTGGATATGTACCAGCTAACCATGAAATCACCACACAATGTGTTGAAGACTAGCCTGAGACCACGCTGTGTTGGCTGTGTTCATGACAAAGAAATGATGACTAGGACTGAAACCGATCAGATTAGTTAAGTGTCTAAATACAGTCTTTCATATGATTCGGCAGAGCTGAATATGAAGGAGAGTGAGAGACAAACTGAACTTTGTCATTGTCAAAGTTTGTTAAAAGGGTGCTGGGACAGAAGACCGCATGGGAAACTCTGTCATCAACACTTCTTCTTTACTTTCCCAATGAGGGCATAATCATGACACTCACTTGCTCTCTCATCTAAAGGGTCTTCAGATCAGGATCCTGAGTCATGGAAAAACATTGGTTTGGAGCTTTGGCAACCAGACTAAGTCCAATGATGAGCTTGTGTCCAGCTGATAAAGCGCTTGGATTAAAAATTGGTACACTTTTGTTATTCCATGGTGGAGGTCTTCACAAAAAAACAAACCCAACGATCAGTTCAGTGACTCAGGTCCAGTCTTTCCTGTCTCCCACTGTAACTGTGTGAAAATTAAATAGATTATATTTGATAGAAGCTGCCAGGGTAGTAGACCATCTGGATGTAGTTACCATGACAACAATGACAGATGTGGTCTCCAATGACCAGCTCACATCAGGATGAGGATTGTCAAGTTCCACTGGTGCCTTTAAATCAGAGGGCCAAGTGCCAACCATGAACATTCTGATTTTCTCTGTCAGTGAATGCATCACAAGTTTCCATTTGTTGATCTCATGTGAAGCTTTTTCAACAGGTGAGCAGTTCACAGAAGCAGAGCACAGAGTATTAATGTTTTTAACTTACATTCTATTTACGGTTTTATCTGTGGCACAGTTCACTTGTGGAAAAAAAGGTAATGATGATTGTGTTGGTTCCTCTTCTGCATTACAGAATAATAAAGATACAGAAAATGTAAAAATCATTTAGTTAGATGGTAGTTAGAGCCAGATTATCTTCCATTGCAACAAATATGATCAGATGCTTTAGTTAATTCATGTGATTAGATTCAAATCTGAGAATTACACAAGTGAAAAATGCAGATGAAGGAAAAGAACAAAATGAAAAGTGACTCTTGTTTTAAGATAATCTTACGGTTTTAACAAAATATCTTTCATGTTATAAAATTTTTGTTGTGAATTATTGTGGAACACCTTGTATCCTGTCATGATCTCAAAAATATGTTCCTTTGCCCTAAAGAGAATCTTCCAGCTGTTACTACATGTTATTGTGAAGTCCAGTTAGAACAACCTAAGTTTCTCATCTGGAAAAACTTTTGTTGTCACTGTAATAACAAGCTGCTGCAGGTTCAGGTTGTTCTGCGGTCTGGGGACAGGTTTTTGTACCTGAAGATCTCCACAACATTGTTTATTGTCAAGAGCACTGATGATTGTGCATATTTGTGTGTAAGTGTGTTTGTTGGCACCATTTTTCGCAGCAGTATCTGTTCTGAAAGTATGCAAGCTGCTGATGCAGACCCATCTCTGCTGCTGTCCTGACTGGCTTGTTTCTCCTCGATTGGTTGGAACGGCAATTGTGGTGAGATGCTCCTGATGGTCCTGCAGGTCTTGCTGGTCCGTCCAGTTGGACCAGCCCAGCTGGCTCAGCTGGCAGTCCCAACCCTTCTGTGCCACCCTGCTGTGGCTGGGCATCGCTGCAACAAGGCACTGGTAGACGTTGATGCTGAAGGAGGGCAGGGACAGAGGAGGAGGGGGAGGTGTGACCCTCCCCACTGCCCTCCACCTCCAGTCCACCCTCTCCAGTGTCCTGGTGTACAACCAGCTGTCCAGAGTCCTGCCTGCTGTGATGCCCTGTGTGGCTCCAGTCTGACACTGAGTGAGGATGAAGACATAAACAAAGTGTGTTTCCCTGAAGATTGCTTTACACAAGATTTGGCACACCATGGTACTACATTATTTTTCAGGGGCTGGGGGTTTGACGGTGAATGGATCACAGTGGTCACAGTGTCCAGCAGTCACCCAGGATCCATGCTGTCAGTGTGAGGTCCCTGCCACCAAACAACCACCAGAGGACAGGCTGACATTCAGAAAAGAATGATTTATGTAGGTTTAAATCAAATCTGCTTGGAAACACGTTACCTGTGTGAAGCAGCTTTAATCTGATGGATGCTCTGGACATGATCTGTTCACCTCAAACCACTTGTCAATGCAGCTGCAGCACAGAAGGTCACAAGTTAATGGCAGATTTCTGCTCAGGTGGTAACACATGGAGAAAATGCATAATCACTCTGATTTACAACTGAATGAAATGAGGAAAAGCCCGAGGTGATTGTAATGTTTATGGACAAAAAAACATATTTTTCAAATAAGGTTGGATAAAGCTACTTCAGTATATCAATGTAAAACTATAATATTCCTTTATGTGTTTAGATAAAAATCATTGTCCACAATGGTTAAAAAATATATAAAATACTACTTCTAAAATGTAATAAAAATATATGGACTTGATAATTTCCTCTTTTATTTTGAAATGAGAAACCACTGTTTTATTTTACTTGATTCACCTGTGTCAATTACCCATGATGCCCCTGTGTGTTACAAGGCCATGGAAAGGTGTGAAGGAGAGTTGATAGGGATTTAGAAAAACATAGTTACACTTTGGAGCGAATCCTCATAGCATTATCTGGATCTGTGATAGGATCCTATTTTTCACCATCTTTATGAATCATATAGGGATAAGAAAGAAAATTAATCTAATACCAGTGACCTAAATACAATTTAAGACATAATAGAGCAATTAAGAAAATAAATAAATTAATAAGGAATTTTAGTTTTTGATGCATTTGATGAGTAGAGAACATGCGTTTTTTGTACAGTTGTTTTGAAACATTTTTGCATGTAGTTATTTGCATGCTACTGTTTTTTTGTTATTCATTATACCTACCCATTGTGTTGTATCTGTATTTAAGTCCAGTTACCTTAAGAACCCTGACACAACTACTGCTGCATGAGTGGAAGAGCCTAAAGGTGTGTACTCAAACTCATTTCAATTATAATTGTATTGTCTAACTGTTGCCAAAAAAAAAATATATCAGGGAACAAGTAGGGTTAGGGTTAGGGTTAGGGTTAAATGTGCATGGATTTTAGTTGTTCACTCACAGCCAAGTGCTGGGTAATGGTAATGATGTTGTCTTGTTCATCTGCAGCAGTTGCAGAAAATTTCTACCATAATGTGCCAATATAATCATTTGACATGTCATCATAGCTGAATATGAGTTGATAGAGCTGTGGAACTGAAGGACCTGTTCATCATTAGAGAACTGCAGTGATTCAGCTTCCTACCCTTTATGGTAGATGCAGAGGCAAGGTAGGCGAGCAATGGTGTCTCCCTGAACCAGCTCCTCCAGACAGATCGCACATTCTCCCGCATCCTTAGTGAGTACGTCCTCTGTCAGACACCACACACATATACACTGTGTGAAACCCAGATCAACATTTATTCTATTTAAAACATGTTCGTTTTGTTAGGATGAGTCCTAAAGTTTGTTAGAAGTGTTAATGTATGCTGCAAAGTTCAATGCAGTCTTCCAACTGGAATAAAATTACTTGTGCAATCCACAATTTGTCCTCAGGGTGGAGCCAGAGGCACACTCAGGGTATCAAAAAAACTGAAATAATAAAAAGGTTGTTTCCTCTTAGCTCTTGGTACCACAAACATTAACCCTGGCAAAACAGATGGATCTAAAACTGAGGTGTGGGCATCATACCACACCTGCATGTCTCATTATCATGGCTAAGTATGGCTTTGTCTGTCTGTCTCTCTCTCTTTCTCTCTCTTTCTCAGGAGCCGAAGTATCATGTCAGTCCTCTGGAAGACGACCAGAGGTTAAAGGAGGGAACACCACTCACAAGAGGTCTTTATACAATAGATATTGAATGCATCTCCAATAGCAAGTCAGCAGAGGTTGTATTGGTGACTTGCATGCTTTGATTTGGCCACATTTATCCACTCTTGGGACTGGCACAAGGATAGCGCTGGTTTGTGGATACCTTGTGGCTGGGTTTTGAACCTGGGGCCTCCTACATTGCAAAGCATGTATCTGCATCCCTGGGTTATCACTGACAAAATTATAGTAATGTTAAGATAGTTGTATGACATAACCATACTTAACACTAACTGTAATAGTTAGATGTGCTACTAATAGTGGTGCAGTAGCAATTGAAACAGTAGAAATTAACAAACTGCAGCTTAGTAGTTTTAACTGAAGATCATAAAATAACCCTGAATATCGCCTCTACAGCCTTTTTATTTATATTGCACAGTTCTGGCCTGTGTGTGTGTGTGAACAGTATTCGTCTTGCTCTGTTATGCCTTGCTTTGGAGGGGGACAGGGAAGTCACCGTGTGTCCCTTTAAAGCCATTACCTGCAGCAGAACACACACAGTCATAAGGACTGGCCTTATGTAACAGTGGATTAACCCACATAAGCCTGGCAAAGCTAGTTATTATGGGCTGCAGCACACGGCAGCTCAGCTAAGGGGAAACGTCCCTCACTGACAATGGCAGTCACTCACACACTCAGAAATGTAACTTTTTAAAAATGATTGAACAAACATTATGGTTGTCTGCCAGTGGAATCATAGTAAGAGGAAGTCTCTGTGTGTGTGTGGGTGGGTGGACATATGCTTGTTCAAGTTTGTTCTCTCTTTATCAAGCACCAGACAGAGGCAGCTGTCTGTGTGCTGTGGACACTAATGACTGGAAGTAAGAGCCTGTCCTCAGGCCAAGATAGATGTTCGGTACAGAGTCAACTCAGTCGCCTGGTTAGCCTAGTTTGTCTTAGCTTAGCTTAAAGACTGGCAGCAGGGGAAACAGCCACCATGATTAACAGACTGTGTTGTTCTGACTCTTCTGGCCCCCTGGTAAAACCTAAGCACCCATAAGCTCCCTATGGATGGATACAGATGCAGGAGGAGTTGTCATGTCATGACATAGTATTTATCCGGAGAGCGGGTTTGTGTGTGTGAACTCATGTGAGACCACTTTACATCATCTCCATTCTCTAACTGGCTGTGTTTTTAAAACCACATTCTAAAGTTCACCTTGATGATGCTATAGACGGTCAGTGTTCTTCACTGATTGTGGTCCTTTGCTGGTTTATGGTATCCATCCTGCAGGGACCTGATCAGACTAGGTCATCATGTGATGAACAGGAAGACAGAGAGGAACCTATTGCAGCTGAACAGGACATCAACTAACTCAAAGAGGAACTAAATTTGGCCCTGAAACATTCAGGGAAATGTGGTGAAATGTCTTGATTCTAATTTAAGACAGTAGGAATAAAAACTTTAATACAAAGAGATGAACACAACTGTCTCTTGTACAATGTCCTCAGTTTTCCACTATATGAATTGTTTTTTAAACATCTGCAATGACACAGGGTATAAAAGTAGTTCATCCTTGCTCAGAGAGAGGCAGGAAGTAATAGGTAATGAAAGAAAAGACAAACTCCCATTAGATGCAAAACACAGCAGGAAGTCAAGCGCCTGATGTAACTGCTTTTAGCCAACATGTATGCATGGACATGGAGCAGAGGAGGAGTGGGAGATCTGGCCTGCTCTGTACTCTATCCTGGTTGTGTCATACAGTCTGTCAATCACATCAGTAGCCACACCCTAATTCATATTCTGCTTCACAATCAATTTCCTCTAAGTGGGAGCATGCTTTAAAAAATGAAAACCATGACATATTTAAGAAATGGGAAAATGTTTACAAAATTAAAGACAGAATGGAAGACGGACAAGAAGAGGAAGGACTATTTTCTGCTGTCACACTAGCCACATATTCTGAATGCATGAGTACAACAGACCACTGATAAATAAAACAGCAAGCTGCCCACAGGCAACCAGTGTTTGTCTACAGTTTTGGAAATATTACAGATGATTGCACAACATTTCAAAGAGAAGCAGACAGCAAACAGAGCATCAGGGCACACAAGGATACGATCATCTTCTCTAGAACAAATACAAGCCTATAATACTAGAAGCGTATCTATATTAAGATGTAATCCTGTTTGTATTTTCAGTGTTTCGCTGTAATACATGTACGGTTTCCTCACACTGCCCAGACTCATGTTCTTAGCTTCTTTGTATCATAATGCTTAAAGTGTGTTACAACAGAAAGGTCAGTCTTACCGTTGTATGTCACTCTGGGTTTGGTTAAACACAAGACCAGGTGAAGATCCATCTCATCTGAGGACACAAACTTGGAGCAGACAGGGCACTTGAAGCCTGGAAGAAAAGGAAAACACAATATAATTAATAAGCCAACTTGATCATCTGAGGTGGAAAACTTTGCATTCATCATTCTTTGTGTTAATTGTCTTCTGCCTCTCTTCATTTTGTCTTTAGTTGTGTTTTCTTTATCAGCGAGGAACTGCATAAATGCAACACAATGTCACTACAGATTTGACGTTGGCGAATGAGTCGAGTCCAATGAACGGCTCTTTTAAATGAACTAAGAGTACTGAGTAGCGGTTGCAAGTCTCTCTTTTTATATTATATATTTGTCTCCATTCATGTGAGTGCATTATTGTGCAACTTGGGGGAGGCGATATAAGTAGAGAGCGCCCTACAACTGGGGGGGGAAACACTGCCGAAATGAACCAAAGGAAATGTAGCATCTGGATGCACTTTTCTGGGAACGACAGACAAGGTAAAGCAAAATGCAATATTTGCTAGAAAAGACTCTCATTCAAGTCTGTGTGAAAAAACTATTTATATTGCCATATGAAAGCTTGACAGTAATAGTATCGGATGGGAGAAAATAATGGGTTTACTCCTACACTAATGAGAGTGACGATTCCATCACTGAAAGTCCCTCTACTTCCACAGATTCACCTAGTTATGCCTCCACAGTGTAAGAAGCCAGATCAATCTTATCCTATCTTCAGCACCAGCATCACCAAACGCTGCCTCAGACACCACTGGGCCCACATCATTATCTGTCCAAATGAAAAAATTATTCCCATCAAAACAGCATACATTGGTGGGATGTGTAAATGTTAATTTGACCTTATAATTGCTGCCAGTGATTATTTCCTTGATAAAAATGAATGCCCTGGTTGACTTCTGAAAAATAAATAAACAAGGAGCCAGTCTTTTGAATGGCTCTTTGAAAGGAATGGCTCCTCAAGATCTGGGTTCTGTCAAAGAGCCATAAATCCCATCTCTAAATGTCACCTATGTTTGTGAGCTGCCATTTGGAAGCCTCAAGTTTGTAATTTGTCTGTCACCATCTTGTTTTGTTTTTTTTAAACCAGGAGAAAACATATTTGGAAGATGGAGCTGAGGAGGATTGAGGGCTGGATCTGACCTGCTGTGTACTCTGTCCTGTTAGGCAGGTCACACTGTGTCCAGTCAGTATGCCCCATCCTGCACCAGCCACAGATCAGTTTGTCAGGTCAACACAGCCGCTAACCTGCTAGGTTCACTGATTATGTTCATTACTGGGCTGGTTTAATGGAGTGTGGAATGTTCTCATGAAACTATCTAAATATGACCTCAACATGAATAATTCATTAGAACTGAACATTGTTGTCTTTTAGAGTTTGTGAGTGAGAGCTTGTATTAGATTACGAGTTAAAGCGGCCACTTTCTTTAACAGCGTTCCTCTGTTTTCAGGCATGGCTAAGTCGGTACAGCGTAGTCTAGACCCTAGAGTCCGGAGGTTTTACCCTTTTTATTGCAATCCAATTTAGAGTCTGTAATTCAGTTTCAAAAGGTTGTTACTTAATTTTTTGGGTCAATGCAGCAAACTGTAACAATTACATAGTCTCACCTTTTAAGACATTATGCTTAAATAAGCAACTGAATGCCTATTCAACACATAACACATGGATATTAGATATCCCTGTAATAGATTATATTAAGCTGTTTTTAATTCAAGTCCAGAGTCCCTTTCCTTTTAACTCTGTGTTTGGTCTCCGTCAGCTCAAAAAAGAAACCTGCTGCATTTCACCTTATGTCCCCAGTTGTCCAGAGTTTTCAATGCCCAAAAACAGAGCATTACAGAAATGCTGCTTATGCCATTTTATTTTTAACAGAAAAACAGTCTGGACATATAAACATAGCGACCTTTTCTAAACAATGACAAGGACTTATCAGGTCCCTCCCCTACTTCCAGAAGTGAAATAACACAAGTAATTGAACACATTCATTCATCTTCTACCACTTATCCCCACTTATCCGTTTCCGGGTCACAGGGCAGGTGGAGCCAATGCCAGCTCAGTCTAGGTGAGGACAGGGTTCACCCTGGACAGGTCACCAGTCCATCACAGGGCCAACACACATTACACACACAGAGACCAACAACCAGTCACAGTCACACTCAGAGTCAGCAGTTAACCCAAACATGTCTTTGGATGATGGGAGGAAACCCACACAGGAACAAGGAGAACATGCAAACTCCACACAGAAAGGCTCCAGGCCGGGAACCAAACCCATGACCCTCTTGCTCTGGGGCAACAGCGCTAACCTAATGAAATCCAATAATTGCTTTTGTCTTTGCCTCTGTCTGATTTTTGCTGCTGAGTAGGAAGAGGTTAATATCTTTGGGTCTCAGAGCCTTTTTCAGGCTGTTTAACAAAAACAATAAAAGCTAAAACCTGCTGCCATAATATTGGAGGGCAGTGCAATTAGATAGACCTCATTAATTGGCCTTCTCTAACATACAGTATTTCACATCACATACATTCAGTTCATCTATTCTATTCTGTTCATACATACAGTATACTATCACATTTTTAATGCAGCCTTTTCTTTTTAAATCTTATGTGAATATTGATTATTATTGTATTTGGATGAAATTTAGGAAATTAGAAAGTAGATTTAGAGACATCAACCATTAGGTCTAAACTGGCAACATGGATCAAACTACAGACATTTTTCTGTTGAAATGTCACTGGAGGGACAAACTGCTGTTTGCCTGTAGACCAACTCAATCAGCAACATTTTTTTTTATATATCAAAATAATAAAAAAAATTAAGCTGTGGTTCTGGTTGTAATTATCTCTTTGTTCCATTTGCCACCACAGTTATGATATGGCAGTCCCAGACACAGGGGCAATTCCTGCTGCTTCTAACGCCCTTAGTCACAGATTAGCAAACCTCATCCATCATCTGTTAGCATCATAATCCTGCTGCAGGGGGTGGAATGTCACATATCGTGATATGTGCAGGTGACATTGAGCAGAGTGTTTGCATGGTTGTGTGGAGCTGGCTGAAATGGTGAGATATGTCCGCATGGTGTGATGGTTGTGGAATAAATAGATTAACACAACTTGAAGCAGGCTGCTTGTCTGACCTATTTTAGAGAATCACAACTCACACATGCACACACACAGGATGGCATCTTTCCACATCTCCTGACCATCTGCTGCCAGTCAGGAATGTGTAGTCTAAGTAGTGTTTATGTGAAAGAAAGATGAGGATGAATTCCAGCTCTGCACAACTCCACAAGTCATTCTGAAAAATCCAAAAGCCGAAGCTGAGCACTGTCTGTGAGGCTGTGATGACTCATCTAGTTAACTGTACGGGAAATTAAATTGGTGTGTGTGTCTTCATGACTGCCTGATTTCATACCTGCTCCCAGTAGCATAAAAACTATGGAATTCTGAAGTATAATTCCCATCTAATCGTTCACACAAGCTATACAATGTAAACACAGATGGCATAAGTGTTGTTAATAACTCCTGAGGAATTGTACAGTTCATCTCTCATTTCTTGTGGCTTGTACTGCCCATCAGAAAACTGCTGCTGTGGGAGAACCGGTATCTACAGAATGAATGATAAGAAATAATAGTGAATTAAGACAACTGGCATTAAACATCTATTGCCTTGAGGCATAAACTCCCAAAACAAAACGGATGAAAGGCTGAATGTTTGACAAGAGAATATTTAAAAAGTGCAGTTTGCTCATTATTTCAACAAACAAAACTAACCGTCCTTGGAAATAGTTAAAAGCTTGAGAATAAGACAAGCTAAAGGGCTTGTCTAGAGAGAAACGCTGAATCTGTTTTAGGTTTTGGAAAGAAGAGGAAGAACCAAAGCGGAAGGCCCAGTGTTGCAGAAGAGGTTGTTTTATGGTGTTCCATTTTCATGATGACATTCTCCTGTTTTGTCTGGAACAATGCTCCACAACATTCTTTCAAGACTCTCATAAAATTAAAGACACGTTTTCATTGGACCCCTGTCTAAGAAGACAGATGCTAAGAGGCCCCCAGTTAATACACTCAATTTCAAGACCATCCATTACCTGCTCTGTGGCAGCATGTGAACTGTCCATAACACCTGACTACGTCACATTCAGATGCTTTAATGTAAAGTGACTTACAATGACATCCTTCAGACCACATTGAAGCAAGAGCAGGATAACATCTACAACAGGTATATCTCCCACAAACAAATGACTGCTATGGGATCAAGTGCTTTGCTTAGCAAAACTTGCCATGCACAGTCGTTATGAATGTTCAGGGGATGTTACGGAACTGATTAAATCAAATCAAATCAGATTTATTTGTATAGTGCCAAATCATAACAAAGTTACATCAAGGCACTTTACATATAGAGCAGGTCTACACCAAACTCTTTATAAAATTATTTAAAGAGACCCAACAGATCCCCCGATGAGCAAGCACTTGGAAGTTATTGTACTCGGTCCTAAGCACCTCAGAAAAATCATCTCATCAGTCTGGACAGCATCACTTTGGCTTCCAGCTCCACTGTAAGAAACCTTGGAGTAATTTTTGACCAGGACATGTCCTTTGTCCCTCACATAAAACAAGTTAGTCGGGCAGCTTTCTTCCACCTGAGAAACATTAGGAAAATCAGAAACATCCTTTCTCAGGATGATGCAGAAAAACTAGTCCATGCATTTGTAACTTCTAGGCTGGACTACTGTAACTCATTACTATCTGGATGTCCAAACAAATCTGTGAAAGGCCTTCAGTTGATTCAGAACACTGCTGCATGAATATTAACAGGAACTAGGAAAAGAGATCAGATCTCGTCTGTGTTATCTGTCCAGGGGGCGGACTCTTTAGCAATTTTCAAGACCAGGCTTAAAACTTTCCTGTATGACAGAGCTGATAGTTAAAAAGTCCTCTACTCTTTAGCTATGCTGCTGTAGGCTGAGGCTGCTGGGGGAAGGACTGAGCTTCAAATGATTTCATAAAGAGTTTGCTCTAGACCTGCTCTTCATGTAAAGTGTCTTGATGTAACTTTGTTATGATTTGGCGCTATACAAATAAATCTGATTTGATTTGATTTTACTTACCAGATTGAGGAGCCTAGTTTGAAAACTGT
This sequence comes from Echeneis naucrates, assembly GCF_900963305.1. NCBI lineage: Eukaryota > Metazoa > Chordata > Actinopteri > Carangiformes > Echeneidae > Echeneis > Echeneis naucrates. Next base: position 572,079 of record NC_042516.1, read on the forward strand.
TGGGATATCTCTTCTCCACCCCTCCCTTACATGTTCTCTCAGAGGCCAGGCTAATTTTGTTTTTAAAAATATAAATAAAATAGTGACAGAGGCATCACAGAGACTCAGCAAGATGATGAAATACCACTCTCATATCCCGAGAACAAGAGGAAAGAAAGTGGACTGGCTCAGGATGTCAGGTGATGAATGATGGACCTGCTCGCCTTGGGATCCTTCAGGCTGAAGAAAACCTGGAGGACCAAATTGACCTGGCAAAGATTTTTGATGGATGAGCAAGCTGAGACGAACTTAACATGAGCTGAGGCTCAACATGTTGCCAAGAACAGGGATGAATGGAGGGAGTTCAGCCTTACCTTTTGTGTCACAAGGGATGAGGATTTAAATCATCTCAACATAAACAGGAAATAGAAACAGAATCAATTTGAAGATTTGTTCTGACAAATGTCTGAACAAAGTGAAGCCATGGTGAAAAGTAAATGTGATTCAGTTCGTCAGATGAAAAAATTGTGAGAAGCAAAATCCAGCATTGACAAGACTGATACTCCTTATTTGTAAATATAGATGACCAGATGTGCCAGTGAAGCTATGAAACTGTCATAAACAGTAAATGTCAAGTGGATGAATGGATGAACAAATTGTGTATGTGTTGCATCAATCAGGGGTAAATATGGCACAGAAAGGATGTGTATATTTGAAGAGCAAAAACCAAGAACAGATTACAGTAAATCTTTTTAAAGATCAGAGCTCAGCTCTTTTCACTGTGCTGGGAAAGACCAACGTGACACAGAAAGTTCTCGAAACACAGCTTTAAAACTTTATCCACCGTTCACCAGAACCCTTCACAGTTTCCTTATCACTGCTCCCCATCAGATCTGCTGCTTGGAGAGCAGCCCAGGGTAGATTTTTCAGCCCCATTTAAAAAAAAAAAAAAAAAAAAAAAAAAAAAAAAAAAAAAAATCACCAAATCAGCACATCCTGACTCCATGCTATTGAAGGAGATTTATGAATCATCATTTTATTGACCTTTATGCTGCTCATTGACCAGTCTGTACATCACCCAGCCCGAGCTCAGTGTAACACATAGACACAAAAGCCTATTAGCACACAAACAAACAATAGCTTAAGACCGGTGTCAGTGGTAGTGCTGTGCTAACATTATCATAGAGTGGGATGTAAACCACGGTTCTAATCACGCTTGTTGGCTCTCTTGGCAGGAAAAATTATCCGTCTTGATTTGGAGCCAATTTCAAGAGCAGGACCAAACCAATAGGTACTCGCATAAACCTATAATTTTTTTTGCCCTTGTAATCCTTTTCTGTTTCAGAGTACCTGGAGGTGGTTTGAGTCAAAAATCACATCCTCCATTAGAGTTTTCCAATAAACCACTGAAACATATAGAGGTAAACTCCTTTCTGGTGAATAATAATATCAGTGCCCTTCCCTAGTATTCCATGCAGCAGCAGTCCCTACTTTTGAGAATACACTGTGTTTTACACTTTCAGTCTTTGGTGTTCGTCAAGTACCATTTCTGGCCTGGTGCTAAATAAGGGCCGTTGTACTAATTCTCCAAGTAGATCCTGGAAGTGGCGAAAACACTTGATGCTTTTCCTTTTTAATTGTACTATCCCCTTATCTTTTCTTGGGCCTCCTTCAAGTTTTGCCTGCCCAACCTCCGTGTCTTGGTGGGCTTAGATCTGAAACTGTAAAGTCTAAGAGATTAGTGGGAGGAAATTGGTTTTCCAGCCATTTCTTTACAATACTGATTAAATTCTACACAGTAATTGGCTATCCCTTGGTGATTTGGACAGGCCAAGGGTCGAGGTGTCCATTCTGTCTTCGCAGGTGAAATGGACTAGACTTATTTACACCAATGTTTTAATTTTGCTACAGATTCTAGTAAAATGTAATCTGTCACAGTTATTTAAAAGATCAGCTAAAATGTATGAGCTTCCTGGGTATTTCCACCATTTTCGCTTTCACATCTGTGGTCAGGAGCAGTGACAGTTAAGGTTCTGCCAGGTGGTTTGTTTGCTATCAGAAGTTCAGCAGACAAGTCTTCAGAAAAACAAATGAGGGTATGGGGGATGTATTTTTGGGGGGGGAGGTAGGATAGGATAAATACCCTGCAAAATGAAACGACAGCTGCTGGTGACACTATATTTGTATGAAACTATGATGATCATAAGGGTCATAAATCAGCACCCAACACTTCACTCCCATAAATGTTATTCATATTCACACACAACATCTCAGCAGTGTTGATGTTATGCTGGATGTACTGTAAAGAAAATGCACTACCCACTGGAAGTAGTTATCTACTACAATAACACACTTAGGTTAAAAGCAGTGAGCTACAATAGAAGCCAAGAGAAAGAAGTCAATTAAATTAAGTAATTTGCTTGTACTGAACTCACAAAGAGGGCAGTGGGGAAGCACAGTGGTTAGCGCTGTTGCCTCACAACAGTAAAGTTGTGAGTTTGGTTCCTGGCCTGGGGCCTTTTTGCGTGGCGTTTGCATGTTCTCCCCGTGCCTGCGTGGGTTTCCTCCTACAGTCCAAAGACATGCAGGTTTGGGTTAATTGGTGACTCAAAATTGTCTGTAGGTCTGAGTGTGAATGTTTATTTGTGTCTGTTTCTCTGTGTGTTGGCCCTGTGATGCACTGGTGACCTGCCCAGGGTGTACCCCGCCCTCACCCAGTGTGAGCTGAGATTGACTCCAGCACCCCTTGTGACCCAAAAACAGGTAAGCAATAGATGCAGTAGAAAACGGTAGAAACAGAGACAAAGTTTGTCACCAGCTTGCTTCAGGTGATGAACCAGAGCTAAAAGGAGTATGAATGCTGGACTGCCCAGAAAAACAACTCCAAATGCTGTTGTGTGCCTGCTAAATGTATATATAGTCCAACTGATTAGTCCTATCTACTTCATTAGGGGATAACAGGTCAACTGTGTTCATAGCGACTTGGCTTGCCCTGGGTCAAGAAGTCCTGTGATTTAAAATAGCCATTCACAAAATGGCGTTAACCACTAACGCAACTCTGGCTCAGCTGTGTGTTGCATGATCCACCTGAAACCGCAGACAGATATGCAGCCATTTAAGTAAGACACATTACTGTGCTGTTGGTTTGTGGTTCAAACCCTGGCTCTTCCTTTACCTCATTAAATATTGCAGATAGAATGACTGATCCTGTAGAGAGCATTACAGATCACACTATATAAAATCTACAGCACTACACAACGTTTGAGGCTAATATGTTAAATGTCTGACCCAACTATAAATGCTCTTTGCAAGGAAGCAGAAACTTACAAGAGATTTGATGAGTTGCAGAAGGGAAAACTGATTGCCCACATAAAAAAATCCATTTAAAGGTCCTAAATCCAGTTTCCCTTACTGGACAGATTCCGCAGTCAGTACATCCAACAAATTCTAAGTTTAATAAAATTAGTAATGCTTTCAAATTGGCAGAGAGAGAATTAAAACATGACTTGATTCAGTTGTTTACTTCTGAATAGTGATTGAATAAACTGTACTGCACTAGGACACAACAACAACAACAACAACAACATTTGTCTTCATCCATCATGAAAAAAAGCCTCAAGGAGTATATAAATAAGCCTCTTATTGGATAATCAACATTGGATATCAACATCAACTGTTCGCAAAAAAATTTGACAAAATTCTCATTTTTCATAGGAGAACATATAATAGAATCATCAATGGATAGGCATAGTGACAAATTGTGATTGGTTGTTTCAGGTTTGAGACTTGCTGGGGACTTAAGAGTAAAGACTTGCAGGAGATTTGCAGGTTAAGCTCTAAAGGCGAAGATTTGAAGACTTGAGTGTTAGGACCTAGTGCTGGGATGTGAAGGTTAAGATTTAGGACTTATTATTTATTTATCCTTTATTTTACTAGGCAGATCGCTTGAGATTTAAAAAAAAAAAAAAAATCTCTTTTCTGAGCAAGGCCTGGCCAAGAGGGCAGCAACAAGAAACAGAATTAAACTTTACACACAAAAAAAGGAAGAGACCGACGACGAGAGAGAGAGAGAGAGAGATTAAGACTTGAGGCTTCGCCCCTGAGGGTTAAGACTTGCTAGAGACTTGAGGGTTATCAAAATACTGAAATGGGAAGCAGATCTGTCTACTCAGATACTGTCTACTCAAGTAGCAATAGTGTGAGGAAAACACCAGCTGATAAAGACATGTCACAACACATGTCAGATGACACCTCTGAAGAAGACTGAAGGACAGTTAAAACATGTCAGGTAAAGAAAAATCTCCTTAAGCTCACTGTCAGAAAAAAAGAAACCTCACATAGATCTGTCCCTGCTCGCTCATTTCGACCTCTGGACCCAGATCTGCCAAATTACATTTAAAATGACGAAAAACTCAAATTTACAGCTGATCCAGTTCAAAGTATCTCACAGATCACACACAACTATGGACACAATGCATTCAGAACATGTCAGAGACCCATTTTTACACTCTCTGTCTGTCTTCTCCTGTGCAGCACTTCAGGCCAGTTGTAACACAGAAACTCTCCTCCATCATGGATGAGAGAGACCCCTAACTTTTGCCTTACTGGTGAGCTGACAACAACCAACTTACCTAACCATCTATCCCAATGTATCCCAATACACATCATGAGACAAAATGTCTGCTACCCGAAAAACAAATGACTTTACAAAAAAAAAAAAAAAGGCTGCATTCAGCAGCTTCCTAAACCGCAATCTGCAATTTGACCATGCCTGCTAGCATATGCCATCTCTACACATATATGTACCTTCCTTACCTGCCCTCTCCTTTCCCCCCAACCTTAATGTTCCACAGCTCATCCAGGCTCACTTATTCACTGTGCAGGGGAATGCTTCCTCGACAGGAATTGAAGAAGCACAGGAAAGGGGACACTGCCACTTGCAGTTAGTCATGGCATGGCTCAGGGGGCCCAATCCTCTGTGGTTGGGTGACACATGGGGCCGGTGGCCTTCCGGTGGCACTCCAGCATGCGCTTGCTTGGGTGGCTCAGTAGTGTTTGCCTTTACCCACCTGGCTGTTGCGTGCTGTGTGGTCGCAGTGGCTCTCTGGGTTTGGTGCCTCATATGCTCCTGCACACAGGGTGGTGGTGCTGGGGAGCCTGGGCCCTGGTGATGGTCTCACTCATATTTAGGGAAAGCTCACATGCATGTGTGGTTTCACTTGCCAGCTCGTGTTGGGTCACATGGCTGATTGTTGAATTCTGCCACAATTGGGCTGAGCTGTTCTCTCATTTCATCACTATGTATCCTATCTTTGAATCAGCTCCTCTTTTTGGACGCCTTCACCTTTCTGGACTCCCATTTCTCCAGAGATCTTCACAGAAACCCTCTGGACTCTCTTAATCCCGATTGAGGTGACAGGAAAAGCACAGCATCCTTCACTCCACTAGTTCCTACCAGCACCACCTGCTTCCCTTCCCCTGTCCATCCTTCTGCATCCCGTCTACCCCCTCTGGTATTCACTGTGGTGTAGCACTGCCCTCCCTGCCACACAAAGATCATTTAATTCAATAAAAGACCCACAAACTAGCTTCTAGGGAGGGCTGGTGATGGTTACATACACGCACTGAAATAACAGAACATTTAAATGACTAAAAGTGCATCAATCTCATGAAAAGTTGGCACACCCTGTGGTGTTAAACTATGAGGACAAATGTAGAGACACACACACACACACAAAGAGACAAAAAAAAGACTTTAGGGTTCACCCCTGTGGATTAACACTTGCTGGGGACATTAGGGTTAAGATTTGATAGAGACTCAACTTCCACCTCAATAAACTATTGAAATGAGGCTGTTCAGCTCTTATCAGACTCTGTGATTGGGCACTGCACTCAATCACAGCAACAGTCACAACAGGAAACAACAAGAATTTTAATTGTGAGCTCACAGCTCACAGTCAGACAACCAGCACAGAATGGTAACAGACTTTGGACTATGACAATATCTTCATGTACACACAGAAAATGAAGTCTTTTACTAGTACGCAACCTTTCTCTGGCTTTTATAAGTCTACCGTTGGGTTTGATTCTTTGGCTTATAGACATCCAGCTTTTTCATCAGACCCTTTTGTTGCAGCCTGAGGTGTATGTACCTTCCCAGTATACATGATTGAGAATTTTAGTTTCAGTCTGACACAACTATCAACAACGGGGTGTATGACAAAGGAGATATTCTGTTGTTTTTTTTGTGCAACACTGAATGTCAACATGAACAATATTTTTTGAACATCTGTAAGAAAACATTCTCTTATTTTAACACTCCACTAATGTCCAAATGTCAGTGGAGATGCTTATTTAGGCTGTGCATTTGCCATACACTTTGCATACACAGTTAAGAGCTGGTTGTGTAATTCATTAGGTTGTTGCATTGCTCTCAGCATTCAGCACAGTTCAGTGAAAAAATTGAACACTGAGTTAAATGTTGAGTTGAACGTTGGGAAGCTGCTCTACTGTTGAACCCACAGGAGTCTAAATTAAGATCCAACACCTTCAACAAAGAGAGGACACCACAAAACCTGCTAACACAGCCTTCTGACGTGTGTGTCTGTGTGTGTGCAGGACTTATTAATTCATACAGCCTTTATAGAGACAGGACATTTAATTATTAGATACCTGTCTGCTGACTCATGCTCACATTAACAACCTGTGTACACAACCTGCAGAATATGTGTACTCTCCATGTGCTTGTTTTATTAAACAAACTGTCACACAGAGAGGAATGAACTACCTATTTCTTTTCAGTGTTAAATTCAATATATAATTACATAATATAATAACCATTATGAAATTAATAGAGGAATCCAGACAAAGTTCTCATTTACAGATAAACCAGTCTTTATAACATCTCAAAAGTTTAATTATAGCTATTTTTGGAGTTTGAAATTGAAGCAACCTTGTGCCTGATCCATTGTTTAAGAGTACATATTCTATTCCATCTAGCCTGTCACCACTGGTTGACATGACACACGGCAGGCAAGCTAAAAACTAATTCAGTGATAACGCCAACACAATATTAGCTCTGATTAGAACCAAAAACTTGCAGAGGTCTGCTGAAGTAAGAGTAGATCTCTGACAGCTGTAGGACACCTGCAATTTTCTTCCATATGAATGCTTATCTCTCTCTCTCTCTCTCTCTGTGTGTGGAATGTTAATCATTGATAATAGTTTTTTTTTTTTTTTTTTTTTAATAATTTGTGAGTTTTTAGGCATGAGCAAAGAAAGGACAAGGAGGTACCGGGAAAGGTTAAACCAAGATGGAGCCAGGCGTGAGGAGATCCTTAATGAGAGAAGAAAGTAAATAAGTTGATAATAGGGAAAGAGAAATAGTGAAGCATTCCTTGAGATGTACACGTAGAAAATATATAATAGCTGTGTCGGCTCCATCAACAGATAAAGAAAAGAAAGCTAAAGGAGAAATTCAACCGAAAAATAAGTTGCCTCCCAAAACATAAGAGAGAACAGCTTCGTGAGGAGGAAGACAAAGTCAAAAAACTGGAAGAGGAAGACAGATCTGGCAGCCATTATGGACATAACTCCCCCATCACCTGAAGAACTCGATGTGTCCCATGAATATGATGTTGCCCTCAGTCCAGTCTATAGCTCTCCTGCTCATGCTTGTCAATCCAAGTTGAGAGCAAAAGTAAAGAAGCTGGAAAAAGAAAACATGAAGCTGAAAACAGCTTGATTGCATGAGAAAAGCCGATAGTGAAATGAGAGTTCAAAAGCAGCGCTTGAATAAAGCCAAGAAAACTGCTCGTCAATCTACCATCAGACCTCTGAAGAAAAGATGCGCTGCAGAAAAAAAAAACAAAAACAAAAAAAAAAAAACAGCACATAACTCAATTTCTGTCGAGGGATGAGAACAGCAGGCTTGGCAGGAAAAAAGGATACAGTACGGCAGAAAAACAAATTGCAGCGGCGGGTTCTAACCAAAACCTTATTTGAGCTCCACACCAAATACATCGAATGTCTTATCGACAGTTTGTCAGCTATAGTCCTAAGCATGTCACAGAGGCCAGAACTACAGACAGAAACACATGTGCATGCTACCAGCACAAGGACATGCCACTGCTGATGGACTGTTTTGTCTTTAAAGGCATGATTTCAACGAAGAGTCTGTCTAATCTTCTTTCAGACATTGCTTGTAACACAGAAGAACAACAGTGCATGTATAGGCAGTGCACCAAGTGTTTTTTATATGAAGTGTGGCACAACTCGCACAATCCTGATGAATTGGCTAGGCGGGAGCAGTGGCAGCGGGTGGATGTCACAGTGGGGGAAAAGATCTTCAAAAATTGGGTGAAGAAAAAGAACAAATATTTTAATGAGATTTTACATTTTGACTAAAGTTAAAATAAGATGCAAATGGAATCGTTTTACAAATGTACTTAAATTCTACTAAAAGTGTTCGTACAGTGTTTCATCTCGTCCTGTGGTGTGACGTAATTTCAAATACAATTAAATTACTTTTACTATGTTAACTAGCTTTCATTTTCACGTGCATTTGAAAACATTGCACAATTTAACTACTAAACGATGACTCAAGTAAAGAATAGAATTGAAAAAAGCTTAGACAAATAAACAAATGTGTAATTTTAATATTCATTCTTAAAGAATGCTTCTAGTTAAGTTAAAATATACCTTATTTGTATTTGAAATCAATAATACTTTCATATTTGAATTTTATGGCGTCATGTCACACCGTGGGACAATTTGTGTCTGCAGCTGTGAGAAAAATTTAAGATTATATAATGAGACAAAAAAATCTGCTAATTACTAGTAGTTAAAAAAAAAAAAAAAAACTAACTATTTGAACACTGGGAAATCATACAATTCTAAAGCAAACCAGAACTTTGTTTTAAAAATTGTGTTTCACCTTATTTGTCATCCACCCCTTTATTTTGTAAAATATGCATATTTGGAAAATGATATTGGTGATGATAATCAACAGGGCTGATAATCAGTTGGTTAACATCAACTGAAAATCAGTATCAGCCAATACTTTATTAAGGCAGATGTGGACTGAGTTAATCTGTCGCAAATGAATGATTCTATAAAATCCTTTTTAAATCAGCATTTAACAAGGAGGCTCCATTCACAGAGACATGACAATGTCATTTACTGGAGATAAATCCAGCCTTAATATAAATAAATGAGGAACACAAGCATGAAGGAAAGCCTCTTGTTTTTGGTAACAGCACTGAAATTTTTGAGACCCAACAATCAGTTGGGTCAGTATTGACTATGAACTGTCTGATAGATAAACAGTCAAAACAACTGCTGACTGTTCATGAAACAGCTATTGAATGTTATGTCTTCCACCGTCCTGTGTATTAGCCTCACAAACAGACCAATGAACCAACTCATTGTTTTACCATTATTAGGCTTAGTTAATACAACGCTAACCACACGTTATAATGACGTATTTAAATGTAGCTATTTTTAATTCAAAATGAAAAAAGGACTGATTTGTGTCAGGTTTGGAGCATCTAACCTTCAGTAGGTGGACTCTCTCCTCCGTCACTGCTCATGTAAAGCCTTTGGGTTGGTCATCTAAAAACCAAATGTGCTCCACAGTCCCTTTGGAGCAAAGAGCATCCTTTCATCACTGTGACTGACTCTATGGAAGTTTTACATAATCAATACTCAGGATCTGGTGAGGTCCCTGCCGGCCGTCTTACCTCCGAACATGTTTGGGGAGAGGTGAGCGGGTAAGGAGCCTATGAGCAGCCGGGGACCCTCCTGGCCTCTGCCCGCTGCCCCCTCGGGGCTGCTGCCCCCGGACTCCGGTGAGCTGTAGGTTCCACTGCTGTTAGGAATGTTGATGCTGGACTGAGGTCTGGTCCCGGAGCCTCCGGAGCCCCCCACAGACCTGGCCCTGGCTCCGAGGTGCTGGCTGGTGCTTGACGTCGCTCCGGAGGCTCCGGGCGCCCCGTAGCCGTGGTACCTGACGCCCCCGGCGGCGGTCCTGCTAACGTTGCTGCCGTTACTGCTGGACGTGCTGGAGGGTAGGTCCGAGCCGGAGTAGGCTCTGGTCCGACCGTTGGCAGCTGGATTAGCCGCTGGGCTGCTCTGCTTTGCCCCCATGTTCACCTTCACTGACTTGGCTTAGAAAAATGAGCCGCTGCGGGACAGCCAGATTTACGGCTGGAGCAGATGGCTGTGCGGGACACGTCCGCGGAGAGCTGGAGAGCAAAGCAAACTCCGCGCCGCTACCAGCCCGTCCGGAGAAACACAATGACAGCTAGCGAAAAGTTGACCCGGAAATCTGTGACGCGTTGGAAACTTTGCCGTCCGTCACCATTGTCCTCCGTCATGGATGTTCTGCAGGTAACGTCTGAGCCGCCGACGACCCGCTGAGCTCCGGCAGTCGTTCCCCCTCAGCGTCCGCTCCGCCATGACCCCAGAGCCGCACTAAGGAGCGAAGAGTCGGCCTCCTCACTGCTCCCTGCCCGCCGACACATTTCTCCTGCGGCGGACGCGATGAAGTACAAAGTCCTGCATAAAACCGTTTAATCAGCGGACGCAGGAAGAGCCGCTGTGTAGGTTATCTGTGGAGCGAGGTAAGGTCACAGGCGCTTCCGCTGGCACGTTTCAAAATAAAGCCATTGCGGGCATTTATTTTCCTCGCGGTTTAAGCGATTTTAACTCTCAATTTGAGAAAACGAAATAATCTTAACTCAGTTTTATAGATCAGCTTTAACTATTCTTTGGGATTGCTGTGTCTTAAATTAGGCTAACACTTGGGTGAAGTTAGGTATTCATTCATTCATGAGTTTGTTGACAGAAATGGATCAGTATTTCTGGTGTTGATCTGAAAGTTTTCTTCACTCACTTTGGGCTTTGATACCAATCAGGGTATTTGAGTCGGATCATTTTTACCCCTTCACCCCAGTTCACCATTTCATAATGGCTACTTCCTGCAGAATAAAGCTCCATGTATTGAAGATTAGCGTGGGTCGTGGCCAGGCTCCAGACATGGACCTAATAGCAAAACTTTGGGATGTGGTACAACAGGAACGTCAGCATGAAGAACATTTCTACATAGAATACAGAAACATATACATACAGAAATACTGCTGGTGAAAACTGGATTTTTGGGTTTCTTCAAATCTCTTCCATTTTCAAATATCACCTCCTACAGCTGTCTGTTGTCCACCTCTGCAACCTTGTATGATTGCAGCAGTCCCAGCTGACACAGGGTAGAAATAGGGTTCACCCTGGACAGGTCTCCAGTATATCGCAGGGCGTACATGCAGAGATGAACAGCTCACACTAACACCTGCAGGCAATTTGGAGTCAACAATTAACCCAAACCATGAATTAATGTGCTTGGACTGTGGATGGGAGCATGAGTAGCCCACACAAGCACAGCAGGAACATTAAAACTTCACACATAAAGGTCTCACATTTTTAAACCCAGACACTTGAAGTAACAGTGCAAAGGACTGCATCACTGTGAAGCCCTCCAGTTCTACATGCAGTGACAAATTAATGAAACTTGGGTAGTTTCTGCTGCACTATAACAACATTTTCAAAAGTAAATGACCTTCCTGGCCACTTGCTGACAAATCAAGGTCAAGCTAATTCATTAAATCTGCTGCTTTTCCCAAACGGCTCCCATCTTGTGTTTAGCAAGATTAATTTCAACCACACAACAGTTTAAATGCACACTTTGTTCGAGACTACATTTTAATTTATGGAAAGAATTCAAGCCCTTAAGTATCTAAGTAGATCTCCCCATGTTGGAAAGTAGGACCTATCCCTAGTGCAAGCTCATGTTTATTTTGAAATCCACAGGAAATCTTTTTGGTCTGATGGTTCTTATGTATGGAAACTTGATACTTTGTGAACTACCATGTCAGATGATGTCAGCAGCAGCGCGTCAACGTCAACAACATCCAGAGAGTCATGTCTTCCTGTGAACTTCTCATTCATATGAAACAAGGACATGGGAGATTGAAGAGGGGACTCAGTGAGTGCAGTTTAGTCATTCAATCATCATTATAGTCTGAAATGCAAAATGATTGCCTATGGGGTCTGCACTTGACTGTCAAAGAAACCCTTTTCTTGATTTAAGATGATTTTTTTTATTTTATGATTTCATTACTTATGATTTCATTACTTAATTTAACATACACATAGATTTCAGCCAAAATAAAATTTTCACAGTAAAATATTTAAAGATGTTAGTTGATTGTTGTGGTTGCTTAGAAAATATATCATGGCCTTTCTTTGCTTCCATACATGGCTGTTTAACTAATAAGATTATTTTCTGCTTGTGTTACAAGAATAAAAGAGGTTCTCTATTATATAGACAATCCTGCCAAAATCCTGCACTGCTGTCAAAACTCGTGCATAAACATTTATTTTTCTTTCTGCAAAGGAGAGTGGAAACCTGATATGGCGTTTAGTTTTTATTCAATACTTACAGAAGTTACAATGAAAATAGTTCCCAGGTGCAAGCAGCAGAAATGGATGACATGCTGTGACACTCCATGGACTATCCACTTAATTAAAAAAAAAAAGTACACCAGACAGTCTACAGTAGGTTATGTTTATAGGAAACACAAACAGACAGCAGGCCCCCTGTTAGAAAGTACTGTTTGTGTAAAGTTAGTCAGCAGGAAACTCCAGACTTCTCGTCAACAGCAGCGCTCACAGAGCCAGTGTGTCAGGTGAGTGGTTTTCTCACCCTCCACCATGTTAATCCTTCTGACCTCCTCCGTCTGGAAATAGCTTGGGTTATCTGCTGATCGATGCCACCTGTGTAATGAAGGGGGGGATATGGCAGCTCAACAGCCACCGGGCAGACCCACTATTACATCAGCCATAGTGGCCTCGGCTCTGGTGTTCAGTCAAGGACTGGTCGTGCATCTTCTCCTTGTGCCTGCGTGGGTTCCTTCTAGGTTCTCCAGCATTCTTACAGTCCAAACACATGCAGGTTCACAGCCCTCCGCCACAAGTGGGATTGGTACCAAACTCAGACTCTAGCACATTTTTCTGTAGACTGGTCTAATGAACATAATCAGGACCACAATGCTAAAAAAATAAAATACATTGAAAAAAAATCAATAAATGAAAAAGGATGATGCAGCTGACAGAACCACTGGATATAAACAGAGCGTTGCTGACCTCTGCTGGCGAATTGAAGAAACCACTGCTTACAATAGTATGTGGATCCGTTTCAGGGTCGCCAATCCCACTTCACATTGGGTGAGGATGGGGTACACCCTGTATAGGTCACCAGTCCATCACAGGGCCAACACACAGAGACAGACAGAGACCAACAAACACCCTGGACAGGCTGACAGTCCCATTTAGCAATCATCATGGTGCTGGGCTCACATATTTCTTTCCTAATCGAACTTGAACAAAAATAAAGCTACAAGTAACAATCACCAGATTTTGTTAACCGTGTCTACACAGACGAGGCAGTATGTTCCGATCTAAACTTCAGCTTTCTTTAAAAAAAAAATGCTGATTAAAAAAAGGTGGGCAAAAAAAATGTTGAGTGTGACTCCAGATCCAGGTCCTCTGTAACAGATCCAGCCTGAGGAACAAGTATCGGACATGAAGAAAACCAACTAAAGCACACATCCTTCAGGCTGTGGTAGCCGGTAATCACACGGTCAACACTAAAGACACCAGAAAACTAAACACTCTACTGTTCCTCATCAGTGATAGATCAAGTGACAGAGAGGTATTTCCTAAAGGGTGCTTGTCTCAAATGTGCAAATGTACCTGTTTATCTCCTTTGTTCCTCTGGATGGCAGTGGTGCTTTAAAAAAGTCAGCCTTTCAGAGACAAAAGGGGAATGACCGTGAACAATACCCTCTACTTGCATATCTGTCCATGCCAAAGTGTTGCACCAGACCAACTGGTGATAAGTGATTTTATCCAGCTCTTTACACAGCTGGAGGTCAATACAGATATATCAGGCTGTGATTCAGACAGGATGAGCCTTTGTATTGTGTAGCTCTTAGGTTCACGGTGGCAGTGTGTGTATTTAATTTTTGTTTTCTTAAAGCATGAGTTAAACTCAACACAAACTGTCTGCACAGCACTTCCTATGTGATATAAATTTTTACTCATTTTCTTGTTTCAACACACCGTCACCTCACATTAATTGGAAAGTATGCACTGCAATAAACCAGTGTTGGACAGAGTGTAACGGCACCATATTTGACCTTTCTTCACTGTTTTATTTGAAGTGCGGATAATCATAAGAAGATATAGTCATGGTTTTTAGAGCCAAAGACCATCTGAGTGAAGTTTTACATCTCATCTCTCTGGCTTTTCTGACACAGGAGAGGCTTTGATCCTTTCTTCTGAGGGAGGTGAAGAGACCTGTAATGGGCAGCAACGAGTCCAGACCTGAATCCCACAGAGGACCTGTGGAGAGATTTCCAAACAGTAGTTTGAAGAAGTCACCATTTAAGTCTGAAAGACCTTGAGTGGTTTGCAAAAGAAGAGTGGTCCAAACTCCCAGTAGAGAGGAGTGAGAAACGAAGTCATGGCTACAGGAAGACATTCATTTCACTTATCCGTTCTAAAGGATGTGCTACACGTACTTGTGTTTCTTCTGGTCCAGTGAGTGATTGTTTTGCCCCAATTTGGTTCATATCCAGCATGATGATGAGAAACTACCTGCACATCTGGATCATTTCTGTCACAAATCTGTTAGTGACTTCTCAAGTGTATATGGGGGCTCCAGCTCACTCATCCCAGTGCTCGGTTTAGTCAATGTGTCTTTGACAACACCTTGAGAGGTGACTGTGTGTGTGTCTGTGCTCTGAGACATTACAGCAGGAGTACATCGATGCTGATCAGAGCAGAGCCAGAAAGTACCTATGTTTACTGCAGAGACATTTGACCCCGGTCTGAAAGCTGATGGATGCTTTTTACATTGCCAGCCAGAGCGGGTCTTTCAACCAATGGAAAGAGGCTTTACAAATCACTTTAGCATCTTCCAGCTCATCAATTGGATTTTCTGGCCCAGGGTTATATTGAGTCAAGCCTGTTTCCAGCTGCAGCCAACTGCTCTGTTTTGACCAACACTGTGGAGAATTTAGCCGCTTTTTTCAGGAGCTGCGAGAGAACAAAACAGAAGTTATAGGGGGGTAGATACTGGAGTACTGAAAGTCTGCTGCATGTGTTAATGAGACACTGTTTGCCAACACATTCATCACAACAGTTGTACAGGGTGATAGTGGGCCCATGTTGTTACACCAGCGGCAAGAGGACCAAAAATATGTGGTGGTGACTCTGACTGTGAAGAAAGTTGTTTGCTGTACTCTCACACCTTTAGGGGTGATGAAGTTTAGATGGAGTGACCAGTGAGTGACCTCATTATACACCAGCTTTGCCTCCATGGGCTCTGACTGCTGCTCTGCATTCCAGACAAAAACTTGAAAAGAAGAAAAATGCACTTAATTAATTGCCTGACATATTTTCCAACCCGACATCCAGCTAATTTAGTGGGAGATGTCAATCAGGTGGATTAGGCTTGTTTTTCTGTTAGCCCTGTGCTGACAGTGGAAAAATGATTAAAAGGGGAGATTATGTGACAGCAAATTTGTGTTGATATCATTAAACTTTCATCATGGACTTGGTTTAAAGCTCTAAATTGCTTATTAACTCGGCTTTTTGTGGCTGCTTGCCTATCAACACTTCAAATGAAGCAGATATCAGAGCAACCCCCCCCGCCACATTCTCTGCT
This sequence comes from Echeneis naucrates, assembly GCF_900963305.1. Classification (NCBI taxonomy): domain Eukaryota; kingdom Metazoa; phylum Chordata; class Actinopteri; order Carangiformes; family Echeneidae; genus Echeneis; species Echeneis naucrates. The sequence goes on from NC_042516.1 coordinate 587,839, forward strand.
CTAATGCTACTGTGGAAACATCCTTTGCACCACTAGGAGAAAAATATGGATGTACAGCCTCAGATTTCCTCCCATTTCACCTCAAATTGAAGTCAACCAAGGACAGCAGGGGTTAACAATGGCAATGAAACAACATGAGGTTGCTGTGGTTGTATATTTGTTCGGTAATATTCTTCAGAAATGACCTTTGGTTATTGATTATTTTGTATGTCTTTGTGCTCAGATGGGAAAGAGTTATGTTAATGCCTTTATAAAATCCACGTCTAATTCTGTTCGAGTAAAAGATTAGTGGAAATTGAAGTGAAGCTTTATTTACCGCAGCACATGTTAAGCTGTTTAACAAAGCCTGATTAACCATATGAAGCTGGGAGGAAAAATTACCTTTGTCTTTACTGACGTTTTTATGGTTGAGTTGTCAAAGTTAATCCATTGAGCAATAGTTTATGGTGCGACTGAAAAGCTGAGGGCACATACTGCATGGCCACAAATACTGCTCCACTTCCTGTCAAATTATGCTGTCATCAAAAGGCATAGTTCAACTGAAGACTTTGTAATGATTTGGTTAATATGGCCTAGTAAAAGTAAGAATATACTGGTTAGAGCACTTTATAAACTATCTTTCGCCTTTTGATATGTTACTCTCTTTTTTGATACACCCTCAAAGTAGGCTGATCAGGATGATAATGTAATCAGGTGCATTTTTCTCACATTCAACATCAGTGTTACCAGTAAGTCTAGTAACATCTATTCAATCACTCATCTTCTACCACCTATCTGTTTTTGGGTCACCAGTTCATCACAGGGCCAACACACACAGACAGACAACCACTCAGACAATTTAGAGTCAGCAGTTAACCCAAGCATAATGTCTTTGGACGGTGGGAGGAAACCGGAGTACCCGGAAGAAACCCACGCAAACACGGGGAGAACATGCAAATGCCGCACAGAAAGGACTCAGACCAAGGAACTGAACCCGTGACCTTGTCATGGTGGGGCAACAGCACTAACCACTACACTGTATTTTATTGATCTATCTTTCAGTTTTTGTTCACACTGCAATGGTCCAAAGATTGAAGCGACCCATTGATTTGTGCGATGCTGCTTTGAAGCCTCCAGTTGTAATTTTCTGTGGGCCATCTTGGTTTTTTTTGAACACAGGAGAAGATGAAGCTAAGGATGACTGGATTTGACCTCCACTCTTCTCTATCCTGATTGTGTGATAAAGTGTGTCAATAACACAGTAGCCACAGCCCCTAATCCATACTCTGCTTTATGGTCCCATCTATTTTCCTCTAAATGGGACTATCATTTAAAAGTGAACATCATTTTGTGTTGAAGATTTGAAACTAGAAACCAAACTCATTAGGAGAATATTTATTGAACTAATAAATGAAGTGACTTAGCCTTCAATATAATCTGACTTCTTTTTGTCCCCCGATGATCTTTAGATAGAATGAAAGTTTAAGGCTTCAGTATGGGCAGGATTGCAGAAGAGGGGACCAATAGGTGAAATGCTGCCACCAATGGATGTGGAGCAACCAGTGACAGAAGCATTTCATTCTGTATTAATCTTACAGACTATCTTTATTTCAACTAGCAGATAGAAATAGTTGGAGACTTTCCCCTGCACTAATCTTGGTGTGGCAAGGTAAGTTACAACAGTCAGTAATTTAAGGCCCTTTGGTTGGAATAATGTACAGTGTGTATTTCCAAGGACAGATTACAGGTGGTCTGAGCTGCTACACCGACAGACAGTAAACACCTTCTATTTCCATTTGTGTAATCCCAGTTTGGCTGAGTTGCAATTAGCTGTGCCTGCTTTGTGTGGGAACAGCCAGTGTGTGGGGAGTGGAACCTCCAGGCCACATCACACTACACCATGGGAACATCACTGTGCTTTGTTAGGTCTGTCAACACATCGTGTCATAATTTACTTAAGACAAGAGAGCTTTAGTACTGGGCCTAACACACACACACACAAACACACACTGAGGGGTAGATCCTCAGAATATTTACAGACACTATACAACTGTGCTTGAGCATAAGGAATCGCAACAAAGCGCTTTTGTTATGCAGTGGCCCAGTGGCCTACACAACATCACAACTTGCCTCATCGCTTGTGTAATAGTATGAATCTGAGGAGGATATCAAGGATTTGATTGAGGCTGGAACTGGAACTGAAACTGGAGCTGACCTAGTGAAACAGATTAAACTGTTACTACTATTACTTCACTCAGCTTTTAGCCATTACTGCTACCATTTCTGTTACTGTGAATATATATTTCAGCTATGTCTGAAACAAGTCTCCTCCCACCATCTGTAGTGCCTCCCAACCTGTGGCCCAGGGTCTATTGGTAGATCAAGTGGGTATTGCAAATGGGCTGTTAAATATTTTTAGGTTGATCTAAAACATAAACAGATAAAAATATATAAATAATATTGTATACCTGTCTATACTAAAAGATCACATCACACATGGAAAAACCTGAAGAATCACAATATAAAGCCTATTAATAGCTGGAAGATTTAACTAGCGACAAATGAATTCCTTTGTTTTCAGTTCAGTCATGTATGAGAATGTATTGCTGACCAAAGTTGGACCCAGGACACCAACATTTTTGAGATTTTGTTGGGTGACTTCACATCTGGCTGAGAGCAGCTAGAGGAAGTGATATCATTCAAGTGAACTGTGTGGTTCAGTTATTTGGGCTGAATGACGTAAAGGTGGTGAGGTGGACTGGACACAGATTAAGTGAAGTGCTGTGAATTTGTGGTGCAAAGGTGAAAATGGACAGAAGACACGCGATATAGGACGTGATCTTGTAACTGTAAGATAACCTGTTAACTAGCAGCAACTAATTTTGCAAGATTTGATTTGATTTGATTGGATCTTTTTATTTCAAGCTTAAAAACAGATAGTGATATCAATATGAAACAAGTAAAAAAAAAAAAAAAACAGAAAAAGAAAATATGCATACCTAAATAATATACCTAACAAACAATTAGGACAGCTCGAAAAGGAGTAGGAAGAAGTCAAAAAACGTTATAATCCTAACCCCTATTTTTTTTTTTCTAGTTATACAATTATAACAATACAATATAATTTGGTAACCCATGCTTGTCAACATATGATAGCAGAGATGTGGTTGTTATTAGCTTTTGTCATTCGTCTTCTGTTTCACCTGTTAAGTCCAATTGAATCAGATTGTGGTTTGTTTTCCTTCTGTTATTCATGCTACTCACAGTAACTAGACCAAGACCTGTCAGACAGAGATTTGAATTGCCAGGGGAAAATTAACTCTAACCCTCTTCTTGTTGGGTTTTCCCACTCACTCCCTCACATCTATCACATGCAATGGATGAAGTCCAGGTAGAGTTTCATCCCTCCCAATATCAAGGAAGTGTTTCCAGGGACACATACAAAATATATATGCGAATGAAGAAAAACATAGACCATCGTTAAGCGTTAATTTCCTAAAAATGCACCAGTAGCAGGGTATCAGCAGGTTATCATGCTATATCTCAACGTGCTGAATGTGCAGTTACTGAATCTGAGGCAAAGTTTAAAAACTAAAGCAACGATAACGCTAAACCTTACCCTAGCCCTGCAAAAAGGTCATTTCTCTCATCAGAAGCCCATATGTGAAGGTGCTTGAGGCCTATCTGGGCATGTGCCTGATCTTTCATCTGCTTTAAATGGGCCACCCAAGCGAAAAAGTAGACCTGACTTCATACTGATCCTCAACAGCAGAGAGGATATGATGTCACTGGCAGGCAACCAATGAAACAAACCATTATATAGCTTAAAGCCACAGATTTTAATGTGGAGTTACACATGACAACTTTAAAGATTCATTTGATCTGTAGATGTGGTTAACATGGTCTGGATAAGATGAGATATCACATATGGGCTTCTGATAATCACGTCCTGACAGGGCTTCAACACACTGAGCAGGCAGTAAAAGTACCTGTTATGTGTTCAATGTTAGTGATCAGTGGGAAAAAAAGCGAGCAGTGCTTTCCCTGCAACAGGAACTCCCTGTCTCCCCGTACCGTCTCATTTGCATGCATAGATGGCATAGTATTAGCATAGTAATGGTGGAAAAAAAGCACAGGAGATATTTGGCAGCTGATACTCAGGGCCCAATTACAAGCGTTCCCCTGCATTCTCCTTTACTCAGGGGCTTTCTCATCTCACAGCCCTCTGCTCTGCTCTGCTCGGCACAGTGGGCCTATCTTCAAACTGTCAGCCTGTTTAGAGCTGGAGATTGCTCTGTGTGTGTATGTGTGAGAGAAAGAGAGGGAGAGAGAGAGAGGAAACACACCGGGTCTGTACTAATGAGGACAGGGACAGAGACAGCTCGAATCCTCTCTGCTGCCTCACCCCAGCAGCTCTTCCTGCAGGATGGAGGAATGTAAATAACCTTTCCATATTCTGACTGAGTGGGCAGGCTGCAGTTCTGGAGGGTGTTCTAGAAAGAGAGAAGGCTGACTTCAGGTAATCAGCTAATCAGCTGATTAATTTGGGCCGGCCGCACAACAAATCAGTGTTGCAGCAAATAGCTTGAACGCTTCTGATATTTCAGGTTTTACTTTTTTTAAATAGAGGAAATGGGAGCGAATGTAAGCATAAGGCTGCAAAATATAAAAACAGTAAATGGGTCTGAACGCTTCTATGTGCAGACTGATTTTTAATGCACTGTGATGTCACCCATTGGTTCGTTGACTGCTTTTTTTTTTTAAAGCCTGGGATCATAAACCCATTAGGAGTGAGAAGTAGGACAATTTTTCCATAGAATTCATTGCACTCTTACAAATCCAATTATTTTGCAACCAGTGGAGACACTTCCTGATGGTCATTAGAAAGAATGCAAGTTCAATGCTCTTTATAAACCCAGAGTCTTGGTCCACTTTTACATACAGCCTCTGGTGCACATACATTTGAAATAACAAGACTAAAAAATGAAGGATGTATTTTCCTGCCCAGATTGTTGGACAGTATTGCAGCTGCAATAACAAGAAACAAAGGGGACAGCACAAACAGTCAGATTTTACAAAATCAGCTCTGTCAACTGTGTGTTTGGCTAAGTTGAAATCCTGAAATCCAGAAGTGGGAAATGCACATATTACATGTCTAATTGATTCAGCACCAGAAAAATCGGCAGGGAAAGAGACTGAGGGGTGAATTAATGATGCAACGGTCTGTTTAATGTTACAGGTGTGCCCAAACAACTGGAACAGCCAAACTGCCTCCTGCACTAAGCTGTTCACCATTCAGACTATTAAGTCATCAGTTCTGCCTGGATTTTCGTTTTGTTACTTGGAAGAAGGTCAGACAGCTAAAGTCATGGAAGCATTGGCTTTGGTTAGATTTAGGAAAAGGTTAGACTGGTGTCCAGGTTCCTTGTCTCATTCTTCAGAGGCTGCATTTGAAGACCGAACTGTCCCATTTTGACATGTGTCATATGTGGTCAACAAATGTGTCCCCCTCCTCCTGGGGAATGAAAGATCCAGCCGGAGGTTTGTGTGTGGGCTGACCTATCCCAGTATTCATTGCATGCCAGTAATTAAAATGGTATGGCAGCTACTACTACAAACAGAGAGCCTGAGGATTACATAGTTTGAGATAATTAGGTTTTGAAGGGTTAAAAAAATCTGTCATGTGTTGCCAAGGTTGCTACCAGGGGTGGAAACACTTGATGACAGAAAGCAAAAGTAAAGACATGGATAATAGAAATGTAAAATCCCTGTTGCATAGAACAATGCAATTAGAAAATGAACTCCTCAACTCTCACATTATTTAAATTTTGATTCAGTACAGGCCTCATCTCAAACGAGACTGTACTAAGTCAATGTGAGCAACTAACTAAGTTTGATACGACAAAAACAAACAAACAAACAAACAAAAACAGCCCTCCATCACATCTTCATCAGAGGAATAGGAACACTTGGAACCTGCTGTGCATGTCTCTGGTTGTCAGAGATGAAGGTATGGCTACATGAGAAGGACCCAGACCAGCAGGGTGGTCTCTTTCAACATACAGTTGCACTGTGGGGTAAATTACAATCATCTCTTCTGTGCCAAGTCACATGCAGCATCTTCTCCATCTCCATTTGAACAACAAGAACAGCCCCTGCGGCCCCAGCAAGAAGAGGAATGATTGAGCCACCTGGGATCTGAGTGAAGAACAGAGAGAGAAGCTCCTACAGGAGCACAGGTCAATATCAAAACAGACACTGCTCCTATTTACACACCATCACCCTCAGGCAACATCAAACTGACCCAGAAAGCAAAAGCTGGAATGAAAGGCAAAAAAACAAAAACAAACAAACAGAAGAAAACAGCAAAATGCAACAACGTATTGAGTAGTGTTCAGACTTAGAGCTCCATTTTAATGAGTCTGGGAACGAGTGTGGGCTCATGGCACAATTCATTTTCACAATTTTTATGACCAGAGGGTCCAGAGCAGCCCCAGCTTAGAACGAAGTGAAATAAAGAGCTACTCACCTCTCCAGGTCTGCGTTAAAGAATGTTTGTTTTGACAACGATACTAGCTAACAATCCTGTTGACTGAGAGATAGAGAGTGATCTGTATAAATGAACTTATGCACATTATGTTTAAATGGCTGCAACCTCTTTCAGCCATGCGAGGAGCCCAGCTTAAGATGACTGCATTCTCGCTCACATACAGCCCATAGGAGTGCCTCCTGAAAGAGTGCAACATGGTTATAATAATAAACAAATTGTATGTGCCAACAGTGGCATGCCGCTGCGTTTACCGTAATCATGATCATAGCTAGGTTATGGTTACATAGTTAGGTTTAGGAAAGATGGTGATTTGGGTTAAAACAAGCACTTCCTTGTTAGACAGTCCTTGTTGTCATGGTCACAATAACAAAACTGGATAGCCAAAAACAACAGCAACAATTTAAATTGCTACTTCCACATGGGAATTGAGCACCACTGTCCTGTGCCATGTCCCTGTGTTTCGTTGACCCGTCCATCTACCATAACCTCCTCCTGACGTGGATTTCAAAACAAAGTCACTAAACCTTTCCACTTGTTCCTGTCATTATTCCTATTTACACTTAGTGTCGCTTAGCAACAAAACTATGAGCTCATCATAACCTTCTGTCAGGGTCATAAGCTTAGTTAGAGTAGACTCTACTTTGATTACAGCATAATATCTGAAAAACTAATACCTCATCAGCCTCAGCTGTACTCTGTATGGTATGGTAAGCCAATGCAAGCATGCTGACATTCTGTTATCAACTGGTTGGAGAGAGCTACAGAATTTGTTTACAGCCTTACAACCAGTTATTAATGAACTCCCTCCTATTTCCACAAAATATGCCACACTGTTGGTCTAAGCGTCTTTTTAAATCATGTATGATGATTAGCATAGTAATCACTATTGCTGTTTTGCACTAACATGTTAGCAGTGACACCATAGACACAGACATATATGGATGAAACAATCATTGTGGCATCTACATTCTTCCACAGTAAATCTGTCTATGACTCTAACTGTTTACAATGCTCTGCTGAAAAAACAGCCTAAATAGCTGAAAATGTGGCTGTGCATGGTGTTTCATCTTAAGACGAGGCATCAGGGTGTTTCACAGCTGGCAACACACACACACACATAAAGAAAGCTCCAGAAAAAAACATGAAAGTAGCTAAAATATTGAACAATGATGATGATCGATTCTGTACTTATTCAGTTTTGATGTTTGAAATAGAATAAAAAGGAAGATATCTAAATGTTGTTGTACGTGTTTATGCCAAGGCACATTATGTCAAATGTAAATTCTCCAGCTTGGCCTGTCCTCAAGGCTCTCTGGGATTCAGTGTTGTATTCTTATCCTAAAATCTTCTGCGTTCAAACTAAGCTCATAGTTAAAACAAAAAATATTGCTTACCAAACGGATCTCGATGGACAATATGATTTAAGAAAGAACAATACATTTGGGACAGTATGCTGCATTGAAGTAGTTCAACATATTTTCCATTGAGTTTCTGCATTCTTCCTTTGGCCCCATCCTGATGCAAACTTATAAATTACATAAACAATAGGATATTTGGGCTTCCATTAGTGCATGGAGATTTCTGGTACAATTCTGAACAGGTCATATTTTATCTAGAGCTAGACCTAAGTGTTGCATATGTTCACAATTATCTAGGAGACGAAGGTCCGGCTGTGGTCGGTCTGTGGGGAGGGAAATCATGAGTTTGCGATCTTTCAGGCACTAAAGCTGAATCTTGGGAGAAGGGTGTGCGTGAGTGTGTGTGTTTAAGACGAAGATATAAGGGTAATCCCATCTGTTTCTACATCTGAGTGCAGAAGCATAGGCCACAACTGGAGCTCTGTTGTATATGTCTGCATATATGTGCAGATATTTGAGACACTTGCAAAAGAAATGTGCACAATACACAAATCAAAGGGTGCAGTATATTCCATGCTATGCTTTAATATTTTCCTTTTCAACTGTACAGAGAATTGCAGACATGACAAAAGCACGCTAATTAAGATAATGAGGGGTTAAACTGGAATTGTTGGCAGGGCTGCTGTGGAATGAGTTGTGAGGGGTGACTGAATTGGCTGAATGTTTTTTTTCTATTTCATATTGATACAGATGTGTACAACTGACCTCGCCATACACGGAGCAATATAACTGAGTCTCTGGTGGTGCCAGCAGAGGGATTCATCTCAAATATTTCTTTGTAGTCTTGACAATAACTTCCAATATTACAATACAATAATACAACCCTTATCTTAATGCATTTACTGAAAGATGAAAATACAAATGTGATATGATGATATGATTTTGAAAGAAGGCAAGCTTTCCCAGTGTAACTCCTCGACCTGAGGAATGTTTTTCTATTGACAATGGTGTGACAAATAAGTGTGAAAGAAAAACACCAACAAAAATTTATCACCTGATTTTGGGTTAACCCTAACCCTTTTGGTTTAGTCTGAACTACCTGCTCAGCATGCAGCAGCAAATGTTCGTCAACAGCTGATAAACAATAGAACATCTATCAGCTAAAACAATTGATACTTAGAAACCACAATACAATTAAATGTACAGTTAATGTTAGACGTGTCCATTTATCAAACTTATTTTTTGAACAGGTGACCTGTCCAGGGTGTACCCTGACCTCACCCGGTGTGAGTTGGGATTGGCTCCAGCACTCATTGCACCCTGAAGTGGGTTAATCGGTTGACTATGAATGAACTTAACAATGATAACTGCTTAGTAATTATTTTTAAACTAATATACCAGATATTATTTATTTTCTGAGCCTGCGGCCTGGGGTCCCATTTAAGGGATTGGAACTCTTTTTCTTCCAGTACATACAAAATACAACACTATATGCCAAAGATGGAGATCTTGAATAGCACAAAATCTGACCTGGGTATATTACTGCATGTGAAAAGTGTTGTACAAATAAGATGAATGATTTCCTTGTATTTCTTCTTTTGCACACACATTCGCACAACTTATATGGGTAAAGAAGATATTGGATTTCCCACAACTTGCAAAAAGAGATGACTGTAATGTATCCTACTCGTGTTTGTAACATGGACCTGGTTAGGCTGTGCATTGTTGAGTCAAAACAACACATCCTACTTCATGGTGCCCACAATACCAGCTAAAGTTGGTTTGTGTTGCAACCCTGAAGATTCAGTGTTTCACAAAGCCCGAGCTGAAAGTGACTCTGAGAAGACAGAGGAATGCCCTGAGGGATGCAGTTGTCTTGGATTACCGGGTGGGAGAGTCAACATATCCTATTCCAATTTCCTTCTCTTTTACTTTTTACTCCTGTCAAAAGAGAATCACAGCTGAATGTGCTGAGGCTACAAACTCAGATCTGTTTCAGGTCAGTGTCAGAAGTATAAATTACATATGAGAAAAGTTCAGATTCAGTGGTTCCTTTAGCCCTATTATTCTCACAAAGGCTTTCACATTCAGAGTAATTTTAATTAGAATTTGGAGGATTTAGAGTTTTTAAAGTCATGAAAGCACTTCACTAAATAAGTATACTGGGAGCCAAATCTGTTGACTGGAATTAACAGCAGCACGGCAGAATAGTGGTTATCGCTGTTACTCCACAATTAGAAGGTCGCAGGGCTGAGTGTGAGTGGTTGTTTGTCTGTCTGTCTCTGTGTGTTGGCCCTGCGATAGACTGGTGACCTGTGCAGAGTGTACCCCGCCCCCGCCCAGTGTGAGCTGCAATTGGCTCCAGCACATCCCGCAACATGGAAACGGATGAGCTGTTGAAGATGAATAAACTACTATGCTGTATTTTTTCTTACAACTGTGTTTTAGAATACACTATAGTGTAAGCAAATTAAAATATAAGCATCTCTGCTGCTTTATAGCACAGCAGAAATATTGTAAAGCATCTGGAGAAAGTTGGATGATACTGTAAGTCTGGCAAATACAAAGTGCAGTTAAAGAATAAAAAAATTATGTAAACAATTTTTATGAAAAACAAATTGAGAACAATTATTATGAAAATTAAATATTAATTTGATCCTGTGTTGCTCAATGATCTCAATCTCTTTTCCTTCAGTACTGTTCTATTGGCATATTTTAATCTTTTACTTAATGAAGGAGCCCTTGAGCTGCATAACCTTATGCTGACTTCGATGTTACATTGATGTCTCACACTGTGAGACATATTGAATGACAGACACCAACCAAAACAGCCAATGGCCAAATTGTGACAGTACCCTGCTACAGCTGGCATCTACAGTCCAGCCAATCAGAATGCAGCATGAAATGACATAGATTACACTGGCTGGTGCAACATTTTGTAACCGGCATGCACGTATGTAGCGAAGCCAGAAATGTTAATATAGGTGGCCCTGGTGGATCTTAGGTGTGCAAGAACCAAAGCAAAAAAATATCTGCAGAAAACCAGAACAGATGTTTACTCTTTTTTTTAAGATCTCCCTAAAACAAAACATCAGTTTTATAGCCTGAAGCACACGATAGTTTCCACAAATAAAGAGGTAGAGGTGAGTTACAGTGTAAATAAAAGAAATGCAGCTGTAGAGCTGTGGTCACTTTCTTACTGAATAACTTCAGACTCACATCACATCAGGTGTTACAGCTATAGGGCAAGCAGAGGAGCAATGAACTGCATGGGGGTCATTTATGCTGACGTGCTGGTGTGATTCTTGGTGGTACAACTTATGTTTCTTCTTGGCTATGAAGTAAACAGCTACTAATGCTACATTAGCTATGTAGCAATGATTCATAGAAATAGCCCCTTTGGAAAAAAAACTGTTCAGGTTACTGCGGTGAGAGTTGACACAAAGTAGTACTGAAGATGTTACGTCCATAATTTGTCACTGACGCTCACAGCTTTAATTTCACTGCACCATAACATTATCAGACTACTTCCTGGATGGACTGATGGTGCTGAATGTTTCTGTGTTCTGCTAAATCATGTGTCATTTCTTTGGAGGCTCTATTGATAGTGGCGTACATCAGCATTTTGACAGTCCAGACTATTCAGAAACTTTTTTAGAGAGTTTTTTGCTGCATAGTCTCAACCTGAAACCTGATCTGAATCTGTATTGGCTGTTATCAAACACTTAAAGCAGATTGCAGCATCCTCTTTGAAAGGGAAAACACTGGGAACACTGTGCTCCAGTATGTGAATGCAGCATCGTGCAAGGACTCAGCGGAAAGAGTAATTTATTCACACACATTCCAGGCAGTGTGTGGCAGGTCACAGCTCTGTTTATCGGGAGCACAAAATGATACACACATCATCTTTAACGTCTCAAGAAAGTCTTGTTTGCTGATACAGCAGACACTCGCTCACAGTATACTGCGTGTTGACAGGAATCAAACATCCTGGTCCCCTGCTCTGCATGTAATTACACACTCCTTGAAAACCCTCCAACTTTGTTTATGTGACAACTGGCCAAGTATTCTCTCACAGACTGCTAATGAGCAGACATGGGGATATGGCGCTAATACCGAATATGTGGAACGACAGAGATACACAGTCTCCTCTCTGAAGGCTACCTATCAGAAACATAAAGCAGCAGACGCAGCTGGATACCTGCTGTATTTGAATGCTCGTCTGTCAAGCCTCATGAAGGCGAGGGATAATTTAACCACTACCAATTAACAGACTACAAATTACAGCCAAGGAAAAGCAGTTATGACAATATTATGGAAAAAAAAAAAAAACATACACTGTGGTTTCTTAGGAATTTCTCTGTCGTGGGTGTAAATGTGCAAATGTTGCAATGCAGTCTTTTCTAATTAACACTCTACATGCTTACTCAGAGACCTCAAGGGAGTGAGGAGATGAGAGGATGTATACGACTGCTGCAGGATTCACACAAACCTCTGTAAAGTAAGTCATAATTAGCCCTTGAGCACCAATTCTGAATGACAGACCTCGGTACAATGTTAAGTTTGCTCCTAGTCCAAACTCAAGTTTCAGTTCAGTATAAAGGCCCTAAACAAACACTGAATATAAGACTAACAGCTCTTTTACTATGTACCTTTTGCTTCTTTATATACTATACATACTCACATATCAGTGAATACCAGGAATGACTCATAATCAAGCCTATTAGACATTACCCTGCTTAGCTGGGAAATAAGATACTACTACAAAAACATAATCTGACTGTTAATAATCCATATTATCTTTATTCCGTTATCATGTACAGTATGTTTGCTGTATTAGCTTCCTCCCTTTCCTTTAAAACTGAGGTCACGCCCTCTATTATACATTACATTAAATTGGCTATTTTTAGATTTCCCCTGGTTTAAATGTGGATTCTCCTCAGGAGCATGTTTTTGCTTGACTGGTTAACATTTATAATACACCAGTTTATGATATCTCCTCTGGGTAATTATGTTCTCATGATTAACTGGGTACTACAGAGGGGCACAGAAAGTGATAGGATGGGCTTTGGCTATCTTGTTAGCATGGTAAAATCAGGAGATGACAAGATGGCATAGACACAAACATTGTTATTGCTTTCCACATTTGGAAATAGATGCTGGTGAGAAAAAGACAAAAAAATTGAAACAGGTAAGTTGTGTAAAAATGGTACAGTTGTCATGCTGCAAAGTTAAATATTTCAACGTTGGAGTCAATCGGGACAGACTGACAATTAGCACTTCCAATTCCAGAAAAAAAATTCTGTCTGCAAAAATGGCCCAGGGCATATCCTGACAATGTTCAATCAACAAAAATATCATGACAGGTCTACTTGTCCTATGCTGCAAATGGTGTGACCAGGACATTACACGGCAGCTTAGTATGTCCCATCAAATGTCCATCACTAAACAGGTTTCACTTGTCTGCTTGAACCATAAATAATCTCAACACTGAAAATAATAATTTGCCCGAAAAAAAACAAAAAAACAAAAAAAAAAAAACACCAAACAAACCCAGAAATCTAAGTTCTACAAGATATGCACAACTTTTTGATTTCATTTCACTGATTTCACCTCAACAAAAGTGAAACTAAAGAACTCCTACTTCAGTAATAGTGTTCCAGCCCTGCTCGCTGTGTTCAGTGAGCTTCCAGCTTTCTCAGGCAAAGGTAAGCCGAGCAGGGGCTCAGTTCGCTTGACAGCCCGGATCTAGGTTCAGAGAGCTGGATAGGTGAATACTGCAGAGATGTGGAAGATGCAGTGCCGACAGGGTGAGAAAGCCAGAGAGGAAGGGTAAAATAAAGAGGTGGTGTGAAGCTTTGGCTCACATTTGACAGCTGGCAAACTGAAGAGAAACACAATACGCCAATGTGAAGACCACATAGGAAAAGAGATGTGTGAGCGCACATGTATACATGGAGAATGGCCTTTATTTTTTTAAAGCAGAGCCCTGCATCGCTAAGCAGGTATGGTGATAACCTGATAGTTACATCGACAGATACTTGTCATGAAATTTACATGGCCACACAGAGCTGGCATCGACACTGCGCTGTTTGAGCGCAGCATGCCCTAACACACCTTTGAAGTCTGAGCTCACCACTGGAAAATCTCCCAGTCTCCCTCTCTCTCTTTCACACACACACACACACACACAACATATCTCATTTATGCACACCAGAACACAGCAGCAATCATTATACTGCCTCCCTGCCCAGGCCTTACATAGGCATAGTGGGAAGTGAAAGTGATGAGCGTGAGACGTCAGAGGCATTAATCCTGCAGCAGCTCTGCCTGCTGCACATCAATAATCACTGCATATTATTATCCATTTACAGCAGCATCTCCGCTCAGAACTTCAGCAATAATTGAAGAGACTCTGCCTCAAGACCTCAATGGAATTTAATTTCTTTTAGCTTGAAAATATCTCCAAATGTCAAAGAAAAGCAGAGGAAACTAGTGGTAGTTGTACCATTGCTGCTCCTAGTATTAACTTTGACAGTAAACTCATTGTAATATAGGTAATACATATCAAATATAAACTAACTTTTACTCTATTTAACAGAGGCCTGTAGCATTTTTGTGCCCCCACACAATTGTCACATCCATCAGGACCAGGTGGTGGACCAAAAAGGAAAGTACAACCTAATATACTGTACATTGTATTGTACTACAGATTAAGCTTTCTACGGTCAGTAGACCAGCCGTGGAATATGAAGCTGCAAGCTTCCAAAAATTGTGAGGTGGCTAATAGAATGTATTTAAAGTAGGCGTAAATACTGGATCTGTAAAATAAAGCAACTGCTGAAGATCCTTTAAACCTGCATTCCATTTAATCACCAAAACACAGAGACTCCATTGGTTGTAAAAAAGTCAAATTGTATGTAAGCCCATGTGGAGCCTTCACTCCTCCTCAGCTTCATCTGCTCTTCCAATTATGGTTTCTACTGGTTCCAAAAAACCAGTAAAAATGGTAATTCACAAATTAATGGGTCACATTACTGTGGGTTAACACTGTGGGAGATCCAGGCCCTGAACACAAACTTCCCAAAGTCTAGTAGTTAAAAAGTGACATTTGACATACAAACAATGAGTCAAACAAAATCATTAACTATAAATGTCACATTTTTTGAATTTCACATTTTTTCCAACTATATTTTTATTGAGAACAAAGTACATAAAAACAATTATACATAAAGATAATACTTTTTGATTTTTCACAGAACACATACAAATACAGACATAACCCCCCCCCACCCTACGACATCCAGTGTATCCCTATCTAAGGAAATAAAACAAGTAAATAAATAATGAAAGCTATGATATATAGGTCAAGGTATCATTCAACAGGTATGAATAATTACACAAAGAGAAAAAGAGAAAGTGGAGGTAATTCATTTGAAAGTAAAGTTTGACAATAAATGATGAGGATGCGTTTGCTGTGCAACATCATGCATCATTCCTCAGGATCTAGTAATCATGAATTCGTAAGTTTTAAGTTTGTTAATAACAGACAGTACTGGGTTCCAGGTGGAAAAGAAGAGGTACTTGGTGGTTTGGGGGATTTCCAGTGCAACAGAATCCTTCAGTGGGCACGTAGAGTTGTAAATGCTAAAATGTCCTCATGCTATAATCTACTGGTCTTTTGGCACCATACCAAAGATGGCAGAGTAAGCGTTTGGTTGCTTAATCAAAGTCTTTGACCAACAAAAATGCATCAGCCGAGCATCTCCTCTTTCAGAGATTTAAAGCAGCCCCCTCAGGTCCTGTTGTTGTGGGGTCTTCACTCTGACGAGTGCGTCAAACATCGTTGTCCTACTGATTGATGGGACATTGTCCACAGAGAGGCTACAACAGCCACATTAGACAAAGTCAGCAGAAGCATGTTTGACAGATGAGGTGGAAGCTATTTGTCATGAGCTGCTCCTTCTCCCCCAAAATCTACTCTTTCCATCTTTCCATTTCCAAAGGTGTAAGATACATTTTTTTCTGTCCCTGCTTCTAAGCAGTAAAAAAACGTGATTATGAAAGCTAGGACACAGTCACTGTTTTTGTAGCCTACATGCCCTTTATTTTTAAAAAAGGAATGAATCGCTGATGGATGTTTTACTCAAATATTACGTAGTACATAATAGTACAGTTTTTCTTTTTCAAAAGTTGCATGTTTAGCTTGCAATTTCAAATTGCACATAAAGAAGATAAACGGAAACAGATCTGGTTTCTGCAGTCTCTACGTGTGATCCCAGACAGACTCCATGATGCTGAGATCAAGGCTCTGTGGGGGCCAGTCCAAGGAATTTATTCTTCTGGTTCCTGGAGATAGATGACACCACTACAATCATTGTCTTCTATAAAAGAAGCAACAACAGAATATTCAGTCCATGTCTAGCTGTTTTCTAGCCTCTTTGGCTGTGATGCCATCCGTTTGGCACAAGGTACAGTTGCATCTGTTTGCAGTGTCACAGTTGACTTGCCCAGTGCTAGTCACTCCTGTAGCAGGGTGTTTGAACCTGTCACAAATACAGATTTATGACATTGCCGTATTTTATTTCCTCCTGTTTTCCCCCACACAGCTGAATTTAGACAAACCAACCTATTTAACTGCAAATGCAGAGTCTCAAATGGAACTTTATCGGCATTTAAGGCAGAATGAAATCCATTAACTTATTAACCCAATAAAATGTGTTGTATTCTTTCTTTCAAAGAATGTTTCAGTGAAGGCAGTTGCTCTCAGGGCATTATATAGCTTCATGAGACATTTGCATCAGTACTCATTTGTTTTATTTTATGCAATAACTTTATTTTCATATTTTGATGCTAATCTTAATTTAACTGCAACATAAATGTGGAAGAACATATGGTTTTTATTATTATTCTTGTCCATTCCATCAATTTGATGATGGAAGAGATTTGTTCAAAAACATTCACATGTAAATGTGTGAAATTACCATTATTATGTTAAACTCTGCGCTAAGCTATTTAGACCTTTAGACAAGCAATGGTGCGTTACTAACCATTATTTATTGGTAATGTTATAGTGTTAATGATTGTCAACAAATTTTCTTAGAAATCTAAAATTAGCGAGGCAAAACTGCTCAAAACCAATAATCCCTGTGAGATCTCTGATCCCAGAGCATGATGAGGTAAGGTAGGGGTTCATGCACATTCACAATGATGTATGGATTTGCTCACAGTTGATGGCGTTGACTGATTGATGCTGTATGGTAATATACAGATTTATGGTGATGGTGATGATGATGATGGTGGGAACTATTCTATAAGCTAAGAGTCAGACAGCAGAATTAACTTTTATTATTTGTACATTTTGATGACAAACATTCCAGTGCTGCCGCCAAACATAGGCAAATCTAACAGTGCAGAGATCAGAGTTATGGCTGGCTCTGTGTAGGTAACGGTGGATGGGTTCAATTTGGGTGAAATAATATACAATGCATGAAGAAAATATGAATTACATTCTCTAGAATTCAACAGTCTTGTCAGCTGTAATAAGCACTTAACTAATACTCAAATAATCTTATTTTTGCATTGTTACATTGTGTTTTCTGCTCAGGCCACAGTGCATTTCTCCTTCTAGTGTGCTTTTTGCTACTTGCATGGTGACCTTGTTGCCTTTTGTATGTTGCATTTAAAGAAATTCATATTATGGTGTAAACTGGTTCAACTGTAGGTAGGTTAGATAAACCCTTCAAATGAAATTACCATCACGATGATAAGATGCTCTAAAAGTAACAGGATCAACATCAGATGAAAAGTCAAGTCTTGAATCCTCACTACAGTCCTTGCAGTGGCATCACATCCCTGCTGAGACTTGCCGGCAATTTTGACTAAATGTCTTCTCTTATGTGGAGCTGCAGAACATCTATCACAGAATATACCTTTCGAAGCATAGTAGCAACTACTAAACTTATGGAGATGCAGCTGCAGATGGGACAGTCAGAAATCTTCTCACCTCCACCCTGCCCTTGGTAAAGCCTCAGCTACCTGCACTGTGAGATCCTGCAGCCTTTTGAAGAAAGAACTGGGCACTGTAAGAAAAGTCAGTCAATATACAGTACAATGAACTGTGTTAATGTGAAGGAATTTTTGTACAGGTGTTTTAACCATATTTTTTAAAGACACATTGCATTGTGGGAGCAAGAAGAGGCGTTACGTGCTAAAGTCAGAAGAAGCAGAGGCCATCAATGAAGTTTTACCCCAGCTAAAGTTTCATCTTTGGAGTTGGGAAAACCTTTTATTGCACTTCTTTGGTAAAAAACTGCTGCATAGTGGTTAGCGCTGTCGCTCCACAATAAGATGTTTGTGGGTTTGGTTCTCGGCCTGGGTCCTTTCTGTGTGGAGTTTGCATGTTCTCCCTGTGTCTGCGTGGGTTTCCTCTGGGTACTCCGGTTTCCTCCCACCGTCCAAAGACATGTATGTTTAGGTTAACTGGTGATTCTAAAGTGACCGTAGGTGTGAATGCGAGTGTGAGTGGTTGTTTGTCTCTGTATGTCCTTGAGTGTTGGCCCTGCGATGGACTGGTGACTGGTGACCTGCTGGGATTGGCTCCAGCAGCTCTGCAACCTGGATACGGATGAAGCGGATGAAGATGAGTGAGTGAGGCTTATGCGAGACTGTGGTCAAAGCCAACTGTCACTTGGAGGACCGACACACAAATGCACAAAATTAGCCATTAACGTTAGCCTGTATAGTTAGGTCTGCTACAGTAGTGCGTTCAGTAATGTTCTCACACTAGCACGTCAAGAAGTACCAAGAGCATGCACACACACACACCATGCTTGCTTGCAGACTATTCTGTTTTCTTATTAGTTTCACTTTGAACAATGTTGTTCAATGTTTTGTTTTAAGCAGTTATTTTCGCTATCAATTAATCTGTCTTATTTTCTTGAATAATTGATTCATTTTTTGGGCCATAAAATGTTCTCTGTCTCAAAATGGATTTGTAGGCAACTGGACTTGTATTTGTCTATGAATTATCAGAGATTTAATTTAATAGTTGGCAGCTAATTAATTGACTTGGTGATTGATTGTTGCAGCTGAAGTTGACAGGCACGAGTACATGTATGGCATTTGGAGTAAGAGGTTAATGACCAAATTTAAAGAATAATGTTATGTTCAAGAAACATTCTACAAAATTAGTACTTTTTAATGGTGTTTTGCATGTAGTTAAATGAATTGTTGTTCACTGTATGTAGTCTGTATGTGTGGCATAAAAAATAAACATGTTCAATTTATATATGATACATAATATACAACATAATATATGTTGTATGTTGTATTGATTGTATTTGAGTTATTTTAACTCAGAAGATTATATTGGTGTGATTATCAATACCATTTGTTACTGTAGTTTAGCATTAGAGTGGAAGAAAGTACATGTTTATTTACCAGAAATGTAGGCTACTACTGACTATTCTGAATCTTACATTTCAGATTTAAAGAAACTGTCTAGGGTGTTGCATGATGTTGGGAAAAAACTGACATCATGATTGCATTTTTTTTTTTTTTTTCAATGTTAAACAAGTCTGTCTCTTATCATTTCACTGTGCAGACCCCTGAAACTGTCCACAGAAGATTTTTCAGTTGTGAAGAAATTTTTGGCAAATGCTGAGGATATACTACATAAATATATATATATAAATCTATGGAATTATCTGTTTAGGATTGACGGAAGTGTCCTTAACATTAACGGATTTATTCCTGGTAATTTTCTGCCAGGATTATATCCGTTTTTTTCACAGAGAAGTTCAGAAAGGGCTGTGAAATAGTGTAATAATGCATATATCACACATTTATTACACATTACAGCGTTTTTGATACATTTCTCTGAATCCCCAAGTTCAAGAAAAGGTATTATGTTAAACAACTAAATGCATCAGAAACTATAGCTTAACTCGCATCTCGTCATGTTTTCACTGACACTGAAAGGCGACTTTATTTTTAATTATAATGCAATTATATGATGCATGCAGTTTTAGTGCTTGAGATGATCTATTTGAAATAGATCAATTCATTGTATTTAACAGGCTATAACTGCAATGGAGTAAACAAAAAAAAGTACTGCTTATAAAATATGCATATTCTTTTACAGGTTTGTGATTGGTTTAAAAGTAATTCTAATGGTAAAAGGACTCCAGAGGAAACATGCATTTGTGCATAAATGACGTGCAGAGGATGCTGTGGCAAGGTGGGTGGAAGCAGCATCATGGTCAGTGAGACCACTGCCACCAGCAACATCCAGCACAGAGGAAGAGGAGGCTCACCCAAATGTGATTGTTCCAATGAGGCAGTGCTGTGTGATTTGGGCTGATTTAGCCCCCCTGAGGCCAGGAGGCAATGCTGGAGTTTAGAGGGTTCCTGTCTGAGCAGCCCCGAACTGCAGACCCTCTGGACAAGTGGACATTTTGTGCCATTCCTTTTAAGAACACTTGTGAGGTCATGAAGACAAGATTCTGTGTCATGGCAACATAAGTGCCATCTGAGTGGATCTTTTGAAAACTGACAGGAGAAACAGGCTCAGTCCTGGAAAGGTGTTTTAGCTTGTTTTACTGAATGCCAATTTGTGAGGAGGATTCCTTCTAAACATCAGAGGAATTTTGCACACAGTCATTGGAACTTCATTTTGCCGTGTTAAAGCTTAGTTCATTCTTAAATTTACACCATTAGGTTAGGGTTCAGGTTACAATAGAGTAGAGCATTATTTTCCATTAGCTCAGGTACACATAGATACATAAGATTATTTCTTATTTTTCTTCTTATGAATGAACATATAAAAACAGACATACAAAATGCAATTGTCATACAATAAATACACATTACTAAATACAATTTATTTCTCATTTGGGAAGAGGTTCACGTTTTACACACTTTTTTTATTATGCAAAGCCTCATTGTTAATTGTGACTTTGCACCATTGATTAGGATATTGCTATTTAGTTTTAGATGTTTTTTTTTTTTTCATTTTGAAGAGTTGTGTTTATAGTTATTTCATTCTAATGTTGTAATGTTAAAATGTCATATCTTGTAAATTTGCAGACCTGCATTTATATTGACTTAACTCTATAATTTTATAATGTGTGAGTTCACTCACTCATCTTCTACCACTTAACCGTTCTGCAGGGCGCACTGGAGCCAATCCCCGCTCACCCTGCACAGGTCACCAGTCCATCACAGGGCCAACACACAGAGACAAACAACCACTCACACTCACACTCAGACCTACGGATAATTTAGAGTCACCTATTAACCCAAACATGATGCCTTTGGATGGTGGGAGGGAACCGGAGTACCCGGAGGAAACCCACACAGACATATAGAGAACATGCAAACTCATCACAGAAAGGACCCAAGCCAGGAACCAAACGCACAACCTTCTTATTGTGAGACAACAGTGCTAACCAATATGCTGCCATGCTGGCCTATGTTTTCAGAAAGAAAAAAAATCGCCTTTCAAAACTGTTGATCTTTTATTCTTTTTTCACAATGAAGTTGATCATTTTCCCATTTCAAATCAGTGGTTTTAACAGTATGAAATCAGTGGGAACTGGTAGTGGACTCAGTGACACTAATAGCTGATTCACTTTGGTGAGTGATTCATATAAACTCGAGTCAGTAAAAGGAATCGAGTTTCCCATCACTAGCTGGTATACATTTAACAACTTTGTACAGCCACAGCATCAGAGTTGGAGCCAGCACATCTAACACAGTGTTGAAATTACATGCCCGTCACTCTCTGAGGTATTGCGATGTGTTTGAAGTGAAGCAGCTCCAAATTGGAATTCTGTTCTACTGGAGAAAATCCTTTTCCCTGACACATCTTTAACAGCCTCTTGAACCTTTCTTTTTTTCACTGCATGATAAATGAACCATGCGCCTGCATCAATCCTTCTTACTGCAAAAATACATCCTGTAATTTATCTGCTTTCTACACATATGCCCACCTATTCACCTTGTCTAGCCCCACCACTGAGAGTTGTTACTCAAGACATGCGCTGCCTCACCTGCCAAACCCCCACCCTACACACCTCCACGTTTAGCCCTGGGGCTGGATATCTATAATTCATCTTTTATCTGGCACTCACAGTCCTGCTTGCTGTTCCACACAGCTGTTGTCCACTTCATAGGGCAAAGCCGCCTGCTGCCGCTCGCTTTAATACAAATCTCACAGGGCACCTAGATATTGATTGTAATCCAAGGTAAACAGCCTGGTTTGCATAATCATGCTTTTCACAAGTGAGGATCGCAGAAACCAAGGCTTGCACTGCCTGGGCTTGGATTTCAGAGGGATATGGTATGCCAATCTGGCACCAGCATCGCTGCTTTATAAGGTCTTAATAGCAACAGGGGGGCTGACCCTTGATCATATCAAAGGCAGAAATGTTAAAGGAAAAGCAATGTGCTTTGTATGGAAGTTAAGCTGAAATAAAAAACAGCACATTTGTTGACCTCTGTGAGATTCAGTTTATGATTTCCCCAGCTCAAAGCACATGCATTAGGCTAAATGCAAGACATGCATGCAAATCCAAATAAATGAGGTCGTGCCACGAACTGTGAATCCATGCGGCAACTGATTCATCCATCATGATGCAGAAAGTCAGGAGGTAGCACATTTTGAAGAGGTTATGTTTTTCAAACTTTGTTTTAAATAGAGCCTTTGTGGCTGTTTGTAACATGATATATGTGGGCTGGTGGAGGTTTAACAGTACTTTCTATATAAAGGAGTTGAACGAAAACTATGGTATTTATCAGCATTATTTTAAACTAGCATTCACATCAAAAGATCCAATTACTATATTTTTAGGTAAAATTTTTCCTGGCTGAATTTCTTCTGTGCTCAGTGAAACCCCCACAAATGGTCCAGGATGCAGCAGCCCATCCAGCCTTCAATCAGCCCAAAGGCAATAAGTCACATCTCTACTCAGACCAATTCCAGTCAGTGACCTTTGCTTTCAGAAAGACTTCTGGGTCTGCACCATCTACTTGAATGAAGTCTTTCAGCCCGACACTCTGTCTCAATCCTTGCGTTCTTCCAAGGAATATGGTCTGGCATCACCATACCTGCAAACAAAGCAAAGACTTGGGCCTCATTTATAAAGCTTGTGTAAGCCATTTATACGCAAAGGTTGTGATCTATAAAAAACAGACCTGACGTAAAATGTGTGCAACTCTACGGTAAGTCTGACCCATGCATACGCACATTTTGGAAGAAAAGGCGAGTTGGCAACACAGATATTGCCCTTCACACATTTTATTTCAACCCGTATCATGCGTTGGATCCTTGCCACCAGAATGATTTAATTCAGCAGTGTTATTTTGCATTTCGTTTCAGAAACATCTCTTATTATCAAGATTCCTTCTCTATCACCACCGGCTCTCCGTCATATTGTTCACTTCCGGAGCGCAGGAGGAGGAGAGGATGGTGCGTAAAGCATCTGCCTAACGTGTAAATTTTCCTGTGATACTGTGAACACACAATTAAATGCCAATGAAATGGAAAACAAAGCCATTAACAGTCGTTATATTCCTGTTCTCAGTTCGTCAGCTCTACTTGATGCTTTTCATAACAAACCAGGCAGAAAGAAAAGAGGGATATTCCAACACTTCAGTCTAAAGAATATTTTGGTGGTGGGGGTTAGCATGAACTGATTAAACCTATAAACACACAATGTGTAATGGTGCACCATGACACTGCTGGCACTGCTGGAGGACTATGCCAAAGGCAGAATTAGGAACGAGAATGTCTTCAGGAATCATAGTGACTTATTGGTCCATGATGATGACTGTCTTAGATCTATGTGCTGAACTGGGTCCAGCATTAGAGAGGGCAATGTGCCGGACCCAACCATGCCATCCCGGTGCAGATGCAGGTCCTCACCCCGTTTTTAAATGTGCAAAGCGCAGAGGAACCAG